>NC_049222.1:46707532-47020199 GCF_011100685.1 Canis lupus familiaris
CTGTTTTAAGAAATTCAGTAAACTGGAAAAAGGAGAAAGAGGACTCCCCACTTCACCTTCCAGGCAAAGGACTAAGTCTTCTGTATTTCAGACCCCCTATACGGTGCTCAGCATTCCAAGAATGTTCACTGTGCAATAAATTCTGGGCATTTCTGAAAATACGGACAGACTATAAACACTCTCAGGCATTATGTTGAGCTCAACACTGCAGACTCTTCACTGTAAAAGATCAATTATAATCTATTAGTTCAACAATCTTCATCCCATCAAAATTAAAAAATAAAAGGATTTTACATGACTAATGAGCTACTCTGCTCCACTGAGTCATAATCTGCATTTTAAAGTATCTATATTCACAAACGCAGGGTGAACTGAACCTCACTGGTGTTATTGTTTCTGACTTTCTAGTAATTAATGGGAATTTCTCAAATTGTCTGAATCGCTATTTAAATGATTTATATAATGGACCTTCAGAGTTGCTGTTACAATCTATCACATTGTAATGAAGTAACTTAGGTGTGTTTATTACCAATTTATAGCGAATATGGCAGACTAGAGGTTATAAAAGTTTTTTTCCTGCTGGCTTCCTTACTGTTCTAACATTCTGTGATTGGAATAAACAGGACATATCTTAACACATGAGACATTTGTAGTTTGAAGCCATAGATATTTTATTTGGGGCGCTGGCCAGTCCCTTGTGATTTATGACATTATTTCATTACAAATTGCTGTAAGGACAACCATTGCTCACCCACGAGGTGTTGTGCATTTACTCATAAATTTTCAGGAATGAGACCATGTATGTGCCAGGAATGATAGAATACTGTTTACTTTTCCCTTCTCTGACTCTTAAAACAAAAGGATGTCTTAGGAAATGGGGTTTAAGAGTCCAGCCTGAGAAAAAGGGAGTAGTCCAAACCAGCATGTGCACATGTTAGGTGTCAGCCAAAGCAGAGACATCAAAAAAAAAAAAAAAAAAAGCAGAGACATCCACTACCTATGCTTAACTTTAAATCAAAGAAGAGGAACAATGTTCATACTATCTCTGTATCGATGCAATAGGAAATCTACAGTAATGGGGCAGAGTTTTTGCAGAAATATAATCCTCTAGAGTTAAGACCAAGATTTCTCAATTTTGTAATTCCCTAAGTCTATTGAGCTTCATGCCTGGCAAAACGTAGTTGTTCAATAACCTCGATATTTGAGTTAATCTCTACAAGAGTGTAAGTTGTGAAATAAATATTTGAAAAATTGAGTCAAAGTTCAGGAAATATTTATTTGAAGGGTGCATACCATAGGGAGGTATTTTGCAATTGTGAGATATTTGTAATATGATTTGAGGTCTTGAGCATGACGCCATCTTGCATTCTGGATCTTTCGATTATCTTTCACTTTTCTTAAATATTGTAAATACGCAAAATGATGATTTTTCATCTGACTCATTTTGAGAGGACATAAAAGAAACAACCTTCCTAAAATGAAGAATGCTATGTAATTATTAATAAATATAGGTCTTTCCTAATTCAGCAAGCTCAAATGTTACAAACGTATGGATTCTCCTAGATACATGGGAGTTCTTTGTACCAATATTTTTAGTTTTGTGCATTTGAAATTTTAATAAAAATATTTTGAGTAGAGCAATTGAGTTTTACTAGTTGGTTGTGTTATAGAGAGATGCATCCAGGAATATGAGACGCTCAAAGCATTTTGTTCCATTGAAGAATTAAATTTCTTACAATAGGGATCCCTGGGTGGCGCAGTGGTTTGGTGCCTGCCTTTGGCCCAGGGCGCGATCCTGGAGACCCGGGATCGAATCCCACGTCGGGCTCCGGTGCATGGAGCCTGCTTCTCCCTCTGCCTGTGTCTCTGCCTCTCTCTCTCTCTCTCTCTCTGTGTGACTATCATAAATAAATAAAAATTTAAAATAAATAAATAAATTTCTTACAATATATTCTTTCCTTTTGGGTTCACTTGTTTTCTTCTATACAAAATATTATACAAGTTTGTTTATCAAACCTTCAAATTTAAACTCTCTTTATCTTTGCATATCTGAAAATGTCATTTTTTTCCTTAATACATTTATTTAGGAATAATTTGCATACAAAAAACTGCATTCATTTAGATGAGTTTCATTAGAATGTAAATACTCATACCACCAGGTATAACACAGGGGTGTCAAGACACAGGGGTGCCTGGGTGGCTCAGTCAGGTAAGCATCCAATTGATCTGTCCATGGATTGATGCATGGATAAAAAGGATGTGGCATATATTCACAATGGAATATTATTCAACCATAAAAAGAATGAAATCTTGTCATTTGCAACAACAAGGATGGAGCTACAGAGTATGATGCTAATAGAAATAACTCAGTCAGGGAAAGACAAGTGCCATATGATCTCATTCATAGGTGGAATTTAAGAAACTAAAACAAATAAGCATGGGGGGAAAAAGAGAAAGGGGCAAACCAAGAAAGAGGCCCTTAACTCGAGAGAACAAACTGATGGTTACCAGGAGGGAGGTTGGTGGTGATTAAGGAGTGCACTTGCTGTGATGAGCACTGGATGATATAGGGAAGTGTTAAATCACTATATTATACACCTGAAACTAATACTATACAGTATGTTAACTAACAGGACTTTAAATAAAAACTATATATTTTTAAAGATTGTATGTATTTATTTGACAGAGAGAGAGAGAGCACAAGCGGGGGTGGGGAGCACACAGAGGAAGAGGGAAAAGCAGACTCCTCACTGAACAGAGAGCCCAATGTGGGGCTTGATCTCAGGACCCCAAGGTCATGACCTGAGCCAAAGGCAGATGCCCCACTTACTGAGCTACCCAGGCTCCCCTAAATAAAAACTTTAATTTTTTTTATTTTAAAAATAATATAAAAATAAAGGTTCTGGGTGGCTCAGCTGATTGAGCTTCTGGCTCTTGATTGTGGCTCAGGCCATGATCTCAGGGTTGTGAGATAGAGCTCATGCTGAGCACGAAGCCTCCTTAAGATTCTCTTTCTCCCTCTGTCCCTCCCAGCCCCCCCTTTAAAAAAAAAAGACACAGACATTTCCATTATCCCCAAAAGACTCATTGTGCCCCTTTGCTCTTCATTCCCTACATCAGCCCCAATTCTAGGCAACCACAGATCTTCTTTATGTCACTACAGATTATCTTACAATGTATATAAATAGAAAAATATAGTGCCTACCCTTTGTATCTGACTTCTTTCATTCAGCTTGACTTGAAAAACATGTTGTTGTATATTTAAGTACTCTGTTCCTTTTTAACTTCTAAGTAATATTCCACATTTTGGATATATCACATGTTATCAATCTACCAGCTGATGAATATTTGGGGTCATTTACAGGTTATAGCTAATGTGATTAAAGCTGCTATCGACATTTTTATATAAATATTAGTGTAGACATGTGTCTACACTAATAAATAAATAAATATTTATTTATTTTGGGTTAATACCTAAGAGTGGAATACTTGGGTATATAATCATATAAGTTTATGTTTAACATTTTTAATAAACTGCCAAACAGATTTCCCAAGTGGTTGAACCATTTAATAGTCCTAACAGCAATTCACAAAAGCTCTACTTGCTCTACTTCCTTGCCAAAACTTGATATTGTCAGTTTTTTTAAATTTTAGCTCCTCTGTAAATAAATAGTGGTTTCTCACTGTGGCTTCTATGGTGGTGATGGTGACTGGTTTCTTTTGCATTTCCTTGATGGCTATATTTTAAGCATCTTTTCACATGTTCACTGACCATTCATTTATCTTCTCTTGAAAAGTGTTCAAATATTTTTTCTGTTTTGTATTAGGTTGTTTGTCTTTTTGTTATTGAATTGTAAGAGTTCTTTATATATTCTGAATACAAGCCTTTAAAACAAATGTTTAGCAAATATTTTCATCCATTCTTCACCTTTTCTTTTTATTAGTGGTACTTTTAGAGAGCAAAAGTTTTTAATTTTTATAAAGTTCAATTTATCCATTTTTTCCTTTACATTCATGCTTATTTGTATCCTTTCTGAGAAAGCTTTGTCTTTCCTAAGGTCAAAAAGATTTGCCCTATGTATTTTTTCTATGTTCTTCCAGTTTTGTAGTGTTAGCTTTTCTATTTTGTTTTGTTTTAGGGTTTTGGCATGGTTTTTTGTTGTTGTTTTATTGTTTGGGGACTTTTCACCTGTTCTGAAAAGATGATTTAGCCAGGTGTAGAAATCTAGCTTGGCAGTTGTTTTCCCTCAGCACATAGGTTATTATTCCATCATCCAGCATCTCATGTTCCTGATGAATAGTCAGCTGTCAGTCTGATGGCTGTTGCTTTGTAAATGATGTGCATTTCTCTCAGATACATTTTAATTTATTTATTCTTGCCATTCCATAGTTTCACTGACATGTATCTAGGTGTGAGGGGTTTTGCTCTGCTTAACAATTAAGATGCTCTTTCTACCCCAGGATTTGTACCTACCCTTAGTTCTAGAAAAGTCTTGGCCATTATCTTTTCAAATATTGCTTCTCAAGGTGCCTGGGCAGTTCAGTCGGTCAAGAATCTGACTATTAATCTCAGCTCAGGTCTTAATCTCAGGGTTGTAATTCAAGCCTTGCATTGGGCTTCATGCTGGGTGTGGAGTCTACTTAGCATATATGTATTATATATAATACACATACATATTTTTATATCTATATATACACATATATATACACATATATATTGTTTCTCTCTTGCTAGTCTTCCAAGAATACCTATTAGCCACAATTTGTAATTTCCCAACTTTCTCTCCATATCCATCTTATAGTTCCTTTCATAGTTCCCCTTTATTTATCTCTCCATGCTGCATTCCAGATGCCTTCAAAGTTCTGGCTTCCATCTCACTTTCTTCAACTATGACCAGTTCAATATTTCATGTATAGGGTTTGCTTTTTTATTTCAATGACTATATTTTTCATTTCCAAGATTTCTGACTCATGTTTATTTATATCCATCTATTCTTGAATGCAATTGCCCACTTAATTCATATTTTGTTTGTAGTTGTTGTTTTACCTTATGAAAGGTTGTAAATGTATTTATCTCAAAGTAATTTTCTGATTCTTGTACTATTTATAGTTTCCCAGATATGAGTTCTTCAGTCTTGTTTGAGAGTTCATACTGCATGGAAGTTGCCTACCTACCAGCCATTCTCTCCCCATTTCTTTGCTAATAAAACCCAGTTTTATCTCGAGTAGCAATGTGTCCAGCCCATAGATCTGATAGGTCCAAGCCAGTTGTGACTATTTGTTTCCTGTGGCCACATATTCAATTTCCCAGTCTCCCCTGGAACCAAGGGAGGCCACATGACCCAGTTCTGCCTAACAAGATATAATGGAGATTCTGCTTGGGAGCTTCTGGGAAGTCAGGAATTACGGTATCTGGAGCTGCAGCAGCCATCTCACAACCATAAAGCAACAAACAGCAAATACAGCAGAGAGGAGAAAAAGAGAGCTTGAATCCATGATGACATTGCTGAGTCACTAGACCATCCTAAGATAGCTTGCTTCTAGTTCTTCTTATTAAGAAAGATAATAGGGGCAGCTAAGTGGCTCAGTTGGTTAAGCACCTGCCTTCAGCTCAGGTCATGATCCCAGGGTCCTGAGATCGAGCCCCACACCAGGCTCCCTGCTCAGTGGGGAGTAGTCTACTTCTCCCTCTCCCTCTCCCTCTTCTTGTACTCTCTCTCTGTCAAAAAAGAGATAAAACCTTTTTTCAAAGAAATAAAATAAAAAAGATAATAAGTGTCTGTATAGCTTAGGGCACAATTATTTGCTGCTAAAATCATTCCACCAGTAGAGCAGGTGCTTCCTCTCTCCAGCTGGTGGAATGCCTCAGCCTAGCTCCCAGGAGATCTGCAGCTCAGAACTACTGTGTCATTTGCTGGGTCTTTGTGGTTCCTGACCCCAAGCCAGGATGGAACTTGGTCCACCTCCAAGTCTTGAAGGGGTCTTGAGTCTGCCCTCTGCCAAAGGTGAGTAGCTTTTTACCAGCCAAAACTCCACATGGGTTGGTTGGAATCCTCACAGCTTTCAGCCACACCCCCAACATGGGCTTTATGACAGGCTCTTAAGGAGGGATTCACCACTCCCTTCCCACTTCAAAATCCTCTATACTAAATGTGCTTCCCTTACTCCCACCCCAAACCTTCACACTCAGCTAACCTTACTGCTTTGGGGCTCTGCTCCTCACTGGTCCTTCCCTTTAACACAGCTATGCCATTATAACCTTTATTTATAAGTCATCCTTCATTCCTCTAAGTGTGGGATATAAGAGAAGTGTCCACATTTGTTCACTTTGACAAGTTGCCTGAAATTCACCCAGATGTATTTTTTAATTATTGTATTGCTGTATTTGGGATGCTTACAAATAGGCTTATTCTTATAAAAGTTTGGAATTGCAAAAATAAATAAATAAATAAATAAATAAATATCAACATTACCCTACCACAACTGTTAATATTTTGATAGGTTTCTCACTAATCTTTTTTCTATGCATATTGATAAACATATTGTTTTATAAGATTGTGGCACTAATGTAATACAGGGTTATAACTTGCCTTTTTTCACTTACTATATTATGTACATTCTCTTATGCCTTTATATATACATATATCTTATATACATTATATTTATGAAATACATAAACACATGTTTATTAAATATATAAAATATATATGCAATATTCTATATGTCACTATATCACATAAATCATAGACATCTACCATACTTTCCTTACCCCCCTATTATGGATATTTGGTGTTTTTAATTTGTACCTACTATACATACTGTTGCATCATAAATATTTCAATATTTCCTTAGTATAAAGTGCTAGAAATAAGATTGCTGAGACAAAAGATATGAATATTTTTTAAATATATATACATATTGCCAAAGTTCTCTCCTTACAAATGTTCATCCTCTCAAACTCTGAGTGTAATGCTGTTTTAAACTTGCCAGTTTGATAGATAAAAAAGTCTCAGTGTTCTTTTAATTTACATTTCTTTGATAGTCATAAGTTTGAATATTTTTCATATGTTAATTAGCCATTTGTCTTTCCTTTCAGTGCATCTTAAATAAGATTGTATTTACTTACAACTTTGCAAAACAGTTATTTCACAAATCACACCAAAACACCTGATTCTGCATAGTAAGTGTATAAACCAGCCTCAAGAGCCCATATTGGTATGGACTCTTGTGTAAGTTGAAATGTCTTCTTTATTGTACTTCATGTCCAAATTATAATTGGGCTCAGTCTTTAGGTAAATCATAATCAAGGGTATAGGAGTAGAGAGAAGATGTGTATATAAATACAAGGGGCCAAATTACATCTATATCTGTAAGATACAGATATACATATATGAGTGTATATTTATATACAAATAATTCATATATAATTAACCACAGGTGTGGATGATTTTTTTATCTGCAAACTTCAATATAATTATATATTTCTGTAGTCTCTGGTCATGTGCAAACTTGTTTTGAAATTTATTAAAAATGCAGTTAAGGGGTGCCTGGGTGGCTCAGTCAGTTGAGCATTAGACTTCAGATCAGGTCATGATCCTGAGGTTGTAAGATCAAGCCCCACACTGGGCTCCACACGCTCAGCTCTCTTCATACTTCTCTCTCCCTTCCACTCTCTCCCTCCCCCCACGCACACACTCTAAATAAATAAATAAAATGCTTTTTAAAAATCGCAGTTGATATGCCCATTTGAAAATTCTACCAGCCACCATTTTATCTCATAAACCACAAATCAAACTTAAGCTGTGTCTTCCAAGGACCTAAAGACAGGTGCTATGTGATTAATTTAAAAGAGTTATCAATTCATACTATCAATAAAGCAACAGGCATTGAATACTGTTTATGGAAACTGAAATGCTAAAGTATTCAGGGAGGTCATTAGAGAAAGTGAATCTGATTGCAGGCTTCGAGGAGATGAGGTATTCTTCTGAGGAGAGAGGCAAGAAAGGCCTTACATTCAGAAAGACAGGAGACCATAATCAGATTATGTGTAAGGGTTCAGGTTAGGTGTAAGGGTTCAGGAGACCTCTGGGACTCAAGTCCTAGCTCCACCGTGCACCCAGCATGTGCTCTGCAGTAAGCACCTCACAGTCTTACTCCAGGATTTAATAGCATGCATAACGCCATATGGGACTCATAGTTGGGTAGGGACTCATAGCTGAGTCTCTCATTATTATGATAATAGCAATGTAAGATAACCAAGAGGCTGGCCACAGCAACACTGGTGGGAAATGTGGCAGAGAGGGCATGAAGCAGATGAGTGAGGTCCAGGACCACAGGTGGACTCCCAGGAGGTGGAGCCAAGCCTTGAGACCACGAAGAGCTTTCGAGTGACATATGAGGCAGATAAGTCCCTTCAAGGTTCATGGGGCATGACATGATGAAAACTATCAAGAGACTCTCCTATCCCTGTAGTGAAAATAGGATGCTGGGAAGTGTTTTACTGCATAATGAAAAATCACCTGTCACTGTGCAGGGGACTGTGACCTCACAGGATAAACAGGACCCGAGTACCCAGCTCCAGGTGGGGAGCCAAACTCAGACTGCAGCAAACTGCTAAGGAGCCAGGGTCACTTTGCAAAAATGTGTCTTTTATAGTGACGTATCAAAATTGAGGTATACTGCTGAGTAGAGACAGGAAATAGTAAAAATGTCTGAGTGCTTAGATCAAGGCTGTTTGTTACATTTCTGAATTTGGTCCTATGCTTATCACAAAAAATTAGGCATTGCTGTCTCTTTCTGATCACAGTTCTAGCTTCTCTGATGACACATGTCTTCCTGCTATACCAGTCACTCTGGGGCCTCCCAGGGCATCCCAACATTTCCAAATTTCAAGACAACCCGAGTCCACTAAATAATGCGCCTAGAAGAATACTTTAAGCTAAAACACCCACAGTTGTAAAGGTTTTTAGAAATCTATGCCACTCCCCCAGGTAAGCAGAAAAACCCTGTTTGTAAAACCCCCACCCAAGTCCTAGACATGCCTCCCATTTGCCACATTAGATGAAGGTCTTATATTAATGCAGAGTTAGGGAAAATGCTCTACCAGGTTTTGTTAGGTTCCTGTTTGAAATGATTTTTAATTCCTTTCTTTACTGGGGTGCCTGGGTGGCACAGTAGGTTAAGTGTCCAACTCTTGGTTTCGGCTCAGGTCGTGATCTCAGGGTCATGAGATCAAGTCCTACATCAGGCTCTGTGTTCAGCAGGGAATCTGCTTGGGATTCTCTCTCCTCCTTCTGTCCCTCCCACTTGTGATCTCTCTTTCTCAAAATAAATAAATAAATATTTAATTCCTTTCTTTCCTCTTCTAATCTACTTCTTTTTTGCTATTGCACACACCAAAATACATAAACCTTCATACTAACGGGCCAATTTCTTAACATACTTCTTTTTCTTCCCTCAGTGGAGACCTGGAAAAATTATAATCAATGAGTCAAAATGAAAATTTGACCTAATATTTCAACCACTATTTTATTTTATTTATTTATTTTTAAAGATTTTATTTATTTATTCATGAGAGACACAGAGGAGAGGGAGAGGCACAGACACAGGCAGAGGGAGAAGCAGGCTCCATGCAGGGAGCCCGATGTGAGACTCGATCTCGGGTCCCCAGGCTCTCGCCCTGGGTCAAAGGCAGGTGCTCAACTGCTGAGTCATCCAGGGATTCCCTCAACCACTATTTTAAATGCATCTCTTGATCATTTCCAAAATATCTCACTGAAGAATTAACCCAAAGGATGTTATTCTTTCCAATTTTTTTCATGGAAAAACCCTAAATAATTATTTCTTCAGAACTTTCCTCATGTCTTCACTGCTAATTACAAATCTCCCTCAAAATAGTCCTGTTTGGGGGCGCCTGGGTTGCTCAGTCAGTCAAGCTTCTGCCTTCAGCTCCTGTCATGATCCTCAAGTCCTGATACACTCTCACATCTGGCTCCCTGCTCAGTGGGAAGTCTGCTTCTCCCTCTGCCCCTCCCCCCGTTCATATTCTCTCTCTCATAAATAAATAAATAAATAAATAAATAAATAAATAAATAAATAAAATATTTTTCAAAAAATAGCTCTGTATGCCTCAGACCTAACTAAGTGAAAGAACAAGGTGTCTGTCTATCTCAAGACAATTGTAATCATTGGGTTTTTCTTTTCCAATTTTAATCATTTGCACTTGCACTTTGGTTAACAAATTAGCTTAGATGTTTCTTAAATAGGAAAGAATCATTACACGGTCAGGGAAAGAACTAGTTGTGAGCTAGGTGTGAACACAAGTTAAATCTTGGAACCTTAAGTACCTCGTCTATAAGATGGCATTAAAAATAGTAATACTTACCTCATATGATTTTGCCAGAACTAATATTATATATATTATCTATTATATTATATATAACAAGTATTCTATAACTTTACATGTAATATATAGTATTATATATGTTACATATGTAACAGATAAAGAGAAGCCCATTGCCCATCATGCAGCAAACATACAATCACTGTCTCCTCCCCATTTTTTCATCACTGTGACATACTTTTTTGAAATACAAACATGAACCTTTTCATCAGAGGGCTTTGGAAATTCATGATCTCTCTGGGGACCACTACCACACTTCAGATCACCACTCCAGAAGTCCCCTCTGAACCTCAGCTCTCTAAGGTAAGATGCTTAGGTACTTAATAAATACTTCTTGATGATGAGCCAGTATTTATCATATCATAACAGCTTTAAATGGACCTGCCTCATTCACAAAAACAAGGGCTAGAGCATGTAAAATAACAGGCAGAGGCTCCAGCACCCCGTCTCTTGATTTCATGTGGACCAGCCCCCAGTGCACACATTCTTTCCTGGCTGAAGCCCACTCCCACCTTTTGTGATCTCTAAGCCTCCTTCAGGGACATGCCCCAGTTCCCAGGGCAGTCAGGATCTGCTTGCTTTCGTGGGCCACTTGGGACCAACTATTCTAGCTCAATCTCATGTACTGATTCCAGTATGTCCCCTCTTCTGTCACATTGCAGGTGCAAATGAGACCCCATCCTCCTCCTCCCCGTATAGGGGAGGCAACAGACATTCAGACACTTTGGGACATCATTAGGTGTGGTTTGGCCAAATTGTACATAAGAATGATTTCCACAGGGCAGCCCGGGTGGCTCAGCGGTTTAGTGCCTGCCTTCAGCCCACGGCCTGATCCTGGAGACCTGGGATCGTGTCCCACATCAGGCTCCCTGCATGGATCCTGCTTCTTCTTCTACCTGTGTCTCTGCCTCTCTGTCTCTCATGAATAAATAAAAAATCTTAAAAAAAAAAAAAGAATCATTTCCACAAAGATTGAATGCAAGAGCCCCTTGAATGGTCTAGAACAAGGAAGGTTCTGATCATCCTCAGCAGAGGCAAAGGGCGGGGGTTAGAGCATGAAAGTGAAGTCATGGCGTGGTTAAGTGAGAAGTCAGCACAGGGGCTCAAGAGTCTAGACATGGACCAAACCAGAAAGTGTCTTTAGTCAAAGATAAATACACGCCTTCAGCCAAAGATCCAGACCCAGCCCAATCCAAAGGAAGGTCTACTTTAGTCAGGGAAGAAAAATTAATCCCAGGGAGTTCAAGTACATCTGCAGGTGGAAGACTATGGAAGAAGATGGCCTGGCACTAGGCAGAGGACGCTCAGCCCTGCAGATGCTGGGGTCAGGACAAGACCCAGGATGCTGAGGCACTGGCTGGGTCTTTGTCATCAGACACAAGACTGTAATTTGAGGACCAAGGACAGAGTGAGCCAGGTGTCCTCAAAGCCTCCTGTAGACAAAGGGATCAGTTCAGAACTGAATGTCATGCCACCGAAGCTGCACTTCTACATCTCCAGGGTTAGATGCTAGAACAGGCTTCAGGTAGTTGCTCTGTGCTCTGGTCAGGTCTGACATCTGCAGGCTACATGGTCTACTGAAGAGCTCCCTCTGATGGGGGCCCATCATCCACCCTGTCAGATGAAGCAAGGCTAGAGAAGCTGAGTAAATGCAGCGCAATGCCTAGGAACAACTGAGATTTCCCTGCAGATCCTGTCTCTACCATCTTTGCCAGAGGCAGAGGGTATGGAAGGCTGGTGGGAAACCAGAGAAAATACACAAGCCATCAGCCATCAGCCATCAGGTGGCAGACAAACAGATCTGTCAGAGGTGGCCAACACTCCAGACTTCCCAGACCTCTCCTGGGGGTCTGGACCAAAAAGAAACATGTTAGCAGCCTGGTAAGACACAGGACATGATCAGCAGTGAAGGGAGAAGAGGGCACTCCCGACCATAGCCAGGCTTGGTGGTAGAGGGAAACCATAAAATTCACCCAAAGGAGCTGCTCTTCTTTTCCTTCCCAAAGCTGTCTAACCGGTAAGAATGGTGTGAAATCATGTGCTTTCAGGTGCCTGTTCCTGGGCGGATCCTAGTTTCCACTAGCCCCCGGCCCCTTCTGCATCCTCTCTGCCCTCCACAGCAGATAAGAGTGCACAAACTCCCACCTAACGCTACTTTCTATTTGGTTCTTATTCTTACCTATTCTTGACTCAATGACCATTTACAGCTAGATTCTCCACCTAGATGAATGATGGCCACTATTCATCCAGTCACCCCATCTCTTGGGCTTTGACTGTACCAAGCTTGCATCCAGCCTTTAAACTAAAGTTAGATTTAACTTGGGTCTCCGCTCTTAAGGTTTTGACAAGTTGGCTGCCCTTGCTTGAACTTCTATCTCTGCAAACGCAAGGTCTATCGGAAATCTGGACTTGTCACTTTTTCCTCCTGGGCAATCAACTGTACAATCACAAGGAAATGCTTGCTATCGCCATTACTGTAACTCTGGTGACACAGATGCCATATAACTCTGCTGAATTAAAAAAAGAAGAAGAAGAAGAAGAAAAAGACTCAGGTATAGCCTCCAGGAGCCAAGTGCTGCTGAGCCACTAGCATCCCAAACGCTTGGGTCTGAAAAGAGACATAATGTCTCTTAGCATTATCAGCAAAAGCACTTCAGCCAACTCTGTATTCATATTCCTCAACCCAAATTCCTTTGAAAATGAAAGCAAAAATGAAGCGATACTCCTCATCATTTCCTCCAGACCTTGGAGTCTGGATTAAAGAAAATCTGCTGACTTTGCCGACCTTCACAAGGGTGCCGTGGGGGCGAGGAGAGGGGGCGCTTGCATCTGGGGCTGCTGTGGGTCCTAATAGCCGAGCTTTGCCTGCACTTTCGATATTTTCTTTCAAACTTGCCTTTTTGCTGCTGCAGCTGGGCTTGTCAGCTTTCAGTACTAATGGGTTGTGATGGGGTGTCAGGGGAAGTCAACAATCAATGCTTGGGAAAAAAAGTGGTGGGGGTGCGGGGGCCCATCACTGCTGACATGGCCAGGAACGGAAGTACAATGGCTTTCTTTTGTAGAAAAAGAGACAAAAAACTCTGTGCTGTGTTTTGCTTTTAAGATTAGTATAGATTTTTATTCTTTGATGACTGGGCTGTCTGCTCTTTCCCACTTAAAACTTGCCTATCAAAAACGTATATTCTGGTTTTTTAAATAACCACTTTCCTATACAGTTTAAATTGTAATTCACGTTGTGCGTCGCAGTTATTTCTTCCAGGAAGATAAAACAAGATAGGGAAATGTCTCCTGAAACAGAGGCAAGGAAGACGTGGTGGGGAAGGACTGTGGCCACCTCGCGAGGCAGGCCGCCTCTAGGAAAAGCTCATTCTGGCCCCAGTTGTGTGACATGAGAATGCCATTCCAGTAACACCTCAGCGTGAGGACGCTAATGTGAAAACATTAGTGCCTGATTGCAGTTTGCATCCAGGGCTGGGAAGCTCACTGAAGATGATTTGTAATCATAATCCTGGGGAACCCTCTTATGACACCTGCGTCGGAGCGCAGGAATAGGATTTGCTGCATACGTCATTCCGTTCAAGTCATAGAGCAGGAGGTCCATGTGGAAGGTGATCTAATCAACAATCAACTGCAATATCACCTGTGATAGCAAAGAATTTGCTAAATGAAGGTTCACTGTATATATATATACATTTTTAAAGATTTATTTATTTATTCATTCAGAGAGAGCAAAGAGAGAGGCAGAGACACAGGCAGAGGGAGAAGCAGGCTCCATGCAGGGAGCCCGATGCGGGACTCGATCCCAGGTCTCCAGGATCACACCCCAGGCTGCAGGCGGCGCTAAACCGCTGCGCCACCCGGGCTGCCCCACTGTATATATTTACATGAGTTGTATTTATGCCAAGAACCCAAAGGGGCCATCAAGGAGAGATATTTCCAGTTGACTTTATACAACATATGAGTTCCTGAGAAGTTTTGTGTGATTCAGAGTAAAACTCAGAGTCACCTCTTGATTTATTCACTTTGTAAACCCTGTTCCACATGACTCAGGTTTTCTTTTCAAAGCCCATCTGTATTCATCTTTCTTTTTAAAATTGAAAAATTTAGTTACAGGGAAAAATGTGGACAGAAGGAGTCTGAAGTGGTAGTGAAATGAAAAGAAGTCTTGCTAATTCCACATCCCTACCCGAACTACGTTTCCTTCCTGTACCATACTTCACAATCTTACTTGGCCCGATTATTACTTTCAACTGCAGCCTTTTTGTATTATCAGGACGTTAATAAACATACGGCATTTTAATAATTGGGGGAAAATAACACAGGTTTAATCTTGAAAAAAAACATCATCCAGCAGGAAGATGGAATGGACAGTTTTCCTACTCATCCCACTAATTACAACTAAACATCCTGCATGGTACAAGCTTTTACATTTCTATTTATGTATCTATAAATTAATAAACATATTATTAATATATGATTTACATACTTATTACATATAATTTAGGTATAAATATATAATTTTGGTTTTGGGGTTTTTCTGAGAGAGAGCACATGCAAGGTACAAGGAGGGGCAGTGGGAAAGGAAGAGAAAGAATCTTTTAAAAAAAAGATTATATTTATTTATTGGGGGGGGGGGAAGAGCAGAGAGAGAGGAACAAGCAGACTCCACACTCAGCACGGAGCCCAAGAAAGGGCTCAATTCCATGACCCTGAGATCATGACATGAGCCAAAATCAAGAAGCAGACATTTAACCAACTGAGCCAACCAGGCACCCCTATAATTTTTATTTATGTACATCTAAATCAACCATTCAAAGGTGCTGAGAAACCAACCAACCTTGGGTCTCAAAGAGCCACCATAGTGAGCTCCCTGGGTTTTCTTTTTGTCTCATAGATCCCAGACTTGGAACTGAAGAATCTGGGAAGCCCTCAAATGCCAACTGGCATAGACAAAAACAGTCCCCACAAAAACTCATACTCTAACCGAAAGACAAGGAAAGGGGCAACTCAACAGTCAGAAAGCATTTGAATAATGGCTGCTCTACTCCAGCCGAACACCACAGGAAACACTCTGTAGGAAGGTGGAATGGGAGCTAGACTTCCACCCTCATGAGCCTGTAAAAAGAAACTGCAACAGTTGCATCTGGGTCACATCACAGAAGACCAGATAAGGAGCCTGAACATTGGTCCCCATCAACCGATAGTCAGCAGCCCGCTAACCCCATCCAGTGTGTCAGCGGAGTCCTAGAGGAGAGCTAGAACTCCTCCCCCATATCATCCCCAGCCATGTCAGAGAAAACCAACAAAACCAAGAGGTTTACAGGATCTCCTAGCATGATACAAATATGTCCAAGTTTCAGCTGAAAATAATTCATCATGCCAAAAACCAGGGCAACCTCAAATTGAATGAAAACAAAACAAAACAAAACAATCAATAGGTACCAACACCAAGATGACAGAGATGTTAGAATTATCTGACAACAATTTCAAAGCAGCCATGATAAAGGTGCTTTAGCAAGCAATTATAATCATGCTTGAAACAAATGAGGAAATGGAAAGTCTCAATATAGATAACAAAGGAACACAACTCCACACACACACAAATTTGACACCTTGGAAGACAAGGGTCACTTCCTCAAAAAAACAAATAAAAATAAAAAACAAAAAACCTGCCACAACTCACCCAACATTAAGTGATGACTTGAATAGCCCTCTAACTATTTAAGAAATTGAATTCATCATTTTTAAGTTCCCAAAAAGAAATGTCAAGGCCCAGATGCTTTCACTGGATAATTGTACTAAACATTTAAATAAGAATTAACACCAATGTCACAACCTCTTTCAGAAAACAAAAGAGAAGGGAACACTCCCAATTGAGTTTATAATACCAGTCTTACCCTAATACTAAAGCAAAAAGGAAGGCAGTACAGAAAAAGAAAACCACAAACCAATAATCCCTCATGAATATAGATGCAAAAATCCTTAAAAAAAAAAAACCTAGTAAATAGAATTGAGCAATATATAAAAGAATCTATATATCATGACCAAGTGGGAATGGTTCAATGTTTAAAAATCGATCCGTGTAATCCACCATATTAACAGACTAAAGAAGAAAAATCACATAATCATATCAATCAATGCAGAAAAAAAGCATTTGGAAAAACTCTGTATCCATTCATGATAAAAACTTTTAGGAAAAAAACATTCCACTATGCTTCCATGATCAATTCTCTTCCTCCTTTTATGGGTATGATCTTGGGCAAAGTACTTAATCTGCCTGAGCCTCAATTTCCTCATTTCAAAAAAAAGGGGGGGGGGATGATGTTTTCTACCTCGCTGAGTTGCTGGGTGAATTACTATTATACATACCAATTATTAGTGATTAGAAGCACACCTGTTGAACAGTGTTTTATGGAATGGCTTCCTTCCTGGTTTTGTGTACTCTGATCATCAGAACCAGCTAGATAAGACCCTCTTAGTTCAAGTATCTACCTACTATAATACCTAAAAGTGCCAGAATGTTATAGACAACCCAAAACCATAAATCGTGCCTGAAGAAAGTGACAATGAGCATCTTGTCTATTTCACTGTTCAGTTAACTTAGGTAACATTATATACCACAAACTAGAATTGCTTTATAAAGATGGTCTGGTATAAACTTCTAATCACTCCTCAATACAGGATTAGTAAAAATCTTTAACCAACAAACATAATATTAATAATAATAGCAGTGATCAAAGGATCTTTCTTGGTCTGATCCACAATTCCCCTTTCCCTGCATTTTGTAAACTGCTAATCCTCTGCAGCATGTTTAATGCAGTTCCTTTCCCAAGTCAAGTTGTTCAGGGGTACACTCTTCCTTGTCTTCGTTGCCCTTATGACTATTTGCAGAAAAGTGTCAGTCTTTGCAGATGTGCTTGCAACATGTATATTTAAATACTGATTAACCATGTCTCCTCTACACAGCCTGGGTTATCCTTCAATATACACCACAAAAATGCCTGCCTGTTCTTTCAGCTGCAGGACAGCTTCCCTTCTCTGGTTTATGGTGCTCCCGTCCGGCTCTGGAACCCCAGTGCTCAGAGTTCTGGTCTACAATCTCTGGGGTCTGCCCTTGGCTTCTCCATAGCAGTGCAGCCAGAGGAGGGGCCAATTCTGAAGCTTTGGCAGGAAGAAAACCTTTCTGTTTGGGGTCCGAGCTAAAAGTGGATTCCACTGTCCCATTTGAATAGCAATATCTAGGGACCCCTGGGTGGCGCAGCGGTTTAGCGCCTGCCTTTGGCCCAGGGCGCAATCCTGGAGACCCGGGATCGAATCCCACGTCGGGCTCCCGGTGCATGGAGCCTGCTTCTCCCTCTGCCTGTGTCTCTGCCTCTCTCTCTCTCTCTCTCTGTGTGACTATCATAAATAAATAAATAAAAATTTAAAAAAATTATGAATAGCAATATCTATATCTTGCCATTTTGTGTATTATGATTAAATGTCTTCCCAAGTTGCCGGACTTCAGAAGATTTACTATGTAGTCATTTTAGGCTTATCATTGTGCAGGCCATAAATGCTCAAAAAATATTGGATGAATAAATAAATATCTATTGGCACTGCAGGCCAAGCTGACCTGAAAGGGCGCATGTACACATATAGAGCACACACACACACACACACACACTCCAAACACATGAAAAAGCTAGATAAACATTTTTTTTTTTAACACAGCCAAACTCAAAAGCAAGGGAAGGAAATCCCCAGATGTCAGAAAAGAGGAACAACTCAAAGAAAAAGAGTGAGAGCTGAAGCCAAACATACAACAGGCATATCATAAACAGATAGAGCCTACTATTCTGGGGACTAAGTAGTTTGTTGGGTTATTTTTTTGCTCATTTATTTTTGATTTTTCAAGTTTTTATCTAAATTCCAGTTAGCTAACATATAGTTATCAGTTTCAAGAGTAGAATTTAGTGATTCATTATTTACTACAACACCCAGTGCTCCTCACAACAAATGCCCTTCTTTTTTTTTTTCATTTTTATTTTTTATTGGAGTTCAATTTGCCAACAGTTAGCATAACAACCAGTGCTCATCCCGCCACGTGCCCCCCTCAGTGCCCATCACCCAGTCACCTCAACCCCCGCCCACCTCCCTTTCCACTATCCCTTGTTCATTTCCCAGAGTTAGGTGTCTCTCATGTTTTGTCACCCTCACTGATACTTTCACTCATTTTCTCTCCTTTCCCTTTATTCCCTTTCATTAATTTTTATATTCCCCAAATGAATGAGACCATATAATGTTTGTCCTTCTCCGACTGACTTATTTCACTCAGCATAATACCCTCCAGGTCCATCCACGTCAAAGCAAATGGTGGGTGTTTGTCGTTTCTAATAGCTGAGTAATATTCCATTGTATACATAGACCACATCTTCTTTATCCATTCATCTTTCGATGGACACCGAGGCTCCTTCCACAGTTTGGCTATTGTGGACATTGCTGCTAGAAACATCGGGGTGCAGGTGTCCCGGCGTTTCACTGCATCTGTATCTTTGGGGTAAATCCCCAACAGTGCAATTGCTGGGTCGTAGGGCAGGTCTATTTTTAACTCTTTGAAGAACCTCCACACAGTTTTCCAGAGTGGCTGCACCAGTTCACATTCCCACCAACAGTGCAAGAGGGTTCCCCTTTCTCCACATCCTCTCCAACATTTGTTGTTTCCTGTCTTGTTAATTCTCCCCATTCTCACTGGTGTGAGGTGGTATCTCATTGTGGTTTTGATTTGTATTTCCCTGATGGCCAGTGATGCAGAGCATTTCTCATGTGCTTGTTGGCCGTGTCTATGTCTTCCTCTGTGAGATTTCTGTTCATGTCTTTTGCCCATTTCATGACTGGATTGTTTGTTTCTTTGTTGTTGAGTTTAATAAGTTCTTTATAGATCTCAGATACTAGCCCTTTATCTGATCCGTCATTTGCAAGTATCTTCTCCCATTCTGTAGGTTGTCTTTGAGTTTTGTTGACTGTATCCTTTGCTGTGCAGAAGCTTTTTATCTTGATGAAGTCCCAATAATTCATTTTTGCTTTTGTTTCTCTTGCCTTTGTGGATGTATCTTGCAAGAAGTTGCTGTGACCAAGTTCACAAAGGCTGTTGCCTGTGTTCTCCTCCAGGATTTTGATGGAATCTTGTCTCACATTTAGATCTTTCATCCTTTTTGAGTTTATCTTTGTGTCTGGTGTAAGAGAATGGTCTAGTTTCATTCTTCTGCATGTGGATGTCCAATTTTCCCAGCACCATTTATTGAAGAGACTGTCTTTTTTCCAGTGGATAGTCTTTCCTGCTTTGTTGAATATTAGTTGACCATAAAGTTCAGGGTCCACTTCTGGGTTCTCTATTCTGTTCCATTGATCTATGTGTCTGTTTTTGTGCCAGTACCACACTGTCTTGATGACCACAGCTTTGTAGTACAACCTGAAATCTGGCATTGTGATGCCCCCAGCTGTGGTTTTCTTTTTAATATTTCCCTGACTATTTGGGGTTCTTTCTGATTCCACACAAATCTTAAGATGATTTGTTCCAACTCTCTGAAGAAAGTCCATGGTATTTTGATAGGGATTGCATTAAATGTGTAAATTGCCCTGGGTAGCATTGACATTTTTACAATATTAATTCTTCCAATCCATGAGCATGGAATATTTTTCCATCTCCGTGTCTTCCTCAATTGCTTTCAGAAGTATTCTGTAGTTTTGAGGGTATAGATCCTTTACCTCTTTGGTTAGGTTTATTTCTAGGTATCAGGCTTTTGGGTGCAATTGTAAATGGGATTGATTCCTTAATTTCTCTTTCTTCAGTCTCATTGTTAGTGTATAGAAATACCACTGATTTCTGGGCATTGATTTTGCATCCTGCCACACTGCCGAATTGCTGTATGAGTTCTAGAAATCTTGGGGTGGAGTCTTTTGGGTTTTCTATGTACAATATCATGTCATCTGCGAAGGGGAAGAGATTGACTTCTTCTTTGCCAATTTGAATGCCTTTTATTTATTTTTGTTGCCTGATCGCTGAGGCTAGGACATCTAATACTATGTTGAACAGCAGTGGTGAGAGTGGACATTCCTGTTGTGTTCCTGATCTTAGGGGAAAGGCTCCCAGTTTTTCCCCATTGAGAATGATATTTGCTGTGGGCTTTTTGTAGATGGCTTTTAAGATGCTGAGGAATGTTCCCTCCACCCCTACACTCTGAAGAGTTTTGATCAGGAATGGATGCTGTATTTTGTCAAATGCTTTCTCTGAAATGCCCTTCTTAATACCCATCATCCACCTAGCCCATCTCCCACCCACTGCCCCTCCAGCAACCCTCAGTTTGTTTTCTATAAGAGTCTCTTTTATGATTTGCTTCACTTTCTCTTTCCTCTATATTTATCTGTTTTTTTTTAAGATTTTATTTACTTATTCATGAGAGACACAGAGAGAGAGGCAGAGACACAGGCAGAGGGAGAAGCAGGCTCCATGCAGGGAGCCTGACGTGGGACTCGATCCCAGGTCTCCAGGATCAGGTCCTGGGCTAAAGGCAGCACTAAACCGCTGAGCCACCCAGCTTGCCCTATTCATCTGTTTTATTTTTTAAATTCCATATATGAGTGAAATCATACAGTATTTGTCCTTCTCTGACTGACTTATCTGGCTTAGCATAATATACTCCAGCTCTATTCACATCATTGCAAATGGTAAGATACATTATTTTTGATGACTAAGTAATATTCCATTATATGTATATATGTATATGAATATGTATAAATATACCACATCTTCTTTATCCATTCATCAGTTGATGGACATTTGGGCTCTTTCCATAGTTTGGCTATTATTGATAATGCTGCTATAAACATCACAGTGCATGCGTCCCTTCGGACCAATATTTTTGTATCCTTCAGGCAAATACCTAGTAGTGCAATTGCTGGGTCATAGGGCAGCTCTATTTTTAACTTTTTGAGGAACCTCCATACTGTTTTCCAGAATGGCTACATCAGTATGCAATCCCATCAACAGTGTAAGAAGATTCCCCTTGTTCCGCATTCCTGACAACATCTGTTGTTCCCTATATGTTTCTTTTAGCCATTCTAATAGGTGTGAGGTGCTCTCTCAACTCTCAATGCCTACACAGGGACAGGAAGCAACATCTTGGGCCATGCAAAGCAAAGAAAAGAAACTAAGCTCCCATATAAAACTGGGATCATGGAAGCTTTGCCTGCATTGTGACACTAAATTTAGGTCCTCAAACACCAGGTAAGGGAGTCAACAAGGAAGGTTAATGTCAGATTAGGTCAATTAGTATAAAAAGTTACTCACAGGAAGTGAAAACCAGCGTGCCTTCTGTATAAATCTGTACTGTTTTTAGTGGTGAGAGAATCCCAATGGAAAAATTAACACAAACACTGGTATAGTAATTGCATATCCTAAAAAATTGAAAAGAGGGTCTCAGAGAGATATTTGCACCCCCATAGTCAAGGCAGCATTATTCACAATTGCCAAATGTTCAACAGAGAATGGAAAAACAAAATGTTTTGTATAAGAAATATTATTCAGCTTTTAAAAAGGAAGGAAAGTTTGACACATGGTAAAAATCAGGATGAATCTGGAGACATTACACTAAATGAAATAAGTCAATCACAACAGACAAATACTGTATGATTCCACTTATATATATAGAGAGAGAGTAGTCAAATCCATAAAAACAGAAAGTAGAATGCTGGTTACTAGGAGCTAGAGGGAGGAGGAAATAGATGATCATTGTTTAATTGGCATAGAGTTTTAATTTTGCAATAAGAGAAAGGTTCCAGAGACTAGTTGCACAACACTGTAAATATACTTAACATTACTAAACTGTACGCTTAAATGGTTATATTGGCAAACATTATTCGTATCTTTCTACAATTAAAAATTGGGGGGTAAAAAAGGGACACCTGGGTGGCTCAGTGGTTGGGCATCTGCCTTTGGCTCAGGGCATGATCCTGGGGTCCTGAGATCAAGTCCCACATCAGGCTCCAGGAGGGAGCCTACTTCTCCCTCTGCCTATGTCTCTGCCTCTCTCTCTCTATGTCTCTCATGACTAAATAAATAAATAAAATCTTTTTTTAAAAAATTGGAAAAAAAAAAAAAAAAACTGGCACAGAACCACTTTAGGCCCCAGCAGGGAAATAGAAAACAAAACTCTGTAGATGAGAGCACAACCAGGAAACTGTGTCACTCTAGGACACAACCTGATAAAGATGAGTTCACATTCAAAGATGACAAATCTGGGGAAATGTACAGACAACAGAAAAATCTGAGAAAGGGATCCCCGGGTGGCGCAGCTGGTTAGCGCCTGCCTTTGGCCCAGGGCGCGATCCTGGAGACCCAGGATCGAATCCCACGTCGGGCTCCCGGTGCATGGAGCCTGCTTCTCCCTCTGCCTATGTCTCTGCCTCTCTCTCTCTCTCTCTCTCTCTCTCTCTCTCTGTGACTATCATAAATAAATAAAAATTAAAAAAAAAAGAAAAATCTGAGAAAATATAAAGCATATATTCCCACCAAAAAGATAGCAGATTATCTAGAAACCATCATGAAAGAACAGAAAAGGAAGGGAGTTACTGGGGGAGGGAGAGGAAGAGATATGATTTAGAAAAAAACTAAATAGGAATTCTAAAAATAAACAAATATACCATCATTATAATATTCTAAAAAGAATAATTGGGTGGGTTAAACACTGATCTGATTAATACTGGTCTGATTAATATTGCTACTGAATCCAGAGCAAGGGAAAAAGCAACACATTTTATTCAGACCTAAACCTTTAACCAGCTAATTACATGATTTATGAGCCATGATGCAATCCCCATTCTACAGCCAGAAACAAAATAACAGCAGGCATCCCTCCTGTTCATCTTCAACTAGTCAAACTTTGAGTCAGGCACTGTTCTAAGCCCTGAAGATACAGTTATGAACAAAACAGACAAGTTCCTTCATCTTCTGATTCTTATACTCTCATACTTCATTGTCTGCAAAACAAGGAGTAGGTGTAAATATAATAAATTCAGGTATTCAGGTAAATACAATGAAAAAATTAGTACAGAGAAATAACAGAGAGTAAGAGGGGTTGGGGGGTGCTACCTTAGATTCAGTGTTCAGAAAAGTCCTCCCTAAAGAGGGGGATTTAATCTGAGTTTGAATGAGAAGGTACCAACAAGGCCAAGATCCGAGAGAAAAGCAATCTAAGGATAGGGCTCTGAGACAAGAAAGAAGCAAAAGCCTTTGGATTACCATTTAAAACAGACACAGGTAGAAAGAAAGGATGATAATAATGTTTCCCATCAAACATAACAACTAAAATGCCATGGTACAGATATACCCAATTACTCGCATTGCCAGATTGCTGTTGGTTCCCGTAAAGTTCAAGTCATAACTGAGTTCTAGGATACAGTCTGTGTGGGAGAATGAGAGCCAGGCCCTGAGCCTCAGCCAGAATTATACTGCCAAGGGGCAGACCTAGAAACACATTCTCTCAGAAGTCCACGGGTGACTTGTACACTACACAGTGTCCCTATCTGAGTCAGAGAATGAATGGAGTGCAGCCTATATGCTAGACACCCAGGACCCCTAAAGCTTCGTCCATTTCCTAAAGGAAAGGTGGCAACCTTTCTATGTAAAGAATCAGATAGTAAATAGCTTAGGTTTTGAAAACCATACTATCTCTGCTGCAACTGCTCAACTTTGCCATTGTGGTGCAAAAGCAGCCAAAGATAATACGGGAATGAATGTGTGTGGCTTGTTCTAATAACACTGCATTTATACAAAACAGGGAGTAATTTGCCAACCCCTCTTCTAAAACAATGATCTCCAGAGTGGTTGAATCCAAATGAACCACAGGGCATGGAAAAAAGTATCAGGACTTTTGTTTACATTTTTTTAGCATGAGAGAAAGAAAGAGAAAGAAAGAAAGAAAGAAAGAAAGAAAGAAAGAAAGAAAGAAAGAAAGAAAGAAAGAAAGAAAGAAAGAAAGAAAGAAAGAAAGAAAGAAAGAAAGAAAGAAAGAAGAAAGAAAAAAAAGAAAGCGAAAAAAGAAAGAAAGCCACCCCTCCCGAACTCCTCGCGCCCTCCCTAACTACCCTCAATTCTTCCTTCGTCCTTCCTTCCTTCCGTCAGACCTCATTCCTTCCTTCCCTTGAAGGCCCCTTCCACTACCTCGAAATTGACCCATTAGTATTTAATAGACAGGTTACCATGGGTCCCCTGAACGATCCAGTGTTCATAGGCATTCCCACGCAGTGTGGAAGGAAGTGTGAGGGAAGAAGGGATGTCCCCAGTGCAGCCGTGTTGGCAGTGGGTCCTCACCCTTACCTTTCCTTTCAGTGGGTTGTAACACATGATGGTTTGTCACACTCCCAAAATGGGCAAGCGGCTTGAAGGATTTCAACAAGAAACTCTCAGATGGAAGACAATACCAGTAACACAAACACAAATGAATAACTCGAAAACTGCAAAAACAAATTGCTCCACTTCCTAGTATGACCATGTTAGTCACTTAGAAGACAAAAATGATCCGAAGTTCCCACTTGCAAAGCAATCCAGGAAGATATTCCAGTCTGTATTTGTTGCCCATTGTTGTGTAACAAATCACCCCAAAACACAGGGACAGCAAACAACAATGAACAGTTAGCATCTCACACAATTTCTATGAGTCAGAAATTTGGGTGCCACTTAGCCAAGTGACTCTGGCTTTAGGGTCTCACCTGTGGTTGTCGTTGGGATGCTGGCCAGAATGCTGTCATCAGAAGGCTCCATTCAGACTGGAAGATTCACTTCCTGGGAAAATTGGTGCTGGCTGAGGGGAGGGATCTCCTTCTCACCCCATGCACCTCTCCATGAGGCTGCTTGAGTGTCCCCAAAACACAGCAGCTGGCTCCCCGCAGACTGAGGGAATCCAAGGTAGCAAGGCAAAAGTGACGGAATCTTTTATGTCCTGGTCTCAGAAGTCAGACACCATCACCTTTCCCATATCCTTGGGGTCACCTAAAGCAGCCCTGAGGCAGGTCTGAATACCAGTGGTCAGGGATCACGGGTTGGGGGGAGCACTTTGGAGGCTAGCCACCACCATCCACCCTCTGACCCAGTGACTGATGTCCTTCTTACCCAAGGACGTAATCGATCCTCAAGGAGAGAATGGGACTTCCCTCCCACCTCACTGTTTGCTCTAGTCAGGCTTCGCACAACTTTGACGAGGCCCAACCCACAGCAGGAAGGGCAATCTACTTTACTTAGTCTACCAATTCAAAATCCTTTGGTTTTTTGTTTTTTCAGCTTTACTGAAGTATAATTGACAAAACTGTGCTCTATTTAAAGTGTACAGGATGGTGATTTGATATACCTGGTCCTAGGTAGTTTTGCTGTGAATATCTTGGCTGCAGGCATCTTGCCCACAGCATTTTCACTGCGTAACTAATTGGCCATAACACAATTTTGCCATAAAAGATAAAATAACCAGTTGACAGTTTGGTTTCATTTCTCTACTGACAAATCAACTGCCTTCAGCAGAGTTAATGTATTGAAGCTAAGTTATCAGTTTGGTTTCATTTCTCCACTGATGAAGTTCCCATCTTTATATTCTATAAATCTTAGCCAGCCCTCATAATGGCCTATATGGTGACAAGTAGACATGGTGGTTTCGAACAGTGGATGTTAACACCTATGTATATTGACCTGATAGAAAATACAGTGATAAAACACACTAGAAGTGTGAAGCAAGAGCATGTGAAGCCAGACTGCCTGCTGTACTCTCCTAAAAAAATGATAGCATATCAGTGACAATAACAAAGCTCAGGTACAAATGCATTATGGCATTAGCATTTCTTCCACATTTTCCACAGAACTTTGGAACCATCTATCAATGGACATGTGACAATATGTCAAGAACGCACAGCATAGAAGGCTTTCACAACATAATACAAAGCTTGGTGGTAAATATGTATCCTGGTATTTGGAAAACCGATACCTCTCCTAATGAAAGAAGAAATTAATAATTCATGTTTCATAATGTCCTTTTAATATCCCTCTTTTATTTCTCATTGTGATATCTTTTACAGCAAAATTACCTTCTGGCCAATGAGTTATGCAAAGAAGTCTACAGGAACGATGTCTACAGTAAAACTACTAGACGCGGATAGAGTATATATCGTAAAAGGACTCCTCCCATTGAGTGAATCAGCACATCCAACACCTCACATATTTACCTTTTTTTTTTTTTGGTGAGACTATTTAAGCTCTATTCTCTTAGCAAATTTCAATTCTACAACACTACGTTATTGACTATAGTCACCATGTTATACATTAAAATTTCAGATCTTGCTCATTTTATAACTGAAAATTTGTACTCTTGTAGCAACTTTTTCCTATTTCTGCCACCCAATTCAAAAGTTAATCTCATCCAGAAACATCCTCACAGACACACCAAAATAATGTTTAACCAGAAATCTTGGCATTCCATGTTTCTGTCAAGTTATCACATAAACGTAACCATCACAAAAATTAAAATAAAGTCAAATAAATTTATATTTCAAATATTGGTTATTTCATATTTCTCATCTTCATCCTATTTTAGTTTGTATTTTTGAAAATGTTTCATGATACATGAACAATACAATCATATAAGTGTGTGTGTGTGTTTATATCACATTCATGCACATTGCGTGCTCATGACACTCTTTTAAAGAGGCAGAGGCATGAACTCAAAAGTTTGGAGACAACTGGTTTAGAGAGTATGAAAATGAAAAAATGCTCACCCATTCTGAGCTTCTATTTTCAGTAATCATTTGTCAGGGCATCTATCTGGTGGTTGGTAAGTGGTATCAAAATGCAGTTACCAGCTTGACTGCCTTATGAGAAGTGGCATAAAATGATGTGGTTTTGAGGGGAAGTAAATGTAAAAATCATATCGAGCAAGAAGAGGTGGTAGCTGTGGCAAGCATTTAGCCTGCTCTTGAAGATGAACAGAATATTTAAAATCAAGGACAAATTTCCCTTTTAAAAAGCCAGGAAATACATGATCCATGTAAAGACTAAAGCAATGAATACCTAAGACAAGTACCTAGGGAAGATTTTAAGGGGGAAAAAAGCTTTTCCGTTTCAGTAAAAATTGTGTCTTATATTTAAAAAAGAGGGGAGCATATAGAGACTTGATAAGAAGGAAAGAAGGGAGACAGGTTGAGACATTGTGAATATCTACCACCATTTGCTGCCAGCTACTTATTGAAAATATTCTACTCCCTTCTCCCTTTGCTGCTCCCTTCCATTGAAACTTTGTTTTAACAGAATCAAAAATCGCAAGAACAAGCACACTGCAATCCTTTGCCAGCAGGTCCCTCCACTAAGGGAGCTCAACCCAGCGCTTATATCTAGTCACCACACACCAAGAACCCTAGGCTCATGATTCATCCCTAGTTAGCCATTATGAACCAATGTAGAATGTCCCAATCGAATTGTTCCTTCAAGGGCCATCTTACCATAACCTGGACAATAATGCACGCAACTAAAGGTAGATTTACTTACATGCACATTATGCAGTAAGTAGTGTAAGTCACAAGTTAGCACCAAAATGTCTGCATAATGATTTCTTAGTTATATCATTATTATTATTAAGAATTTTAGTCTTGGGGCACCTGGATGGCTCCAGGTTAAGCATTTGACTCTTGATTTCAGCTCAGGTCATGATCAGGGTCATGGGATCAAGCCCTGAATAGGGCTCCATGCTTGGCAGGGAGTCTTTTTGAGATTTTCTCTCTCTTTTCTCTCTCTCTCCTTCCCCCTCAGCCCCTCCTCCCCACTCTCTCTCTCTCTCTCAAACAAATATAATAAATCCTCTTATTATAAAAAAAAGAATTATAGTCTTGGAGTGCTTGGGTAGCTCAGTCAGCTAGGCATCCAACTCTTGATTTAGGCTCAGATCATGATTTTAGGGTCATGGGTTTGAGCCTCCAAGGGTACCATGCTCAGCAGGGAGCCTGCTTCAGATTCTCTCCCTCTCCCTGTGCCTCTACCCCCCCCTTAAATAGATAAATAAAATCTTTTTTATTTGATCTCATGAGAAACACAAAGACAGAGACAGAGGCAGAGGGAGAGGCAGGCTCCCTGCGGAAATACTTTTTTTTTTAATTTAGTTATTTATTTGAGAGACAGAGAGGATGAGAGGAGGGAGGGGCAGAGAGAGAATCTCCAAGCAGACTCCCCACTAGGCACAAAGCCTGAACCAGGTTCCATCCTAGGACCATGATTTCAAGACCCAAGCTGAAATCAAGAGTCAGCTGACCAACTGATTGAGCTATCCAAGCACACCTAGCCTAGCTCCCTTTAAATATGATTCTATTTATACCATTATACTCCCTCCCCCAGTAACCCTCTCCCTTTCCTGTTCTTTCATGATGGTTTCTAGATAATCTTTTTGGTAGGAATATATGCTTTACATTATCTCAGATTTTTCTGTTGTCTATATCTCTTGGAAAATAGCTTTTTCCATGGTGACCCATTTCCCCAAGTTTGTCATCTTTGAGTGTGAGCTCATCTTCAACAGGCTATGTTCTAGAGTGATACAACCTGAGCCAAAGGCACCTGCCACCCAGGTGCCCCAATAAATAAATAAATAATTTTAAAAAAAAAAGAAGAATTATAGTCTTGGCCATGAGCAACATCTACCATTTATTAAGCCTTTTTTTTTTTTTTTTTAGCCAGATGCTCTGTATGCATGATTTTCATACATTGTGTCATTTCATCCTTCCAGCAACCCTAGGATGTAGATTCACCTACTCTTCACCATTTTCTAGAAAAGGAAGCCAAAGCTTAAGTAATTTGCAGGCCAAATCAGCGGCAGAGGCAGAATTTTATTTCAGACACTGACTTCTCCACTACTATACCAACAGTCTTCAAACTTTGATGTGCATTTCACATGAAATACTGCTTAAAATACAGAGTCTTAGACAGCACCCCAAAGACTCTGACTCAGCAGACCTCAGAAATGTCCTTGGAATTTGCATTTTTCCTAAAACACCCCCAGTAATGCTAATTTAGGTTGTTAGTATCTTTCTGGGACACACATTAATACTGTATTATAGGAGATCTCTTAAACTGGTAGTTCACTCTGACCAAACAAATTGAACTACATCTCAGATGTTAAAGGTTACTTTATAAGTAACTGACCTCTCTGATGTTATGAATTAAGGGAGAAGAACACAGACGAACACATACACACATTCAAACTTACCAAACTGAAATACCAGAGGCTGTAATTTCCATTACAAAATTTTTCTGCAGTTTACAAAAAGGTTCTTTGCAGTGACAAATTTCCAAAACAAGATACTACACTGCACTGCCCATAAATTGAGCAAAACTGGTCACTAAAACTAAAATATATAAATAAATAAAATTAATAGCAGAATTCCCAACACATAGAAAACCACAGACCAGTGAATTTAATTTTAACCATTTCAATTTTGTCTCCCATATATTTTTCTCAAACATCTACTGCCTGTGCCACTAATCTGCTCTTGAGGGAGAGCTGACCAAAAAAGCAAGTAAACAACAACCAGATAATTATTTTTTAAAATGCTCAAAAGTGGGACATCACAGTGGCTCAATGGTTGAGCATCTGCCTTCAGCTCAGAGTGTAATCTCAGGGTCCTGGGATCGAGTCCCACATGGGGCTCCCTGCAGAGGGCCTGATTCTCCTTCTTCCTATGTCTCTGCCTCTCTCTGTGTGTCTCTCATAAATAAATAAATAAATAAATAAATAAATAAATAAATAAATATTTAAAAAAAACACTCAAAAGAACCAATTTGGGGTGCCTACATGGCTCCGTCGATTGAGCATCAGACCATTGATTTCTGCTCAGGTCATTGTCTCAGGATCATGGGTTTGAGCCCCATCAGGCTCCATGCTGCATGTGGAGCCTGCTTGGGATTCTCTCTCTGCATCTGCCCTTTCCTGTCCCTCAAGGATGCATGCTCTCTCTTTCTCAAATAAATAGAGGAAGAAACAAATGAAAGAAAGAAGGAATGAATAAATAAATAAGTGAAACCAATCATGTCACATTTGACTACCTGATCTTTTTTGAGGATTTTATGCTTGTGATTTTATATTGTATTTATATGGCACAGTCATACCTTCTGCTGGTAAAGTTGTCCCTGGCTCATATATTACTGAATATGTCTCCTTATCATGGGTCTGTTTTGGACAGAGCATCAAGACTTCAAGGTACACTACCATTTGAATAAGTTTGTAAACAACTAGCCTAGCTCTCTCTCTCTTTTTTTTTTTTTTTTTTTTTAAGATTTAGTTATTTATTTGAAAGAGAGCATGAGAGGAAGGAGGGGCAGAGAATCTTTAAGCAGACTCCCTGCTGGGTGCAGAGCCGGAAACCAGGCTCCACCAGGACCCTGATATCATGACCCAAGCTAAAATCTAGAGTCAGTTGCCCAACTGATGGAGCTATCCAGGCACCCCTAGCCTAGCTCCCTTTAAATGATTCTATTTATACCATTTCAATTATATACTTCTCAGAAACACATTTATTATGTAATATAGTATGTGAAAGAAAGGACTTTTCAATTGTTGATTAAAATTGTTATTCTCATAGTGATTTTCCTGTTGCAAAGCTGTAGTGCCATGAGCCAGGAAGTCCACATCCCTGCAAGACATAGAGAAGAATTACGCCCAAGAACTCTTGCATCGGGCTGTTGTACATCATCATCTCTGCTCTGCAGAACAGAGACATCGCTCAGCAAACAAAGGGCAGTAAGTGGGAGGAGCCTGGGGGGCATGTGGAAAACAAAGCCCAACCTCTGCTCCCAGCTGTTGACAGAGGGAATAGTATGTAAAGAGCCTCCAGGGATGACTAAATGCAGATTCTACTTGGAAGTTAAGAAACTGAGCTTCGAGGATGCCTGGGTGGCCAAGTGGTTGAGCATCTGCCTTTGGCTCAGGTCGTGATCTCAGTGTCCCTGGATCAAGTCCCACATCAGGCTCCCTGCAGAGAGCCTGCTTCTCCCTCTGCATATGTTTCTGCCTCTCTCTGTGTGTCTCTCATGAATAAATAAATAAATAAATAAAATCTTTAAAAAAGAAAAAAAAGAAGCTGAGTTTCACTTCTGGATAGTCAGCTTTAGCCATCAACTATGCTTTGGGCTATAAATATATTTCAAAGAAATGGCTGAGGAGTAGATCTTGAATGATGGGAGGCAGACCCTTCCATAGCGCAAAAGAAGTGCCTAATGGGTGCATGAGTACAGGGGTGAATAAAGCCCAAGATGATCTCTAGGAGCCAGAAATGGGTGGCGCCCGACAATGGCCCAACGCTATCCCCCCAGTGGCGGTACAGTCCTCCAAGGTCCTGTGCACACCTTCAGTACCACCAACCACTTCATCCTGGGAACAGTTTGCACACATAGATGGAGATGGCTTGTCCTTTGGAGCCACACCATCCACTGCACTTCTGCTCCTACTGTGTCCTTAGAGCATGCTAGACTCTGCATTCCCTCCAATGTGAGCTAATTACAAGTATGTCCTCATCTTTCATGCTCTGCATCCCAGACTGACAGTCCAGAAAGATGCTGGGTGACCTGGATCACCCTGCTGGGCCTTTACATGCCTTGACTTGATTTAGCCCATAGGTCCAAGCCCACCTGTGGAGAACACCTGTGGAAACTGCCACAGAACAAACTGAGTGCACTACACTGATGGTTTGCAGGTGGTGACAAATCCAAGTAGGGTCAAAAAAAAATTTTCCTGAAGAACATCAGCCTGAACTGGCAAGACAACAGACAAGCATTTGGGGCAAGGCTCTGAAAGGAGAAAGGAGCTGAAAGGAGCTGTCCCACTCCCATCTTCTGTGCATTTCTACCCTCCCCTGAGCAGCCAGGATGGTATGACCAAGTAATAAGTAAACTATATTAAACTGTACTGAGAAAAATATTTGTGTGCCAATTTCATCTTTATTGTACTACTGCTGTGATGGTGGTTATGACTGTAAAAGCAGTAAGAATGGCTTGGACACTTGGGTTACTCTGTCGGTTAAGCATCCTACTTGTGATTTCAGCTCAGGGCATGATCTCATGGGTGGTGGGATTGAGCTCTGCTTTGGGCTTTGTGCTCTACAGGGAGTCTGCTTGAGGATTCCCTCTCTCTCTCTCTCTCTCTCTCTCTCCTCAAACAAATAATCTTTTTTTTTTTTTGTAAGAATAGCTAACACTAATTGAACACTTTCCATGTGCCACGCAGTATGCTAGGACTCATATCCATCATGTCACTTAATTCTCAAATCAACCCAACAAGGTGCTCTCTGTCTTTTATAGGAAGGGAAGTGAGGCTGGGAAGAGTAAAGTAATTTGCACTAACTTAGAATAAGCAGCAATCCTGACCAGGACAGCCAAGCAGTCCTAGGGACATCGTGGCCTGTAAGGGCCTTAATAAGCAGCCCTGTTTTATAGCACAGCATTATATATATATATATTCCCCAAATGACTGAGATAAGCTTCCATCATACTCGTGGAAGCTAGGCAAGAAGACAGGTGCTTAAGACATTTTAGAAAGACTGCTATTCAAAATGATAAAAACAAACTAAATTTGGGTGCTCAAAGAAGTGGAGTTCAGTCAGCTGGAAAATGTAGTTACGTGAAATAGCTCATCACTGATGATGCTGGATAAATGGACTGTTGCCATATTAGTAATAGTAGTAGTCAGAGCAGCTCAATTAATAATATTAGTCAAGCTGCAATGGTTGGACAGATTGGTGTCAGAGGGAAGGGGGAATTAGAGAAACGTTTGGGAAGTCATCCATCTCTGACACAGATTCAGAGAGACCCGGGCCATCCAGGCCCACCTGCCCCTTCCCACCACCCTCACTCATTGCTCAAAGTGTAATGATGTTTCCAGGTAACGTATTCATTTCTCAACAACAAACGCTCAGCTATTCTTCTCTCATTGTGAACCCCCTAGCTCTGGATGCCTCTGTACTTGGGCGCTGGCAGCATTTGAGAATATATATGTGCTGCAGCCCTGTGCACAGTACAAGGCTATAGTGAAAGCAAACGGATTCTCCTTGTCTGGTATATTGATGCTGTGCAGCAGAAAGCCAATAAGTGCATGACCTTGTTCCACACACAAATCCGTTCTTTTAACAGGCTTTTCCTCTAAGGCAGCAAGTCTGAGCTGGTAGGGAGACAGAATGAATTTTCCTTTTAAGAAATGTGTAAGACAGTACTCGTTTTTTCCAGCCTTTTTTTTTTTTGTCTTTTATTTTCCCAGTTTCATAAAATATACTTATAAAAGCATCTCCCTTCTTGCACATAATGATATTAGCCAAGCCATCTTGCTGAAAGGTCTTCCTTTCTCTGTTGGTTGCTGGAAATGGACCCCAGCCATATAGACTCAACACCAGTCCAGATTCTTATCGGTTACAATAGAGACGCCATATTTCTGCCTGTATTCCTATCTGATCTCTTGACTACATTGGACACATGGATATATGGATGGACAGTAAGACAAATAAGGAGATGCTATAGGTCAATAACTGCTTTCAAACCAATGCTATATAATTAAGGAAGTACAGGTTTGATTTTCCTGCTCCTACATAACTCTTGTTTGAGGGTGTGCAAAGTTGAGACTGATTTATGCCATAGCACACCATGAATAAAGCTTTTGAAGCAAAGAAATGTAGCCACAAGTGTTTAATTTGCATGTATGTTAATAGGTACTCAGCTTACATGGGATTGTCCCCATGTACTACATAGGATCTAGCATCACAGCATTGTGTGTCTTACACTTACCAGACATCGATTATGTGCCAGGCACTGTGCTAGGTGATGGCCACTCAAAGATGGATAGAAAAAGAAAAAGGAAAACAAAACAAAACAAAACAAAACCAGCAACTACAGGGCAGTGCCACACAATGAGGATTAATGAACATCATTTTTTAAAACTGTTTGAACACTGTTCTATGTTTCAAGCTGAAAACCACCCCTTTCTCCCTCCACCCATGAATCAGTCAAGAACAAAAGGAAATGATTCTGAATTTTTCGCTTTCTTTCCAAGCACCTTGGGAAGAGCCAGGCATGGAGCCAAAAGGGAGGGGGATTTTGCTAAGGAAAAACACCACCCTGTTTGGCTTTGATGGGAAAAAAAAAAAGAAAGAAGCAACTGCATCATGTATCGAGGCACGAATGATGTGTATAGGAAAAGAGTGTTTTTATGGATAACTGCCATGGGCGAAACAGCAGATCTAATCAAAAGCACTACACACGTGGATGTTCCCAGCCTCTGGGAGAAGGGAACTCTTACAACGGCTGGGTTTCTAAGTTTTTCTTCTTCAATTCAGCAGAGGGTAGACAGCCTTACAATGCATAAAATATTCCTCACAGCCTCCCTGTCCTCCCAGCAGGAAAAAAAAAAAAAAAAAAAAAAAAGGCAAGAAAGAAGACTCATCACTAAGACAAACCATTAATTCCAAATTAATTCCAAACTAATAAAATTCTCTTATCTCCATCACACAGGTGAGTTGTGGTGTGACTATCCGTGAGGCTCCATACATATGAGCCTTGTCACTGCTCTCCGCTCGCCCTTCCCAGGAGCTCGGGAGCGGAGTCTCGGCTTCGGGAAACAAGAACGTTCGGGCTGATGGTCCCGGCCCCGTCCCTCTGCCCACCTCCGCCGCGGCCCCCTTAGATCCGCACCAGAGGCCGAGGCAGCCCCGACCCCAGCGCCGCGCGCCGCAGGCCGCTGTCGCCCCCAGAGGGCGCTGTCCTGCCCCCGCCGCCCCCGCGGCCTCCCCAGGTCCCGGGCGCGAGCCTGCTCTCCCGCAGCCACTTTTTGGAAAGTCTGAACCTTGCACAGGCCTGAGCAGGCAGGAGCGGGAGAGGGAGCCGGGCGAGGAGGCCGGGCCTGGCGCCCAGAGGCCGAGGGAGGACAGGCCTCGCCCCGGGCCTGGGCCCGCTGCGGGGCTGCAGGTGCCCGAGCTGCTTGGCGTCGCCAGGCCCGGGGGGTGGGTGGTGGGTGGTGGGTGGTGGGTGGTGGGTGGTGGCGAACAGAGGACGGCCAAGGCCTAACAGGACGGCGGGGGAGGGAGGGCCTGTGTCACTAAAGACAGCCCTACCCAGGGTTTCTGGGTATCGGAAGGTCAGATCAAAGATACCAAATCCCCCAGGAAACTAGACCCCAAATAGATATGGGTGGTTGTTTGCTTGTTTTTGTTTTTGTTTTTTTAAGGTTTTGCTTATTTATTCATGGGAGACAGAGAGAGGGGCAGAGACACAGGCAGAGGGAGAAGCATCCTCATCCTCAAGGAGAGCCCCATGTGGGACTCGATCCCGGGTCTCCAGGATCACGACCTGAGCCGAAGGCAGACGCTCAACCACTGAGCCTTCAAGGGGTCCATAGCTGTGTTTTAAAACCAGATTCAGGGCAGCCCGGGGGTCTCAGCGGTTTAGCGCCGCCTTCAGCCCGGGGCGTCATCCTGGGTCGCGGGATCGAGTCCCGCATCGGGCTCCCTGCATGGAGCCTCTGGGAGAGGGAGAGCCTTGTGTCTCTGCCTCTCTTTCTCTCTGTGTGTGTGTCTCATGAATAAATAAAATCTTAAAAAAAAAAAATAGATCCAGATGCAGCTATTCACCACATCTCCTTTGACCATCCCAACACCTCCCCCCCATAATCCGACAGCCCTGGCTGATACTGTGCACCTGTGCTATGCCAGGCACCGGGTAAGTTTGCGCGGATCCCCCTCTGCTCCCAGCGCCCCTCCGGCCCCTCCAGCACGGGTGCTATGACACCGCACTTATAAGTGACAGACACCTGGAGTGAAAACCGCCAAGAGAATCCAGTCAGGTATAGGAGCTGGGGTTTGCAGCCCGCCGATCTGATTCCAGAGTCCACATCCCTAACTACTAGGCTCATTGGGCTGTAAATGCCGTGCCTCTGGCAACAGCCAGAAAAACTTAATAGGCTGCTAAACCCAAATAGTAAAATCCAACTTGATTGAACCCCCATCAACCCCACCAAGATGGTAGAGTGAGGATGTCCCCAGTGTCTGTTCTTTCTTGTTTAGCAGATGCCAAAGGGTATGGAATATAGAAAAGAAATTAGGCTCCTGTGAAAAGTTAGTGAAACCCCAATTAGAAAAATGAAGTAGGGGTACTGGGGGGCTCCATGGGCTAAGCATCGGACTTGCGCTCAGGTCATGACCTCAGGGTCCTGGGATGGAGCCCAGCTAGGAGCCCCACGTTGGGCTCCATGATTCATGGGGAGTCTGCTTGTCCCTCTGCCCCTTCCACTGCTCATGTGCACACTGGCACTGTCTCTCTCTCTCTCTCTCAAATAAATCAATAAAATCTAAAAAAAAAAAAGAAGAAGAAAGGAAAAACAAAGTATGGGGGTATCTCCATGGCACATTCAGTTAAGAGATAGACTCTTGGTTTCTGCTCAAGTCATGATCTCCAGGTAGTGAGATCAGCCCTGGGTAGGGCCCCGAGTTCAGCTCAGAGTGGAGTCAGTTGAGGTTTCTCTCTTCCTCTCCCTGGGTCCTTCCCCCCTTTTTGTGTGCAAGCTCTCTCTCTCTCTCTCGGTCTCTCTCTCTCTCTCTCTCTCTCTCTCACAACTAAATAAATCTAAAAAAAGAGGGGATCCCTGGGTGGCTCAGTGGTTTAGCACCTTCCTTTGGCCCAGGGCATGATCCTGGAGTCCCAGGATCGAGTCCCCCGTCAGGCTCCCCGCATGGAACTTGCTTCTCCCTCTGCCTCTCTCTCTCTCTCTCTCTCCCTCTCTCTCTATCATGAATAAATAAATTAAATTAAAAAAAAAAAAAGAAAAGAAAGTGAAGCCTAGGAAATCAGTCTCCTAGAATTGTACAAAGACCCAACATCCAGGATATTCCAGAGATTTTTTTTTTTTTTAACCAATCCAAGCCCAACCCCGACTCTGAGAACCCAGGCAGGTAGGATCCTTCTGCGGGAGGCGACTCTACCATCACCAGGCCCTCTGCTCTGAATCCGTTCCCCTCCCTCCCTCAGATTCATTTGCTCCCCATGGACTGAGAAGCTCCAGCCTTTCCTACATGAATCGTCTCCAGTTTTTCCCCTCTTTACCTCAGCAATCCAATAAATCTCCCCTTTTGGGTTTTTTTTCCTTTTGTTTTGGCAAAACGAATGTTTTTCCTCCTTTCCAAACCATTTAGTCTACTCATGCACCTGGACTCAACCATGATCCCCACCCGCCTCGTCATGTCCTACTCTTGGCCTCTTCCCCTCTGCCTACAAATCTGTGCTACTCTCACACTGTAAGAAATGCAATCAATTAATGAATAAAAAATTTTAAACCATCCTTTTACCCATGCTCCTCTTTGTAAGCAGGTTTACAAAATTGCTCAGTCAGAAGAGTCACCTGGGCCCTTGTGAATGACAGTCTCCCAGGCACTTTACCCTAGATATTGACTTATCTGGTCTGAGACATGGCACAGGAGTCTGCGTGACTGGGCAAGTTTGGGGAACACCTCCTTGCAGCTCTGCTTTCCGTGTCTACACACGCTGTGCACATGGACTGTCATCACTGTCCTCACCTCCCACTCACCCACAAGCACACTGCAAAGCTCCCACCCTAACAAATTTTTCTCTTGTGGGTGTTTTGTAACATGACAACAAAGCCAAGTGGAACTACAAGTCCCAGAATTTCCTAACCTTCACAGTGCTGGGTGAGGGCTGGCCACTCAGAGAAGGCTGCATGAGACCTATGGAGCAAGAGGGGAGCAGTGGGGTCATGCCCTGACGGAGATCCCTGGAGGGCCTAGGACCCACTGGCTCAGTGTGTTGTCAGGGGTGCCCTCAGGCCCATGGCTCCTCTTCCTGCAGGATTTCCTCCTTCAGCTTCTCTGAGTCCCGGGCCAAGCATAGTATAGTTCCACGGCAAAGGACAATGGCTCTTGTGGGTCATCTGTGTCCTCAAGGTTGAAGGCAGAGAGAGAGAGAGGCAGGTTACAATTTTTCCTTTTAGGATGAGTTTGTCTTCACAAGTTTCTGTTTGCCCTCAAATCACCCTGCTCATATCCAATTTTTCTTCCCAACTTCTGTCCCCCACTAGATACAGAGGCAACAGCCCTCCATAGACTTCACTATGTGGTCCAACTGCTATAAGAAATTCCATATGCATGTCACTCGACAGTGGTTCTGCTTCTCTGATTAAACCCTATCTGATGTACACACTGGTACTAGAAGTGACTCCAGGGGAGGAGAACCCTAAAGATGGGTTCCATGACTTGGAACTGGTTTATGTACAATTGATTCTCTGATATGATTAGATTTAATGGCCCTGTCACCAGCGGCAAAAGAGACATTGGTAGCCTGTGGCATGCAATGGCAAAATATTCATTAAATTGTCATCTGAAACACTTATAATTGTCTGCAAGACAAGGCTTTTCATGATCAAATAGTTGCTGCTATAATAGATTTTGGTGCAAATAAAGAATATAACATTTGGTTGCTTTGAAGAATATTAGAAAACTCAACCAAGAAAAAAAATAAACAATAAGTTTGGAGCCTCTCAATCCCAGTCTGAGGTTTGAGAAAAGGACCACAAAGCTTCCAGGACAGCCTAACAAAGCTCTTGTCTCCTGTAGCCAAGATTTCTAGAGAAAGAGAGAGAAAAAAAAAAAAAAAAAAAAAAAAGACAGAGAAAGAAAGTTCAATCTTAAGGATTGATGACTCACAAAACAAACTGAATTTGCAATCTTGCAGGATCTCTTATGCTTAATTATGTTAAACTTGTTATGTGCATTTTACCACAATAAAAAATTTTTAAAAAAAAACCTACTTAATCGAATGGATCCCTCTTCTGGGTGCCTGGCTGGCTCAGTCGGAGGGGCACGCGATTCTTGATCTTGGGGCTATGAGTTCAAGCCCTGCATTGGGTGTAGACATTACTTAAATAAATAAAATAAGTAAACTTTTCTAAAAAAAATAATAAGTCCCTCTTCAAACTATGATTCTCAAACTTTTTGAAGTAGAGGAAACTTTTTAACATTATGAATTTCACCCCTCACATTCCTGCCCACACACACACAGAAACATATGATGGTGGTTGTACTTTTAGTGTTTTTGAAGGAGAAAAAAGGTAAGGAAAAGTAATATATATCAGATAGATAGATAGATAGATAGATAGATAGATAGATAGATAGATAGATAGATAGATAGATATCAGAGCAGGGGCACCGGGGTGGCTCTGTGGTTGAGTGTCTGCCTTTGGCTCAGGGAATGATCTCAGGGTCCTGGGATTGAGTCTCTCATCGGGTTCTCTGCAGGGAGCCTACTTCTTCCTCTGCCTATGTTTCTGCCTCTCTCTGTGTATGTATCATGAATAAATAAATAAAATCTTTAAAAAAATATATATCAGAGCATTGGTATGGTCCCTGAAGAGGCGAGTTTCTGCCAAATTTTGTCAGTGGAAGCAGCCCTTCCTCCTCGTCTTTCTCTTTCTGAGTTTCTCCCATCTCCACAAAGGCAGTTTCCTTATAGAGGATTGCTGATTCTCCCCACGACCTACCCATATGACTCTCAATTCTTCTAGACCTTGACCGGACACAAGTCCCAGCAGGCCTCAGAAGCTAAAGTACAAAGTGTGACCCATGAAGGGATGCAATATGCTCCAAAATTACAAACATTTTGTGAACTTTTATCAACAGCATCTTTGGAAATGTGTTTAGGAATGAACCCTACAGCTGTTGGATCAGGGTAGAAGGGATTGGATTGGTCCAAATTTGTTGATAGGGTGCACTGAGCAAAGATTCTAGATTTAGTGTGTTAACTTAAGAAGCTGGGGATGATTCTAAAAGTTTCTGCATTGGTTTCCTGGAACACAGGAACAAAAGTGACCTATTCTGAGTGAAGTTGAAATGCCAAAACTTCCTTAGTAAACAAAAGAAGATATCTAGAGGCTATGGAAGATCAGAATTGTAGAGTAGATTTCCATATCTGACCTGTTGTCTCACTCCCTAATTATGCCCTCCAGGATGGTTTGGGGTCCTTCTCTCACCAAGACTATAAGAAATGAATTTATAAGGACATCCTTGAAGAGCTCTATGGTGGCTCTTCTCTGCAGGCCAAGAATGACTACCATCAAATTAGCAAATTCACTGAGGTTCTGGGGTAGCAGGGGCCTTAATTATAGAGATGAGGTTAGCCAGGTTACCATAATGGGCAGCAGAGCCAGAGCAAGAATCATAATGGTTTAAACCATCAAAATCTTTGGCATTGACTAATTGATCTTGGTATCTCTAGAACTGAAATAGATGTACAACCTAGTAGATTTAGATCTGGTGACAAGAAGTCTGAGTCAAATCATCACACTAGAGAGTTGTGACCTTTTCCTAGATTTGAGCTAGTTCACCAACCCAGGGCCTTTGGAATGAGGGTAGGCTGGTTTCCCTTCAGAAATGTCCCACTTACACAGCTAATAATTAGCTGATACATCTCCCAAAAGTCTCCTAATTCCCAACATGCTTATGGACTACAGCATGTGACACCATGGTCTACCTCCCCCTTGAAACTTCCAATCCGTGTCATCCCTAAAATCACATGCTTCTGCTCCTTCTGCTGCATGTCTGACTCTCCTTCCCAGGTTCTTCTTTCTAATCCCTGAAAATGACCAGCCCTACATTTCTATCCTGGTCCCTTTTCTCTTCTCATTTCCTGAAACATTTACTTCAGTAGTTCCTACATCTTTTCTACCTAGAGGTTCCAAACTTCCCTATGAGCACCATCACTGCTTTTAAGTTAGCCCAACATCAAACACCTAGATGTACTATTGCCACCTTGAAGCCATCCCATATCTGCTATGGACGGAATGTTTGTGTCCCCCTAAAATTCATATGTTGGATCCCTGCCCCCCACCCCCCGATAGTATTAGGAGGTAAGGCGTTGGGAGGTAATTATGTCACAACGGTGGAACCTTCATAAATGGGATAAGTGCCCTTATAAAAAGGACCTCAAAGAACTCTGTTGTCCTTGTTCTACCATGTGAGAATACCAGAAGTGGACAGTCAGCAACTCTGAAGATTCTCACCAGATCCCGACCATGCTGGCACCCTGATTTCAAACTTCCTGCCCCCAAAACTGGGAGAAATACGTCTCTTGTTTACCAGCGACCCAGTCTGTGGAATTCTCTTATAGCAGACCAAATAAACTAAGATAATATCATTTTTCCTTCTGTTCTCCTATTAACACCACGATCTTCCTAATCAAACTAGAAACATCAGGCCTCCTTGACTCCACTTCCCCCTTTTCCTTTCCACATCTCATTGGTCACCAAAGAGTAGCAATTTTATGTGTAGTCTCACCTTTCTACTACTAGAAACATGACCCAAGATCAAATCTGTGGCATTCCTGGAAGAAATACGGCAGCCTTCCACTTCCATTCTCTCTCCCAAAAATCCAGCTGACTCTTCCTAATGTATGTACTATTTTGGTGTGTGAAGTTCCATTACTCAAAAACCCACTGTGTTGGGCAGCCTGGGTGGCTCAGCAGTTTAGCGCCATTTTTTTTTTTTTCTCCAACAGATTTATTTGGAAAGGAATGGATTTTGAGGAGAAAAAAACATGGGGCAGAGGTATGGAATAGAAAATAAATACAAATGTAAGCTGTTTTTCTAATTGTTTTATAACCACAACAAATTCGTACAGAGAATGCCCTGTACAAAACAACACAATAAAAAAAATAAATTAATAATAATAATAAAAACAACACAATAAAGGTTCAAAGATCGAGGTGTTCCCCTAGGCAAGGCTGAAGATTTCAGTCTCTGGTATTTGGAATCTAGGCAGTCCTTGGTTTTGGATGGATCATTGGGTGTGTGACACAGTCCATGCTTTTAACCAGATTTTAACAGAGGGGGGATCACATCTTCAGCCCAGGATGTGATCCTGGAGACCTGGGATCGAGTCCCACATCAGGTTCCCTGCATGGAGCCTGCTTCTTCCATTGCCTGTGTCTCTGCCTCTCTTTCTGTGTCTCTCATGAATAAATAAATAAAATCTTAAAAAAAAAAAACAAAAAAAAAAAAACACTGTGAATCCTACTTGCCTATAAAATACAACCCAAGCTTCAGAATTTAGTATTTTTGCCCTTTATTAACTGGCCTTCAATCAGCATTCCTCATACCATGACATTTTCAGGTCTTTTACCATCCACTGAATATGACCCAAATGTTCTCATTTCTACATCTCTATTCACAGCATTCCCTATCTGCCATGCCTTCCTCATCTCTACCTGTTCACTTATTCCATACATACTATTGAACATCTCCCATGGTAAGGTCTTGTCCATATCAGGGCATGATTCCTCTCTTGGATTACTTAGATTCTGGCCTGTTGAAATCCTATGATTGCTACAAGGCTCGTCCATGTGCCACCACCTCTGTGGACTCCTCCTTGGTCTCCTGGCCAGAGGTGACCGCCTGACCACTGTGCTCCTTACCTCGTTCATAGTATTTGTCCACACGTATGCTAGTCATTCATCCCTGGAACCGTTGTAATTGCAGTTCCCTCTGCCCAGTAAGCTTTTCCTAGACTCCTCATAGCTGAATCCCTCACTTCCTTCAAATGGCACAGCCTCAGAGTCTTCTCTAGCCACTCTACCCAAACTATTCCTCCAACTTTTATCCTTCTTCATTTTTCTTCCTTGAAATTATCAGTACTTTAAGTGGGAGTGTGTGTGTGCACACGTGTGTGTAGTTGGTTGTTCGTGTATTATATGCCTACATCTACCCAGTGGGCTACCAGGGATGCTGTATCCTGAAATTGTCCTTTAGAAACAACAATCACCTCTCCCTAATCGCCTATCTTAACTTCACAAAGAATATCCAACTAGGAAATGGTAGTTTATATGTTCTTTGGGCCAAATCAAGTTCTTAGAGTATCCTTTCCCCAATAATTATATCCACAAGCAGAAAGGAAGAAAAATGGGCATTTATTCTCTCCTGTCCAGCTCATTGCTTTTGATTTTATTTTCTGGTTATATCTAAAACAACCACTGCCTTCTTCCCAAGCTTAGCAGAGTATAAATTAAGAATGTAACAAATGTCTCTGAATGGAATCCCCCTCCCCAAGAAACAGAATGCTGAATCTTTTTTCCATTGCTCGATATCCTCCAGATGATCTGAAATATTGATGGCACTAACCACTGACCACAGATCTCTCAGTGGGGACTACCATAGTCCCTTCCCACAGAACAGCCAGGGGACCAGGAGCTGCAAAAGCAGAGAACCATAAAAGCAGGAACAAAGATGGAGCTGCAAAAGCAGAGAACCATAAAAGCAGGAACAAAGATACTCAGCCCCACATTCACCTGGCTTTGGGACAGACCCAGCCCTTCATGTCCCATTAGCCCTAGAAGGAAAGAATCTTGGGAGGAGGCCTCCCTCACTTTGGATTCTCCAGAGTTTGTGTCCTTTAATTTTGTGGGTACCACAGAGTCAGTATTTTTTTTTAACAATCGCTGACTGGGTAACTTCAGTTGTCCTAGGTGGCAGTGGCATCTCATTCTTCCACAATATGTCTGAGAACAGTAGGTTGCTAGTGAAGGTGAACTATCCTTTCTTTGCCCCCTTCTCCCTCCCCCAGCATGATTGGGATCACCCAACAGAAAAGGGAAGCCTTGACTCTTCTGATGAATGCATGGCCCCTCCTGATAGACTAGCCTCAGAAAGGCCTCTTGTGAAGGGTAAAGCACTCAAGCCTGACACTACTGGACACCCAGGGCAAGGAATGTCAAGACAATGGGCTCTGCACTAAGGCTTTCCACAAAAGAACAAGGCCAGGGCAATTGCCTTCCCTGACCCTCAAGTGACAATCGTGTTCAACGCCTTCATTCACAGCCCATCAGAGGGCTGCTTGTTATAGATCTGTGGCCTCTATGACATGTGGGTCCCTATGGAACACACATCTGTAGCTGTCCTCACCCGTCTTCCCACCAGCCAGATAGGTCTCTTCCACTTCTCTAATACTTGGTCTGATCTATGACTTAATTATCTAGCCTCGATTAATTTAATTCACTGTAGAATCAATCAGGCCAACTGAAAACTGTCAACTCAAAGAAATTCTTCACAGATTCTCCAGTGTATTTGTGAAGGGAATAACAGCCTGTCACTTGTAGACAAGTCGCTTAATTTCTCTGGGCCTGGGTTCCCTCACAAATAAAACGAGGTAGATTTGTTGGTGGCTCTAACACTGGCTGCATATTAGAATCATCTGGGGAACTTGTAAACCAACTATGGGGCCTGGGCCCCTCCTTCCCAGACCAATTAAGTTAGAATCTGGTGGGGAGGGGTGGAGGCCGAGGCCCCAGTATTTTTTAAAAGCTCCCTAGGGAGCATGCAACCGCCTTAGGGGAATGACCGACAGATTGGATGATCCCTCAGACTGCTTTAGTGCCAGCCTCACTCTACCCTGAAAGCCCTCATGATGTGCCTTGAGCATCTGTCATTCGAGTGACCTCTTAACCCACCCAGTGATGTCTTATTGTCCCAAGTAAGAAGTTCAGTTGCAAACAAAATACCCTCCTCAGAGGCTGAATGTGTCTTTCCAGAAGACAGGACCAGATGTCTTTAGGATTTTCCCTGGACCTTCAATCCATCAAGCAATGCACAGAGAGGACAGTCATCAACACCCGTGCCCTTACTGCAAAGGTAACCTGGTGACCCCTTCCCCCTCTCCTTACCCATTCTCTCCCTGACCGGCATTCACCCATTCATCCCACACAGACCTGTCAAGTGCCTGAAACTCCACAGGTGGACCATAAGGCCTCATGGCCAAGGTGCAATCTGGGCAACACCGTGAAAGACAGCCCCTTTTTCTTTCTGCTAGGTTCTACAGCTCTATTCTACACAGAATGATGCACAGCCTCGTACTGTCATTATTTCACAAGTCAGTCATTTCCTACACCAAATTTTCGGACCCTGCACAGCACAGAGCACATAGTAGGCTCTGAGTAGAAACCCTTTGAGATGGAAGGGGAAAAGGCAGAAATAAGGCTGAGGGGCCAAAAGAAGTGTCATTATCTGTAACAGAACACATGCCCCTGGGCAGCACCCCCCCTTGGCCATCTTTCACCCCTCCCTGACTCCTCAAAGCCAATGCCAGCCTTCAGTGCTGCTTGCTAGTGCCCCTGACTCCCCTGCACTCTCCGCAGCACGAGAGCTCCCTTCCAATTCCCTTCAAATCCAGAAATGTGGCCAAATCAATTTATAGAGCAGAGTTTTTCCAATGTGCAGTGTTTTTCTATAATGAACCTGCCTGTACCTTGGCTTCTCTCTCAAAGAAGACATAGGCAGCAACCATCACTTCGAATGAGCAGTGAATTTATAATCAAACTGAAATCTACCATTGTCTCTTCAATCTCTGCTAAGCCACACCTTCTCTGAGAAGCACAAAATTATGTACCCCTTTAGTGGGCATTCAAGTTGCAAAATAAACAACCAACCGTGGCTAAATACAAAATGGTAATTTTTTTAAACACATTTTTATCTTGAAATATTCTTTCACTTAAAAATCACGTCATATTAATATGAACACTAAGTCCTCTTGCTTACTTGTGCCCTGACTTGTTTAGGGAGAAATAGTCAGATTTTTCTTTTCATTTTCCGAGTACAAAAGTACCATAATATTGACAGTGCTTTTCCAAAACGACACAGGGTCTTATATTAGGTGTTAACAGGAGAAGGCAAAGCTATATTTTAAACTATGATGACCTAAGAGCTAAAGGATGCCAAAAAACATAGCAGTTTTTGGAATGAGCACACAGCTTGGAACCAGGCACCATGTTTTTTAATTCAGATAATAGGGGTGCTTGGCAGGGTCTGCTTTGCCAAGTCTGCATGATTTGACTGTACAATCACGAGCTCTGAAGCCTCCACCTAATTCTCAAGATTAGTGAGATCTTAGAGCCTTTCCTCAGCACCATCCGGGATCAGAGTGGAAGAAAGATGAATGGAAACCAGGTACATGTGTGTAGCCTTAAAAAAGAAAAGGTTTATGTGTCTGTAGTCTCCAGAGGCTTATAATGGAACCTCAATAATAGCTGAGCTGGGAAAGAGGCAGGGGCCTGTAGCTTTATCCCCTGGAGGAAGAAATCATGATATTGTTGAGTAGTGAGAAAAATAAAAAATTGAAAATGTTACCAACAAGAATGTTGGACTGAACGGCAGACTGTATTATACTTTGTTGTCCTTTGTATTCAAAGATAATGCACCTGACAGTGATTGTTCTCTGAGCCTTAGCATGTGGCTTAAATACCAATGGGGAAACTCAAGAGTCTTTTCCGTGCTCTATAAATTGTTCTGTGCTTTGCTACAGCCATGTCACTGTTTCTTGCTCTGTAGCTTCGATTCGTGGTTAACCTGAAGCCTTTGGTCCAAGGGGAGGGATCTCATGCCTTCCTGCCCACAGTGGGATGATCGGCTGGTGGCTGTGGTTTAACAGAGGTCAGTGCTACACAGAATAGCCAGGGAGCCACTCTTGTAGGAGGGACATACCTTCCCCCCACCCCAATAACTTAGGGAACAGTGAAGCATGTAATGGTGGTCAAAGACATGGAGTAGAGAGCACAGACCAAGTCTCCAGTCTCCCAGCCCTGCTCAAATGAAATGCTGAGCTTCAGAGAACAGAGTCACACCAACCAGAGCCACCATTTATTAAGCACCTATACCAGGGATTTACATTCAGTACCTGACTTAATTCTCACAATAGCCATGCCGCATAAGGATTATAATTTTCATTTATAGATGAGGACACTGAGATCCAGACCAATTAAGTTATTTGTCAAGGGTCAAAAAGTTAATAAAGAGGACCTCTGGTTTCCAGTCCAGCCGTTCTGTCCTGACAACTAAAAAGCTGAAAAAAAAAAACTAAAAAACCAACAATTCTTAGATCCATCAAAGAAGTGAGGTCACACAGCAAACAACTGCCCCTCAAAATTGGAGAGACAGACAAGCAAAAACTGAGAATTCACAACTTCCCACAGCAGATATCCATGAGCAGAAACCAACCCAGAAACCAGAGCTAGGGCAGAACCATCTGAAGCCATAATTGACAAATTGCTAGAGTCTTGGTGTGGGCAAATCTCAAAGTTAAAAACTCTAGGGGGACCCAGTCATAAAGGGGAACCCACACATTTGTGAATTTCACCTCCAGGAACTCAACTAGATCCTCATATGAAATATCAGAGAAAAATCCCCAGTAATTCCAGCAGGAAGAGGGGAAAGGAATCATTTTGGAATGCATCAGAGCATTGTGTTGTGCTTCATTGTTGTTGTTGTTTTTAAATATTTTATTTATTTATTTATTTATTTATTTATTTATTTATTTATTTATTTATTTATTTATTTATTAGAGACACACAGAGAGAAGCAGAGACATAGGCAGAGGGAGAAGCAGGCTCTCTGTGGGCATGCAATGTGGACTTGATCCTAGGACCCCAGGATCATGCCCTGAGCGGAAAGGTGGACACTCAACCACTGAGCCACCCAGGTGTCCTGCATTCTGTTGTTTTTAACAAAGCCTGCCCTCAGAACAACCTATTTTATCAGAACATAACCGACTTGAGTTAGAGGGAGATTGCCAACTCCTAGCCTTCTCTTCCTATCTTACCCTACTTACAGGGAGAAAAAAAGTGAAACACACTGGTGAAGCTCACAGTCCAGGGTAACAAGCTCACCAAAAACTCTGTGGACCTAATTATAGGACCACAAAATGCTTCCCCTCCCCCCATGCCTTATCACCACATCACTAAAAGCCTATTTACTGCAGTTCCTTTCACCCAGTACATCATGTTCACCTTTCAATGAAAAATTACAAGGCACACTAAAAGTCAAAAACACTCAAATCGAAGAGCCTTGACAAGTACCAGAATCAGAGTCAGATATTATAGAAATGTCAGAATTATCAGATCAGGAATTTTTTGAAACTGTGATTAATATGCTAAGGGATTTGACAGAAATGTAGACAACAGAAAGGACAGATGGATAGTGTACCCCAGGGAGGGGTGGGGGAAACGGTAATTCTAAGATTTAAAAAGAAACAATAGAGATCAATACCTTGTACTGGAAATGAAGAATGCCTTTGATGGACTTGTTAGTAGACTGCACATGGCTGAAAGAAGTCCTGAGCTTGAGGATAGAACAATAGAAACTGAAAAGCAAAGAGAAAAAAGACTGAATAAAAACAGAACAGAACACTCAAAAACTAAGGGACAACTATGAAAGCTATAATATATGCATATTGAGGATGTCAGAAGAAGAAAGAAACAGAAGAAATACGTGAAGCTATAATGATTGAAATTTTTTCCAAATTCCCCAAACACCAAACCACAGGCACAGAAACTTCAACAACACCAAGCATGATAAATGCAAAAACAAACACAAATATGCCTACACATCAGCATATCATATTCAAAGTTCAGAAAATCCAAGATGAAAACCTCCAATGAAGCCCAAGGAAGAAAATACCTTACCTGTGGAGGAGCAAAGATAAGAATTATATCAGACTACTCCTCAGAAACCACACAAGAAAGAAGGAAGTAAAGTGAAATATTTAAAGTGCTAAGGAAAAAAAACAAAAACCTCTACAATTCTATTCTCTCTGAGACTAGCTTTCCAAGGTGTAAGAAAAAGAAAGACCTCCTGAGAAACAAAAATTGAGGAAATTTGTTGCCAGTAGATCTGCTTTGCAAGAAATGTTAAATGAAATTCTTCAAAGATGGAATCCCTGGGTGGCTCAGCAGTTTAGCACCTGCCTTTGGCCCGGGATGTGATGCTGGAGACCTGGGATCGAGTCCCACATCGGGCTCCCTGCATGGAGCCTGCTTCTCCCTCTGCCTCTCTCTCTTTCTCTCTCTCTCTCTCTCATGAATAAATAAATAAAATCTTTAAAGAAAAATTCTTCAAAGAGAAGGAAAATGAAACAAGTCAGAACTCACAACTACAAGAGGATAGGAAGCGTGTTGGAAACTGAATGAGTGAAGGTAAAACAAAAAACATTTATTTTTCATATCCTAATTGATGACAGCATTTTTTAAAAATAATAGCAACAATAATAATATGCAGATGCCAAGGAAGTTTACGAGAAGATGCTCCACATCATATGTCATCAGAGAAATGCAAATTAAAACAAAAATCAAGTACCACCACACATCTATTAGAATAGTCAAAATCCAAAATACTGACAACACCAAATTCTAGTAGGAATGGGGAGCTCACGCTGGGGAGTACAACATGGGGCAGCCACTTTGGAAGACAGTTTGGCAGTTTCTAACGAAACTAAGTAAACTACCATATTATCTAGCAATCATGCCTCCTGCTATTTACCCAAGTAAAGTGAAAACTTATGTCCTCACAAAAACCTGCAGCACTTGGATATTTATAGCAGTTTTATTCATAATTGTCAAAACTTGGAAGCAACCAAAATGTCCTTCAGTAGATGAATGGATAAATACACTATGGTAGGTACATCCAGACAACAGAATATTATTCAGCACTAAAAAAAAAAAAAAAAAAAAAAAAAAAAAAAAAAATTCCATCTAGCAATGAAAAGAAATGCACATAATTAAGTGAAAGAAGCCAATATGAAAAAGCTATAGACTATATGATTCCAACTATATGACATTCTGGAAAATGCAAAACTATGGAGACCGTAAAAAGATCAGCAGTTGCCAGAGGAGGGCTGGAGAGAGGGAAGGATGAATAGGCACAGCATAGGATTTTTAGGACAGCAAACTTATAATGTCCCATACTATAATGGTGGATGTGTCATTATACATTTGTCAAAACCCATTGAATATACAACACCAAAAGTGTACCTTAATATAAACTATGGACTTTGGGTGATAATGCGTGTCAATGTAGATTCATCGATGGTAACTAACGTACCACTGTGTTGCCCAGTGTGGATGGTGGGGGAAGCTATGTATGTGTAGGGATAGGAAATATATGGAAAATCTCTATACTTTCCACTTAAATCTAAAAATGCTCTAAAAAATAAAGTTTATAAACTAAAAACATAATAAATTCTAGAGCTAGAATCTGATCTCAGATACTTACCTATAAAACCTTTGTTTGACTTGGCAATGTGACAGCCTCTAATATGAAACTAGCAGTTCCTAAGCCACTGAGTGTGGCCCTGCACCACGCTATGTGTCTTTGGCCCTTTATTCTTAAGGCATCCCAATTCTAACTTACCTTTCAACAGCCAAGGGGATCATACTGTCACTCAGGCCACACAGTGAGGAGCTGTATGACTATAAGCAGACAAAATCACTAAGGAAATGCTTTAGTCTCATCAATCAGTGTAAATTCTAGTTTATCAGTGACACATTGCTGACAAACAAACCACAGCAGTTTACTATTTCCCATGATCCTATAGGTTAGCCAGGCAGGTCTTCTGCTGCTCTCACATGAACCAACTCAGACAACCATATTCCCTGGTAGACCAGCTGGGGCCTGTGCTCAGCTTGGATGGCTGAGATGGCCGGGTCTCTCCCTCTCATGGTCTTTGTGCTTGGCTTTTTCACAGCTTGGTGATCTCAGATGTTCAAGGCAACAAAAACAGAGGCTCTAAATCCTCTTAAGCCCTAGCCTCCAAAGTTGTACCATGTTGCTTCAAGCTGTTTCCACTGGTCAGAGCAAGTCATAAGGCCAGCCCACATTAACAGAGTGAGGAAACAGACCTCTCAATGGGAGAAGCAGCAAAGAAACATGAACACAGGAAGGTCGTGATTTCCTGGGGGCCAATATTATACATATTATTGTACCATGGTCCTCCCTTTGGCCCCAGTGATTCACATTCAGATTCCCCAAAGTCTCATCCAATTCCAGCATTAGACTCAAAGCCCATGATCTCATGCAGGTCAAGTCCAGATGGAAAGGGAGAATAAAAGTGCAATCAACCTTCCCATTTAAAAAGGAGAAAGAGGGGCCCCTGGGTGGCTCAGTGGTTGAGCATCTGCCTTCTGCTCAGGTCATGATCCTGGGGTCCTAAGAACAAGTCCCGCATCAGGCTCCCCATAGGGAGCCTGCTTCTCCTTCTGCCAATGTCTCTGCCTATCTCTGTGTGTCTCTCATGAATAAATAAATGAAATATTTTTTTTAAAGGTGGAGAGAAAGGGGTGCCGGTTAAGTACCGGACTCTTGATCTCAGCTCATGTCTTGATCTCAGGGTCTTGATCTCAGTGTAATGAGTGCAAGCCCTATGTTGGGCTCCATGCTGGGTGCTGGGTAGGGAGAAAAAAGGAGAAAGAGAGGCTCGGAAATGTCACTGGCCCCAAACAATTCTGAAATCTGGCTAGGTACATGTTTCAACCTTCCTCCTCTGACAACAGGGTATGTTCTGTTATTGGGAGCCAGATGTGCTCCCTAGGAGCAGACCCCTTAGCTATTCTGTTCCTCAGTTTTTGGCTCTGCCCTCAGACTATGGCCTTACCTTCTGAGACACCTTTCCTTTATCACAAAAAAAATGGCTCATGTTTGCAGCTAAGAAGCGTTTTTAGTCATCCTCCTGCCCAAAGACAGTTGGGAGGCCAGAGGCCTGTCTGTTTCAGTCCAAGCTGGCAAGGCTCTCTTAAATACAATACTTTCAAAATCTCTGTGGGTTTCCTGTTAATTTTATACTGTTTCTCTCCATGTCCCAAAGAGACACATCCATCATTCCTTTCAAGACACGCCTGTCTGTGTGTTAGACATGTCAAATTGCAGTGGGATGATGCCCTGAGGATTCTTAGAAAACACTGTGTCTGGCTGAGAGGGTTATTTAGACAACTCCTTAAATTTTTCAGAAGTCTTAGCAAAGATTTTATAGCCACACCCTTGATTCAATGTTTACCTGTTTCTTTCTTTCTCTTTTTCTCTTTTTTTTTTTTTTTTTGAGTCTTTTGCTGACTGGAGACACTAGAAATGTAAATAAAATCATTTAATTTTATAAATAAAAATGTCCTGGATTTTCTCTATTTCCTGTAAATTCTAATTATAAACTAAATACTTCATTCTTCGGTTCATTTCTCTCTTCCCAAGTTAAAAATAAATAAATAAATAAATAAATAAAACAGTGGACACTTTCAACATTTTTGCCTTGGCCAAGTGCACAAGGTCACCAAGCACATTTTCTACACCCCTTGTCCCTGTGGCATCAGCTTGCCCATTATACAAGGTGGGTCATTCCTTTCCAACACCCACTAACAATTCTTCCAATGCCCTTCCAGCTTCTCTAAAAAACGCTGTGCTATCCTTTCAGCCTCTACCGGCCCAGTCCCAAAGCCAGAGCCACACACACGTCTTGGGGTTTGCTTCAATTACCCACTGCCAGATACCAATTTCTGTATCTGTTACTTATTATTGTACAACAAAACACTCCAAAACTTAGCGGTTTCAAAGAACCACAATGTATTCTATCTCATTATTCTGTGGATTGGCTGGGGAGTTCTTCTGCTGGTCCTTCCTGGGCTGCATCCAACTGGCAGGTTGGCTTCACCTGGGCTTTTCTCTCCAGAAGGTCTTCCATCCTGAGTTTATAAACGCATAAGCATGGTAGACGTGGAACAATGAAAAAGCAAAAGCAAAGGTTCCAGAGCCTCTAGAAGCCAGCCTCAGAGGTCATGCACTGTCACTTCTACCTTATTCTATTGGGTAAATGACATATAGTCAAAGGACGGAAAAACGTACTCTACATCTTGATTGAAGGAATAGCAGAGAACATGCATACAGGGAAGTATAATTCTTTAGGGGCTAGAACTTATAATAACCTACTACATAATATATATATTTTTATGTATAGAAATATGTGAACATATCCGCACAGCATGATTTTTTTACATCCGAGTTTGGAATCAAGATATTTGCTTTACTAGTTTATTTAGATAAATATAGTTGAGTCATAATACTTTATGATAGTCAGCTAGTGAATGGCCTGTAGTATATTTGGCAAAAGTAATGAATTCTTAGTGATTTGAGATTTTCCTAGAGCTCCTAGCTATAAAATGTTTCCTGTGAAGTAAAATGATATTGCTGAGGAATTTGGGTGGAAATTATAGGGTTTATGGATTAGCAAAGTGAGAATTAATGAGGTTCCTCTGTCTTTACTGCAACCTAAGAACTAGAATTCCTATAAAGAAATTAGTTCTAAGAGTGAAGGCCATTTTCAAATCATTCTGGCAAAGATGGCATCATATTGAAAGCAAAAAGCTATAAAAGCCTAAATTTTGCCATTATAGAGATCGTTTTTATTGCAATGTATAATTTTTATTAATTAAAATTTCACATGGATAACTTAGCAATAAAATTATTTTTTAGCCATAAAATTATTTATAATCTAAGTGTATGTCTATAATCTTACCATGTAATATATTTTTCACAAAGGTTTAGGACAATATAAGCTATAGTTTCCTATCTTTATTTCTCAGAGTCACTTTTACTGCTTAAATTAAGAAACTTTTATAAATTAAAGTATAAAGCCTTATTTCTCAGATATTTGTGAGTGAAATAAAGTGTTATTTTTACTCTCTTCAGAAATGCATAAAATGAGTGATTATAAAAATACGTCATAATATTACTCATCGTCTTTCAGACATTAAGAGAACTAATAACAAAGTTGTGCTAAGGAATATTGAATAAAATTGTTTTAGCAGGGAGACACTTAATTTTACATATAGAGGGAAGACCCAATCAAATTAGATGAGATAGGATCTCATGACTTAATTTATAGTACTATTATGCCATCCTAATTGTTCAATAGTCTTTATCAGGCTAAAAGTTTTGACCCCATGGATGATAACTAGAGACACATTGATAAAGCCGGCTTCAGAATAAATTACATATTCACGGAAAATTAAAAATCTGTGTGCAGAACACTTAAATGTATTAAAAATTTCAGCAATTCATCTTGTAAAATATTTCTCCAGCACCATTTCGAGTCTGACAGCCATTGTGCCAAAAAGCTTAAAATGTAAAATGGTTAGATGGGGTACCTAGAGTACTCATATCATGACAAAATAGAATGGGAATTTCCTAGGTATGGGAGAATGGAAGAATAGGGAGTTTGTAGGGGTGGACCATGGGGACCATTGCACAACTAGGTAAATGCACTCCATGCCACTGAGCTGTACTCCTAAAAATGGTTAAAATGGTAAATTTTATTTACATAAATATCTCACCGACATAAAATGAAATTAAATACTACAAAATAAGTGCAAACACTTCAGAATGTTGGCAGGTATAAAAGAAAACAATCCCACTGATTCAGATGAAACCTGAAAACGATGAGTTTAAAGGAGTGAGTTTAAAGGTTTCAATGGGTGAGTCACCTTCAGGAGAAGCCATCCTGAGACACCAGTGAAATTGGACACATCCGCCTGGAAAAACAACTCAGAACTTAGGTGACTGAATGGGGATGTCCTACCTGTATCACTGTTTACATTTTTTTAAATATCAGGACTAGTGTAAGCACCTCCATGCCTCAGTGTCCTTATAGATCCCAGGGCAAATTTTTGACCTCCCTACAACATCTCAAATACGTGCACTTCCAATCTCTTTTTTTCTTTTTTTCAAGATTTACTTATTTATTCATGAGAGACACACAGAGAAGGCAGAAACATAGGCAGAGGGAGAAGCAGGCTCCCTGTGGGAAGCCTGATGCAGGACTCGATCCCGAGACTGGGATCACACCCTGAACCAAAGGCAAGATGCTCAACCACTGAGCCACCAGATATCCCTCCAATCTCCTTTCTTATCATGTTTTCACATGCCCAGTCTCCATCTGGCTGATCCCCAGCCAGCTTGCTAGGCCCAACTCACTGAGGCTCCCCCTTCCTTCTCCATTCCCTGACAACTGTCCCTAGGGTTTTCCTCATCACTCGTATTCCCTATCAGTGTTTACCTGATTACCTGTGAGTCTTTCCAACAAATCTGGAAGGTTTTGGAAGACTACGACTGTGCCTTTGCTCATCCTTGTGTTCCTAGACCCTAATACAGTATTTGGCCCACAGTAGAAAATACATGTTTGTTGAATGAATGAATGAATGAATGAAGAATTAAATAAATGGTACACCCTTTCCAAACTTATAAAAAGGGTCCCAATCAAGAGCCAGCTCAGCGACAAGGATGCTGATCTGGGGACCTGACCACCTGTTGGGGGTGAAGCTGTGACAAGCCACTGTAGAGATGGGGCAAAACCAGCCCAAGACAGCAGCAAGGGGTGGGACGCAACTCTGGCCAGTACTTTATAAGAAGATATTACAGGGCTCTTGGGTGGCTCAATCAGTAGAGCATTTGACTCTTGATTTCAGATCAGGTCATGGTGTTAGGGTCTTGGGATCAGGCCTGACGTAAGGCTCCACGCTTAGTGGAGAGTTTGCTTGAGATTCTCTCTCTCCCTCTCCCTCTGCCCCTCCTCCCTGCTTATACTCTCTAAATAAATAAATAAATAAATAAATAAATAAATAAATAAATAAATAAAATATTTTTAAAAATCATAAATAAGAAGCTTTACACTTTCTAACTGGTGCATTCCAGAAAGCAATTTTTGTTCCAGCAGGTTATTGTAACTATTACATTCAGAATACAATTCTGGAAGCAACTGTGAAGAGCTGTGAAGGGTAGTAGCTGACCTGTTTGTTCCTGAAAAAAAGGTCTCACCAGGCTCGTTATATGTATATGTACACAAATATATCAACTGGATCAAAAAAGCTTTTTCTAAAACTCTGTTTAAATATTTTATAGTAAATATAAGAAGAAGCACAGAACATTTTAAGTACAAATTAAGTTGTACTTAATTTTGTTGTGAGCCTCGGGTGATTTCCTGCCCATACCTCCTTTCCCTCATACCCTGCTTGGGTAGAACTACTCGTGATGGAAAAGAAGTGTCTGGTGACCACTGTAGCCCTGGGAAATGAAGCACATGGTAGATGCAGCAGGTTTCAGAGAAGGGGGTCATGCGCTAACTATTCCTTCTACATGTAAACCATTCTTTACTCTTGACCAAAGGCCAAGGGGCACTGACTATATTACACACAGGAGGATATACATTCCCAAGCGATCATTCATTATTATAAATGACTAGAATAAAGAAAATAAGATTCTAGGTCTGCCCATTTTGGTGGCTCCTACACTGGTAGAAACTTGTCCTCCTGAACTCTAATATTTTGAAAATCCCAGGAAAGGTAGAACTACAACAGAAAGAAGCAGAAGGAAAAAAAAATTCCTATGAGCAAAGGCCAGCTCAAACCCTAGAGAGCTTCTCCCCCCTCCTAAGCACATGTTATAGAAAATAAACAATATTTTCATTTAACAACAGATGGTTCAACACTCATTGCTATGCCAGGACCTAGCAGTGAATAAATGGCTTCTCCTTCTTGGAATAAGCATCTTCTCTTTCCAGTTGGACTCTAAGCCTGGGATGAAAGGGTTTACAAAATTCTGTGTTTTCGTGTTGCCAGCACCCAGCTCACACTAGCCTTCGGGAATAAAAGCTAACACGGTATTGGCGGTGGTGACGGACAACCCAGGGGGCAGGATGCAGGGGGCGAGTAAGATACGACCAAGCAGCTAGCTTATTTCACTTATATGTATTCCACAAACAGGTTTAGTACATACTATAAAATTAAGATATTGGTGAAAGCTAGCATTCACTCATTTTATATATTTATCAATTACTGTCTCCCATGGTTCTGAGAGTTGACCAAGCTCAGCTGAGCACTTCTCCGTGAGGTCTTCCATGCACTTCCAGGAAGTTAGTAGCTGGGGCTGGAGTCATCAGAAGGTTCAATGTGACTGGACACCCAAGACGCTAACTCACTTGATGGGCAGTTGATGTTATCTGTTGGCTGGGAGCTCATTGCTCGGAGTAACCGCACACTACAAGCTGTACAGGACAGGTAACCTGGCCTCCACATGCTTCTCAAAGAATGCAGCTGGCTCCTGAGAGGGAGGGTCCCAAGAAGAAACATTCCAAGAGACTGGGGTATAGAAGCAACAAAATTCTTTATGACCTGCCCTTGAAAGTCATAGAGTGTCACTTCAGCTGCAGCCCAGATTCAAACCAGGGACAACCAAAGAGTGCATGGCTCCTGGGAACAACTTTGGAGAAGGAAAACAAATATATATATATATATAAAACATTAATATATTATAACATTATAATTCAGACATTACAAACATATATATATAACACATATATATGTTTATGTTACATATATATATATTTATATATATTCAGACATTACAGTGTGTTTTACATATGTTATTTCATTCACGAAAGACCTAGTAGGTGGGGATAAGCATCCTTAATCTTACAGATGAGGAATCCAAAGCTCAGAGAAGCTAACATTACCTAGCAATAATTCTCTTGTGTGAATGAATTCAGAGTGTGGTCAGCTTGTGATCTGCCACGATTAACCTGAAACATCCTTCTTCAGCTCTCTCTAGAGTGCAAGGCTTTGTTCTCAGGAGTACTGTCGGAAATACGAATGAGAAAGAAGTGAAATCCCCTTTCTCCAAGAATTTTATAACCTGAAGTCCCTGGCGGGCTCAATTGAAAGAGCAAGTCTCAATCTCGGAGTGATGAGTTTGAGCCCCACATTGCAGGGTAGAAGTTATTTCATTAAGTAAAACTTTTTTAAAAAACTTTTTATAATCTAGCAGAATCAGAAAATATTGAGGTAACAGTTGTTGCCGAGCAAGGAAATCTCCATCTTGACAGATCCTGCTCTATCCAAACCACTGAAATTAAATGTGGGGAAATTGCCTTGAAAAACCTTCTTGCTCCTTCTTGAGCTCTTCTGAGAGATTGAAAGAAAAGGAGGAGAACAAGGAGAACAGGGTAACAAGCAAGGATGAGAATGTGGAGCCCACAAAGGAGCCACCAGGAGACTATGGAGAAGAAGGCCCCACCACCAACACCCTCACAAGGAAGGAATTGTCAGATGTGTAAACATTTAAATGCTATTGATCGCTCTCCAAGAGGCCACGCAGACAGGGTGTATGCTTGTGCTAAAGAGTGGGTTTAAAAGGCTTTTTTCCCATTCCCACTGTAGTAGGTAAGCAGCCAGATAACCCTCAACGGTTTTTCATCACATTGTTGTTCAGTCTCTCTACCTATAGGACAATAATTTTCCACTTTGTGCCCCAATCAATATGCCATCTACCACTGTTAACTCTCCACCCTAGGCTGCTCCTCCCACACAAATATCAGAATATATATATTTTAAATACATTACAACTTGTTTAAAGTTTCAGGCAAGTGAAGTCTGTGGTATCTTTGAATTCAAAGCTATTTAGTTTTTGACAAAAAGAGAGAGAGGTGTCTACGTTCTTGCTCTCAACTGTTAAAAGCCTGAGAGTTTAGTTTTAAGAACTTGAGTCACAGCACACCTCATTTGTCCCCTTGTGTCTCGCTACTGCAGCCCTAGGTGTTTTGTATAATGCATGAGTGAACCCCGCTTAGAAATAGAAATGCATTTTCAATAAGTATTTATTATGTTGTTCTGAGCATACAGCTTTAAATTTGCCCGCTGTAGCTTGAAGCATTACACAAACTGTTGGTCTGCTGACTGCCTCTCTGGCAGCAACACACACAGAAAATAGATTGCTAAGGGTTTTTTTTTTTCCCCTCCTCCCCCACTCCTTCCCTCTCTCCTGTTTTCTTTTTCTTTCTTTCTTTTTTTTTTTTTTTAAACCAGTCGTGAACATTTTTTAATCTTGTGGCATTTTTAATCAACACGTATTTCCTTCCAGGACCTATGATCCTCTATTGATTCCCATTAAAATGCTTTTCTTTTCTTTGCCCCCTCTGCTGATCGAATTTCAGATCAGCCACAGGATATGCAACTAACCTTCCGGCACTACTGAACCCAGCCGAGCGAGGGTGATCAAAAGGCTGATGCATTCATTAAACATTCCCGTCGCCCGGCCAGGAGCTCTAATGGAAGCTATCTCTTTGCATTGCAATTTTTTTTTTTTTTTATCCTTTTTGTCTTTCCCCCCCACCTCCAAAAAATGTTTTTCGCCTTTGATCGCGAGGGGGGAGGTGGGGGAAGAACAGGAGAACAAAAGAGACCTATCTTTTTTCCCCGGGGCTGACGTCAGTTTGATTTTACTGACAACTATTCGAGCGTGTGTAGCAGTTGGAAGCGGCCCCTAGCCCGCCCCCGCCCCCCCCCACACCTTCCACTTTGGGGAGAAAACAAGACTTTTCGCGGCTCCCGAGACGCGCCCTGAAAATGGCCCGCTCGGGCTCCCGCTCGCTGCCCTCCCGCCCGCTCGGCAAAGGGCATTCCGGGCTTATTTGTGTGGCACGATCTTTACTGGGGCGGAAAACACGCGGCGGGGGAGGAGCGGGGCCGGGCGCGGGCCGGGCCGGGCCGGGCGGGGCGGGGCGGGGAGAGCCCGGAACCTTCCCCCCGCCGGGCACCGGACGCGGGCGGGCCCCCGCCAGGGCTCGGGGTCCCCGGCGGCTGCGGGGCCGCCGCGGGCGGGGCGGCGGCGCGAGGGGCCCGGGAGCGCGGAGCCGGGGCGCGGGGACCCGCCGCCCCCGCGGGCGCGCGTGCGCGGCGCTGCCCCCCACGCCCCGGCCGCGGCGGCCTCGGCGGCGCCAGCTCCCTGCTCGGCGAGCGCGGCGGCGGGCGGGCCGCAAAACCCGGGCCGGAGCCGGCGCGGACGGGGTCGGGGCGGCGCGGCGGGCCCGGGCCGGAGCGGGAGGCGCCAGGCCTGCCCCGAGGGGCGCGCGCGGCGCGCGGCGGGCCGAGTCCGGGATCCGGCACCTGGCAGGGGCGGCCCGCGCAGCCCGTGCGGAGTCCCCGCCCGGCCTGGGAGGAAGCGCGCCCGGGCGGGCTCAGCGCGTCCACGGCTGCCGGGAGCCCGAGGATCTACAACCGACCTACACCATTTCTGGAAAAGTCATATTTTCCGGGCTTTCGTGAAACAGTCATTGCCCCTCTTCTAAATGTGGAGGGAAGTGTGCATCCGTTTCAGGGGAGGGGGAAAAAGAATGTGAAGAGTGGACCGATTCTGGGAAATGTGGGTAATGGGGTTGGACCTGTGCCTGGTGTCCACCCGCTGGTCCCTTCCCCTGAGCGCACCTGGGACATTTGTTCATTAAGATAATGAAGCGCGGTGCGTGCTTGCTATCAACAAAGTACTGCGGCACGTTTGTCCAGGACCAAAAGGCCAATTTAAAAATGGGTCCCATACCTCGGGATCTTGACTGATGCTCTCAGGGAGAACGTGCATTAAATAAAAGTCAACCACTGTTGGCCGGACCGTGGAAGTCCGGGGCGCACCGCACCCCTATCTCATTTCAGCGTCTACCGCGCTGGACTGAAACTGTGCGTTCGTCCCCTTACCTGTCTCGAGAGGCTGAAGATTCCCGGAGAGAGGATACCGCTTTGTTCTGTGCATCTGCCCCCAGCCCTTCAGAGCGCACCATAAGTGCTCGAATAAATGTCTTTCTGAATAAGTGCATACTGGGGATGAGAGTGAAATGCTTCGGAGCGTGGAGGAAAGAACATTTCATTTTGGCTAAGGAAAGGGGTCAGAGAAGGCTTCCTGAAAGAGCAGACATCTGAGCTAGACTCTGAAGACCAACAGTAAAGGCCATTCCAAATTGAGGCAATGTGAGTGAAGGAGGGAATGTGCAGTGGGGGGAAATGTGGGTGTGAGCAGGGGTAGGCCGGACACAGAGAGGGAGCCAGGAGGTTGGAGCTGGAAGGCGGTGAATGCCCAGCCATAGCGACAACGCCAGGAAAAGCACGAAACATCCTGTTTGACGGTCCTAGAATATGGGCCTGCAAATATAAAATAAAGGATATGGATATATTTTTTTAAAAAGAAGAAAGAAAAAAGTCAAAAGAAAAATGAGAGCATTTTACAGGAGAATTTCAGAAAAATCATATGAGACCAAAAATAAATGCCAAGGGAAATCCCTCTGCTTAAGACTCTGGGAACAAAAATATCTTGATAGCATTTGAGGGGGGTTCTGTATAGAAGACGGAGAGAAGAGAGGTAACAATGGACCATAACACTATTTCTTATTGGTGAAGGCATGAATTGGTTAAAAATGTAAAAGGATTCTAGACATCACTAGTAAGAAATAAATGGAGCTCAAAATAAGAGAACAGTGATCATTTGAAAACAAGACAAATGTTGGTCATTAAGGAATTCTACATTGTGGTACCGTCAATAGAATATTATGCAACCATTAAAAGTGAAGTATATTTATTAGGGAGATAGTCACAAAATATTGTGTGAAGAAGCAAGTTACAAGACAGAATGTCTGGAAGGACATATCTAAAATGTTAGTGGGGTTGCCTGGGCGGCTCAGTTGGCTAAGTGTGAGACTTGATTTCAGCTCAGGTCATGATCTCAGGGTTGTGAGATCCAGCCAGTGTGCAGCTCTGTGCTCAGTGTGGAGTCTGCTTGTCCCTCTCCTGCCCCCTCTTCTCCTCCTCCTGCTTGCACATCATTCACTTGCTCTCAAATAAATAAATAAATAAATAAAATCTTTTGTAAAATAAAAATAAAATGTTAGTGTTTCTCTCTAAATTTATTATTAGTCATTTTTACTTTCTCCTTTAAATCTGTATTGTCTGAATTTTAGCAATGATCGGTTATTACGTTCTAATTCAAAAATAAACACGATTGAATCGAGTTTTAATCTTTTGTAAATGTCTGTGGATCTTTCTGATGAGACTCAAGTGATGTTTGTAGCATTGGAAATCCATGGCATGTGGAAAGAAGACAAGGTCTGGAGTCAGATTGACCTGAGAGCTGCACAAGATGCCATTTTTTTAATTCCCTGTGCTATCTGGCTCAAGCTACTTCAAGACCTATCTGGATGCAATAACTTCATCTGTGAAATGAAGATGTAATAGTATGTACCTAACAGCATTGTTGTGAACACTGGATTTAATAGCTGTAATATGCTTAGCACTGCCCCTGGCCCTGGGGAGGTGGTCTGTAAGTGGAAGCTTTCCTGGAGGAAAAAGAGCAGAGGCTTTAGAAAACACCTTTCTTATCAGATCCTCCTCTGCTGCCCTGGTAGCCATTAGAGCTGCCTATAAATATTCCCTCTCTCCCTCTCAGATAGTAAGACTATACTTCCTCACCTACTTGAAGTTAGGAGTGGCCATGTGACAGGCCCTAGCCAACAAAATGAACAGAAGGAACATGTGTTACCAGTAAGCGTTTTGCCATGTTCTCTTTATCCATCTGCCGTGACAAACAGCAATTTCCAGGCAGTGGCTGCTCTGTCTGCCCAGATCCCAGACTGAGGAGAAGCAGAGACCCGTGCCTCTTCATAGACATATAGCATGAGTGAGAAGGAAACCCTTGTTGTTGCAAGCCACTAAGATTTGGGGGCTGTTTGTCACAAAGCCTAATGTAACTAATGCTGACAAACACAGCCACTTCCCCATTTTGTGACCTTGGCAAAGTTACTAAACCTCTCCAAGTTTCCACTTCTTCCCCTGTAAAATGTAGATGTTAATATTCCCATTCCATAGATTGGTGGAGAAAACAAATTAATGTCCAAAGTGCTAGGCCTTGCATCTGGTGGATACCCGTGAAACACTAGGGACTCTTATACTCTCTCTCACCACAGGGACTTATCCTATCTGTTAAATGGGAGCAGGCATCAATACCGAGGTGGTCCACTAATGCTTGCACATTGTCTTTCTATCACTGAGTATCCTCTTACTGCAGCCATAGAAAGATACTCGTACATGAATAAGAGATAGCAGGGTCAATGTAGGTAAGAAAAGTCATTCAAATATTATTGATAATCTCCTTTTTGTCCTTGAAGAAATGCCAAGTGACTAGTAGAGTCAGCAGTCACATGACCAATAGGTCACGTCCCTACTATGACAGCCAAGGCGGGGAGGAGGGGGTTTAGAACACAGAAAGATTCCCGTGATCCTCTGGGTCACAGATAAAGTCATTCATGTGAATGTGATTTAGAGCGGTGCTTATAAGGACGGTGACCACCAATTTCTTCTAGTATAAAACAAGTTTCTTATCATCTCAGAGCCTTAAAAACACGGAGGTCTGTAATACAAGAGACAGAAAGAGTTGTGTGTCTGGGTTCTTCTAATGCTCTGTATGCTTCACTGCTTAGATTGAGGAGTGAGAAGATCATGTGGCCACAAAAAAATCTGATTTTCAGTGCATAGAAAGGCTTTGTTTCTGTTGCTACATAATCAGGAAGCCTCATGATTCTGCCAGAAAATGAACAGTCCTCTGAGGATGTTTGGGCACGAGGCCAGACACCTCAAAGAATCCAGAAGGAGTGTGAAGTGTGGCTCTTTTCCCCAGTTGGGCTCAGCAGGGGGTATCATAGCACCTTCCCAATTTGAAAGGGAAGCCCAACAAAATTCTCAGGTGACACACAATGGGGCCTCTATTACCTGCATGTCAGTTACTGGAGGCTAATGTTAAATGAGGCACTCAGAAAACCTCTTCACTACCTCTAAGAAAGAGTAGCATGTAACAATAAGAGTAAAGAGTAATGAATAGTCCTATCTTTACATTTGCAGGGTATTTTACAGTTAACCAAGTGTTTTCCCATACATTTATTCATTTCATCCTTCTCATGAAAGGATCAATCAAGCAATAGAGAGATGCCGCTCCTGTTGTACCTCTACTTGACTAGCTGAAAAGCATAGAGTCTTTCAAGACTAAGCATTTCACCAATACAGAAGGCAGCAGCAGAGGTGGAAGAAAGGCAGAAAGTTAGTTCTGGGACTTGGCCGCCCATCTGAAATAAAGATCGCCAAGCAGTCTTCCTGTGAGTTACCATAATAGGAGCATGCAATTTCTATTTCCATCAAGGCCAACAAGAAGCCACTTCTCCATTTCCAACATCATTACGCAGAGCCACGTGTTAATGACCACATCCTTGGGTTGCTTCCTACCTTCTACCTCCGCACACCCCTCCTATCTTCCAAACTGATGCCCGGCTCATCTTCCTAAGCATCACTTTCATGTCACTTGCTCATGGGAAGATCTCTGGTGCCCCTCAGCCCATGACACAGATCTTCTGTTGTCCAGCTGATCCCATTCTACCACCCGCTAGTCAGATGTCCATTTCCTAGCTGGAAGGCCCTTCCTTCCCCTTGTCACAAATCAAAATTCTACACACAAGGCCGGCAGATGTCATATCCTCCACGGAAATGTCACAACACCTGCAACTGACAAAAGTTTTTCCACACCCCTGAATTACAGTCAGTTTTCCACCCTTCAGGACAGCCATCTTCAAAGCAGATACACCTATTCCTCTAGGGCTGACTACGGCTTTCCAAAGAAATGTACTCTCAAGGATATTTGGAAGGAAGGCAACATGAATATCTTCAAATTCAACATATGCTTTTCATCAAATACCCCTGCCCTCCTCTCACAATGGCTCTTCCCTCAGTTTACAAAAGTCTTCCCTCTTTCCCTCTTCCCTTCCCTGTCTCTTTTTAAAATATTTTATTTAGTTAGTTATTTGAGAGAGAGAGAGAGAGTGAGAGGAGGGGAAGAGGGACAGGGAAAGAGAGAATCTCAAGCAGACTCTTCACTGGGCTCCATCACTGGGATCCATCTCATGACCCTGAGATCCTGACCTGAGCTGAAATCAAGAGTTGGACACTCAACTGACTGAGCCACTGGCCTTCAGAAAGGTGTCCCTCTCTCTTACTCCCAATTCTACTGGAGTGCCTTGCTGGGGGAGGGGGGTGGGGTTTAAAAATCTTCCTGGGCACCAAGTAAAGGAAAAATGGAGAATATTGGTGTAGGTGTTGGGGAGGTGAATGATTATAAGGACCATGCATTTGTTTGCTAGAGCTACAGGAACAAAGAACCACAAACAAATGGCTCCAAAAAAGAAATTTATTGTCTCACGGTTCTGGAGGCTACAACTCCAAGATCAAAGTGTGGACTGGGTTGGTTCCTTTTCAGGGCTGAGAGGAAAGGATCCATTCCGGGATCCTTGGCTTATACATGGCCATCTCCTCTCTGTGTCTTCATATCCTCTTCTCTCTGTGCATGTCTGTCTCTCTGTACAAATTTTCCCTTTTTATAAAGACACCAGTCATAGTGCATTAGGGCCCACCCTAATGACCTCATCTTAACTAATTAGATCTGCAACAATGTTTTCAAGTAAGATCACGTTTGGAGGAATTAGGGGTTAGGACTTCAACATATAAATTTTGGAGGGCTGCAGCTCGACCTATAACAGACTGGGTATAACAAATAGTTTGAGAATCAGGACGTTTCCAGTATCTTGCTTTCAACAAAATGGAAGGAGAAAATAGTGAAACTATTAGCCGACAGATCATTAAAACTAGCATTTGATAATAGATTACTATGAGATTTGGGACAAATAAATCAGAAGACATTTCAAAAATTTAAGGACATTTTTATAACAAAATTCTTTGCATTCCCGTTTCCTCATTTATAAGAACAAGGATTTTTCATCTCTAAGAAATGAAAACTAGTCATAGAATGAATGCTAAACACCATCATTCTAGCAATAAAGTAATACTTATCCATAATACACGCAATGTTTGAGAAAAAGGACAGCATCATCTATCTTATTAAGAAATGCAAACTTCCAATAAAACTTTACTTTCAATGTTAGTATTTATCAAAACTGTATATTCATTTAGGTTGTTTTGATCAATTGTGCAATACTAGTAATGATAACTCACCCCAGGAATCACTTAGAGCCTATGGTCGCAGGAATTTTAAAGTGTATAAATTTTAATTTTTATACTATGTTTGACAGATAAAAATGTGAGGGATACTCAATAAAAGATGTCCAATCATAAAGATATTAGCATAAAATTCTGAAGGGGAAGTAAAATGTAAACAGAATTTCAAAGAGAAAAACAGCAATAGGCAATTTTTGCTTGCTAAAGATGACCTTGTGTATTTCTTTTTTTTTTTTTTTAAATTTTTAAGTAATCCCTACATCCAAGGTCAGACTCAAACTCACAAACCTGAGATCAAGAGTCACACGCTCCTCCGACTGAGCCAGCCAGGCGCCCTATTTGTGTATTTCTTAAACAGATGATGACAAATAACAAGCTGTTCTAAGATCTGGATTCCATTTGGATGCATTTAAGACAGTGATGTTTCATTTAAAAATGTCAATATTTACAATATGCTGGGGATTATGTTCTTTGAAACTATTTAAATTTATAATCTTATTATAAATATCAATTTTTATTTTTATTTTTTAAAAATATTTTATTTATTTATTCATGAGGGACACAGAGAGAGAGGCAGAGACATAGGCAGAGGGAGAAGCAGGCTCCGCCCAGGGAGCCTGATGCAGAACTCGATCCCAGAACCCGGAGATCACACCCTGAGCTGAAGGCAGGCACTCAACTGCTGAGCGACCCACACGTCCGTAAATATCAATTTTTAAATGTGCGAAGAAGAGCATACTTTTCTAAACTATTTTAGGGTACTTGAGCAAAACCTTTAAAGATCAATTTGGTATATGGTGCCAAATTTTATATTGTGCTTTAGGTGTCTGAGTGTCTCAATGATCTTCTAGAGCTCATTGTCAATCCAAGGAGATTAACTGAATTTAGATCTTGACCTAGTGTTGTCATAATTTCCACTCACAAATGGAATGGTGGAACTGGATGCATGCTGGCAATCTTTGATTCCTTTCTGAGGGAGAGCATGGTGGCGTGAAAAGTGCATGGTCTTAAACCACAATGAGATACCACATCACACCCATAGGACAGCTATTGTCAGAAAAAGAAGAAGGAGAAGAGAAGGAGGAAGGGGAGGAGGAGGAAAGAAATAAAGTGCTGGTGAGGATGTGGAACCTTTGTGTAGTGCTGGTGGGAATTTAAAGTGGGGCAGCTGCTGTTTAAAACAGTATGGCAGTTCCTCAAAAAATTAAATATAGAATTACTGTATGACCCAACAATTCCACTTCTGAGTATATACCTGAAAGAACTGAAAGCAGGGATTCAAATAGATATTTGTGTACCAATGTTCATAGTATTATTCACAATAGCCAAAGGAGGAAGCAACCGATATGCCCATTAACAGAAAAATAAACAAAACGTGGCACTTTGGGGTGCCACTGGGTGGCTCAGTCCATTAAGCTTCCAACTCTTGATTTCAGCTCAGGTCCTGATCTTAGGGTGGTGGGATCAAGCCCCTCACTGGGCTCTGCACCTAGCGTGAAATCTGCTTGCCCCTCTCTCTCCTCATCTGTCCCCCAATCCAAATAAATAAATAAAATATTTAAAAACACACATACAAAGACATGGTATATACACAAGATGGAGTATTATTCAGCCTTAAAAAAGAGACTCTGACATCAGCAACAATGTGGATGAATCTTGAGGCCATCATGCTAAGTGAAATAAGTCAGGCACCAAAAGACCATATAGTATGATTCCACTTATATAGGGAACCTAGAGCTGTGAAATTCATAGAGATGGAAAGTAGAAGGATGCTTTCCAGGTGCTGGAGGGAGAGGGGAATAGGGAGTTATTGTTTAATAGTATTATGTTTAACATTAATATTAGTGTAACATTATTGTTTAATGGGTACAGAGTTTCAGTTCTGAAGGATGAAGAAAGTTCTAGAGACATATGGTGGTGGCAGTTACACAATAATGTGAATGTACTTAACGTTGCTGAACTGTAATTGTAAAACAGGTAAAATGAGGGGCACCTGGCTGGCTCAGTCAGAAGACCATGAGATTTGGGACACCTTGGTGGCTCACATGGTGGAGCGTCTGCCTTCAGCTCAGGTCATGATCTCGGGGTCCTGGGATCAAGCCCCGCATCAGGATCCCTGCTCAATGGGAAGCCTGACTTCTTCCTCTCTGTCGGGCCCTCCCTCCTCCCACTCGTTCACACACTCTCTCTCTCCCTATGTGTCTCTCTCTCTCAAATAAATAAATATAATCTTTAGAAAAAGAAGAGCATGAGACTCTTGATCTTGGGGTCGTGAGTTCAAACCCCATGTTGGGTATGGAGATTACTAAATAAATAAAACTTTAGAAAATAGTTAAAATGAAAAATTTTATGGTATGTGTATTTTACCACAATTTTTTTTAAATACGTGGTCTTTGGACTCAGAAAAACCCAAGTTCAAATCCAAAATATCAGGTATGTGACCTTGAACAGGTTGCCCTCTGAGTCCCAAAAAGGAAATGAGAATGCTTAACCTGGAGGAGTGTTGAAAGAATGAATACATAAAGGAATCTGTAGTGGATGCTGGGGTATGCCACCCAGACACCCTCTTCAGGAGTCAGCTGTCACAGCTCCAGCTGGGATGTCAGCTGCAAACCTCTCAGGCATTGGCCCCCACGGGGTTGCCTAGCCCAGGTCTGCAACCCCTCTTGGGAGACATAAGCTGGCTAAGGCCAGCTTACAAGGTCCAGCCCTTTGCCTCAGTTTGGGAAAACTCTAAAGGATCATCCCAACCTTAGGGCCTGCAGAAGGTCGGGTGAGATCTTTGTGGGTCATGCACGCTTAGACTCTACCCAATCCAGCTTCTCTCACATTCCAGGCCAGGAGAGACCACCTCCTGTGTGCTGATCTGCATCTTAGAGTCAGTGTCCAGGTAACTCTCACCTGTTCACAATTTCCTGAGAGCTTCTCAACATCCTCAGAATGAAACCCAAAAAGCTTATCATTTCCCTCAAAGCCCTATGTAGTTTAGTGATTTACCTATCTCTCCTCCTTCTTCTGCAACCTCCTCTTCCCTAGCCCATCCCCGCCATGCAGAGCCTTTGGGTATACCACACTCATCTCGCACTTGCTTTTCCCCCTGCCTGTGACACTCCTCCTCCCAGCTGTGCATAGCTCACTCCATCCCTCTAGAGAGGCCTGCCCCAAAAGGTCCCCTACGGGGCCATCTGGCTATCTCAGTCCATAGAGTATGCGACTCTTGGTCTTAGAGTTGTAGGTTTGAGCTCCACGTTTGGTGGGGAGATTACTTTTTAAAAATAAAATAAAATGTTCCCTACCCACTCCAGAATCTCGCTCTATCCCTTTACCCTGCTCTACTGTTCCCTCTAGCATTTACTGTTACCTGAAATGACATTGCGTATTCAGTTGCTTATAACCACTAGAATGTAGTTCCCCCAAAGGCAGGAATTTCCTCTTCCTCAGGACCTGTGGTATTCTTAATAACTAGAAGGCCCAGCACATAATAGGCACTCAAGTAACATTTGTGGAAAGAATTTAAGAAACATTTGTGGAAAGAATTCGTGAATCGGAGATAATGTACACTGAGCATGTAAGTCAGGGCACAGCACAAGTCAAGGGCTCAATAGGTGGTACCTATTATTTTGTCATATTTCTTGTCTGTCCACCTCAGCCAGTGAGTGTCATATACCTTTTTAGAGTGCTAGGTCCCAAATCACTCAATAAATAAATACTTTTTAACTGGACTTGATTTCTTCTAAAGCCAGGAGTGAGGGAGGACTACTGGAAAGATCATTCTTGCCCAGGCTGGCCAGCTGGTTCTACTTCATCTGAGTGGCCAAGATTCTATCACACACAATAGGTCTCTATTAAAAAGTAATTGTGATCAGACTCCGTCCATCACTTCCCAGGGAGAGAAGACAGGCTTCCAGCAAAATCATCCTGGCCACTCTCAGAGACAGAGGGTTTTTCTGAGGCCCTGTGTGACATTTCTTCATTTGAATTACCAAATATTGCTAATATTATTCAATAATCTTTTAGAAACTATCAAAAGGGAGGTAATGGATGTGAACTCTGCCCCCAAAACACTTAAATTCCAAACTTGTCAGAGCAGAAGAGAAAAGAGAGGCTTCATTATTTCTCACCTGTTCCCTGCCCTGTTCCCTTCACCCTCAGCAATTTCCCCCTTCTCCTGAGCTCTGTTCTCTCAGGTCTGACAGGAATACGCTGCCTGATACTCCTATCGGTTTGACATCCCACATTCTTGGCTGTGCAGTGACAGTGCACTTTATGAATTATATGGCACACAGTATTTCCTGCTTTGCCACAGTCAATTTAAATGCTGTACAATATGTACAATTTAATACATATGTACAATTTAAATGCTGTTCCCATGAAAGCAGACTGCAGAATGCCATGTAGAACTTGGTGACAATTCTCAGTTCTTCACTTCTTTTGCAGGTTCAAGAAAACCGTGGTGTCCTCACCACAAGGAGTACTCACAAAGGCAGGGAAGGCTGGCGACAGCCATGAGCCAGGCACCATGCTAGGGAAATACATGTTCATTTTGTAACTGAATCCACACCGCAGCACTTTGAGGTAGGTATTATCCTCAATTTACAGATGAGGTAAGAGGCTGGAGAGATGAAGTAATGTACATTGGGTCACCCAGATGGCAAGTCATAAATCAAGAATTGCATTAAGCTTTCCCTGATTCCAAAGGCTCGCCTAAGACTTTGCCACATTGCCATATACCCTGAGTCTGGTTCTTTACTTCCTGGGGCCCAATCTCAGGTTTCCTCCTTAAGAGCTCCCACTCTACCCGGGATCCTATTTGGAAAAACAAATATATATATATATATATATATACTACAAAACTGTAAGTTTTGGGCATATATATAGTGTCCTACCAGATTAAAAATACTATAAAGCCACAATAGATAAAGCAGAATGGCAAGCTGTGGGACAAAAGAGTTCAGAAATAAACTCAGACATAGGATAAAGGGAGCATTTCAAGTCCTTTCGAGTGGAAGAAAAAAATAAATTTTTCTAAAACGGTTTTAAGAAAACTGGATAGCCTGACAACAAGTATTGGTAATGTGTACGATGCATCATACAGTTAGAGATGACACATCCTGTCCAGCCCCCCCAAGGGACTGCCGAGAAGAGTCAGAATAACTTTCTGAGTTCCAGACTTTTTTTTTTTTTAAGTAGGCTCCAAGCACAGTGTAGGGCTTGAACTCCTGTCCCTGAGACCAAGAGTCCCATGCTCTACTGACTGAGCCAGCCAGGTTCTTAGCACTTAGGCCTTTGTAAAATCTCTGGTCTCTAGAGCGCTCTCATCTTAATTCCTTGCACAGTCTCCAGCAAGACTTTATAAGGACACCGAGGCTCAGAAAGGTTGGGTTCATAGCTGGCCTGGTGCATAAATCTCAAGCGCAGGGCTTCCTGAGCCCTGTGCAGCCCTCGACTATCCCAACTCTGTACAGTCTCTCCCCTCCGGGCCCTCACTTCCATACCCACACGATTTAAACAATGCAAAACAAATAACATCACCACATTAACACTGACACAATAACTGTGTTCATTTCTCCCTACCCCTGTGCAGTCTTTGTCCATAGCACACGTATTTTTACATAATTGCAATCATAGTTTAATTAAAATTTAGTGGCCCCTTTTCCCACTTCATATTGTATCCGAAGTCCCCGATGCTGTTTACAGTTTTATAGCAAATGACTGATGTCCATCTTTACTGTCTCTTACATGCTCGTCTTCTCTAATGCCATCCATGTAAATCTCCATCTCTAATCCAATTGATATTAAATGAATTTCTTTCACATGAGTGAGTGTGGGCCCTTGTGTTCCTCTTTTCAGGCGGCCATTTATCTCCTTTCGCTCAAAGAGACGTCTCGTCTCTTTTCCCAAACCCTGGGTAACTTCACAGATTGTGTTTGGATTCCTCTGCTTTCAGTCTCTCTGTTGTGGGTGAACGTCGGGGAGCTCTTCTGCAGGCTTTTGCCCGGGTGTAAGCAGCAGAAGGGGGCGTCTGTTGCCTTCTGGGAGTCTATGACCATTGCATTCCTAGTAGGGATTCACTCTGCACTCCTTTTTTTAACCTGTGGCTTCTCAATTTAGCTTCCTTAGGACAGTCATCACTACCAGTATGATTCACCCCCATGGTTTCCTCCCAGGCCAGGGAGAAATTTCAAGCTGAACATTTTCATCACCGTTATGTATACAGTATGATTCATGGAGAACAGACTCTGCTTAGAGTATTAAATAAGTCATTGTTTTCAATCATTCACACTGTGTGTTAAGAAAGAGAGACATTCTGCATATGCAATGTTCTAGTCCCTCCATTTCAGCAGATAAAAATGGCCTCATGGAAACATACCCTGACTTGACTGGTCTTTGGAAAGGAGTAGATGGGGGAGAGACATGGAAGTATAATGAGAGACATGGAAAAGATACATTTTGGGGTTAGTGTCTGTCCTGAATGCTCCATGAAGTCAAGTTCAGTCCACTTAAAAGTGTTATGAGGCCTTAACAAGGTAGTTCTTGAGTAGGATGTCAATAAACACCTACTGAATGTCTACACACTACTCTGTTAGCTCTCCAAAGGAAATTCACTGTCCCTGCTCTCAAGAAATTGATTCTCTACACCAAATTGTCTGGCTGAAAAGCATGCTGGCCAGATCTGCCAAAAGAGGGTGATATAATAAGAAGGTTGTGATATTTTTGCAAAAGGTTGGTTTTGATCAGGCTTATAACTGTGAAGTAAAATACTTCATTAAAATGGAGATAATGAAGCTACAGAATAATAGTGACAACAGTAATAATAACAGAGAGGGGCTATTATAATTTGGTTGTGCTTTCAGACATCTAATTGTAAAACATTTGTGCAGGGGGAAGAATAAAAATGAGTGTTTGTCTAAGAACAAATGCAACTGTTTTCTTTTTTGTCATTGAGGAGCCTTTTCTGGGGAAAGAAGTCCTAATTCCATTTGGGGAGCAAAGAAGGAAAATTTATGAGTTAGTACATCCCAGATTGATTGTAACTTTTCATGACTCAGCTAAGATGGGCTAGGAATGGCCAAACATGTTTGAATGTTATGCTTTAGTGAGGCACGGGCATTGCCAATAGTTGAAAGTTATGGTAGCTGTGATTCACTAAGGGGAATATCAGCCTTGACCAGAGAAAAATGTAGTACTATAGTAACAAGCCAAATTGCTGGCATTGTCAGTAGCTGTGATTTCACTTTATTGATTGTCTCCTGTGAAACATGAGGCTCTTTATTTGAATCATTTGTATAGGTGTCATATTGGGTTAATTGCAAAGCAATTGGATTTAATAATAATATAACGGTGTATCCATGTACATCGATTCCTAGAATTGTGAGATGTGAATTGCACTTGATCATGAGGTTGTGCTTCCCGGTGCTATGATGAGCAAGTCCCAGGCTAATCGTGTAAATTTAAGCTGCCCAGGGTGAGCTTTAACATATATGCCAGTTTAGATTGTTATTGCAAATACTTTATAGGGCTGGAACTTGATTGGATGCCCTTGAACTTGAATTGTTTTAAAAGCACAGCTTTACATTGAGTTAACAGCGTGCCATTAAGATCAGTACCAGTGTAAACACAGAGGATGAAGGCTTTTTGTTGGCCATGCTCTCCTGCAGGTTTTCAGAGTTGCTGAAATTATTTGGCTCTTAGCTAAGCTGTTTTGTCTTTGTCAGTCCGTTCAGTAAGGAATGCAAGAAAGATGGTTCTCAAAATGAACAGAAATTCCCAAAAAAGCAAGGATGCAGACAAAAGAAGTCGACAACCAAGTTCATTATTTCATAACTAAAGAAACAACATAGTCATATATTTGCATAATTGTATTTATATTTAAAATAAGTGGATACTTTCCAGTTCTCCAGTTGAAGGATGTTCCTTTCTGAGAAGGAAGAAGCAGGTGGGAATCGATTTTCTGGGAAAATTTCACATCCATATGATGAAGAAAAACTAAGGGAAAAGCTCAAGTCAGATCCAAGTAGGAAAATTTCAGAGGTTTTAGAGAAAGAGGAAAAAGGAGGATGAGGAAGTGTTATAAAATGAGAAGACTAATTCAGTACATATTGTCTGGCACAGTATGGGCCCTCAATAAATGGCTTTGAATCAGTAACTCGATTAACTGAGTTAAAAAAAAAAATGTTGTGACAGGCGCGTGGGTGGCCCAGTCCCTTGAGTGACTCACTCTTGATTTCGGCTCAGTTCATCATCTCAGGGTTATGCATCAGAGTCTACATTCAGCCAAGCACCTGCTTGAGATTCTCTCCCTCTCCTCCTCTTCCTCCCGCTGGCTCCCTTACTCTTTTATAAATAAATATGGAAATAAATAAATAAATAAATAAATAAATAAATAAATATCTTTCATTAAGAAAAAAGTTGTGAAGAAAGTTAATAATGCATCAAAATGTATTGCCCTGATTGTGGCCTTCCATGTAGCTAAAAAGGAGTAACAAGCATTCTTTGGTTAGGCCAAACTCAACTACTTGAGTTTATATTAACATATTATCTTCAGTTAGATTTACTTTGTTCACCATTTTCACTAGCACCATTGCTATAACATCTTCTCTCGTTTTTTTTAAATATTTTTAAAAAAAATTTTATTTGTGAGAGAGAGAGTACATGCATGGTGGGGTGGGGAGGGACAGAGGGAGACTCTCTGCTGATCAAGGAGCCAGATGTGGAGCTCAATCCCAGAACCCTCAGATGATGATGTGAGCCACCAAAAAGCAGACACTTAACTGACTGAGCCACCAAGGTGCCCCTGCTACAGAATCTTCTTAAAATCATTGGACTCCACAGTCAAATTGGAGAGGTCACTGGAAAAATCACTGACTTCTACAATTCATACGAAGTCAGCATGTAAAGTCATTTACTTACACTCAGATGCTTCTCATTTCCCTTCCTCCTGGAGAATCTGCCTTTCTCACCAATTTGAAGACAATTTCAGAGGGCACGAAATCAAAAACAAAACTAGATACACTTCATAAGCAGGTTTATCCATTAAGATATTAGGCTGTGTGTATGTACCCTACAGGTTGATCTTTTTATGAGCACAGACCGATGCTACAAGATGTTTTTTAAATGTGTTTCAGAAATGTGTTTGACTAAATGTGCTAATGGCAAGATTGAGGCCCTGCCTAAACGCTAATGAATTAGATGACCATGTGTTCAGAGCTGCTCTGGCCACAGTTGACAGCTGAATCAACTGACAGGAACAGCGGTGAAAGAAGACAAGAAACAAGGCTCCTTTGATCTTGTACAGATCTTTATTTTAATTTGGTGTGGATGTAGTGATAATATTACAGACTTAGGAGAAATATAGGAACCTAGGAAATTCTAAAAGGGAGGCTTTAAGTGAAATAAGACACGACCAAGAAGGAAAACCTCATATTTATGACTACAGTGAGGTGCCTGGCATTTCCTAGCATAACGAGGGTAATGGGAAGCAGTAGCCCTCTGTCAGGATGACAGTCCCCTTGCTTTGGCCTTTTGATTGTACCAGACTTTGGATTTTCTTAATTAAAACAAGACTCCTATTAAGTAAAAATAATAAAATGAAGAGACTTAAGAATCAACAAAAAACTGAAAAACAGCATTAAAACAATGAATTTTGACTGACTATTCAGATTTTTATGTAGCTGTTCATGAACCCTCCTATTGTATAAAAAGTACAGCAATTTTTAAAAAGATTTTATTTATTTATTTATTTATTTATTTATTTATTTATTTATTTATTTATTTGAGAGAGGGAGGGAAAGAGAATGAGTGGGGGAGGGGCAGAGGAAGAGGGAGACACTTAACAACTGAGCCACCCAGGGGCCCCAAAAAGTACAGCAATTTTTAACTATTGTGATGAAACTTGGACCTAAGACCCAAGAAAAGTTAAAAATTATGAAGTGCTCTTCTCCTAAGGAGATTCTTCCTCTGAATGAACTAATGTTATTTACATTTTATGTATCCTATGAGCACTTTTTCCTTGTTTATAAGCATTTTATTCATAGCCTGGAAAGCAAAACAAAAAAATAAATGTAAAATTCTATTTGCTCTATTTATTCTATCGACTCTGAGTCCCAGCTTCCCTTTTTCTACCTTATTGCTCTCCATTATAATAGCAAAGAAAAATCAAGAAACCTACAGTGTTTGAGCAAAATCTCACCCAAACACTCCACTCTGTGCTCCAAGAGCAAATACTGGCTAATAAATGGGGCTAGGGAGGGGTGGGGGGTGAGCAGCAGGGTTGCAAAATGTGACCTGGTGGCACACTGTGGGAACCATGTGCTCCAGAACTCTCTCGAGTTTCTATCTTATGAAAGATTTGCAATTTTTATCCTGTCACTGAACAAATAGAACCATGACTATTGTTTCACAATCTAGGCAGCCGATTGCACGTACTGGATTGCATGTTTCTTATTCTATCACATTTCCAACAGTTGCAAATGTTTCTCCCTTCTGGGACATCAGGCTGTGAAACGGGTTTACTGTAGGGGGCGGGCATTAGAACTGGAGACAGGCAGTGATTGGATGATGGGAGATGATGCATACTTACTGCTCCACCCACCCTCGTTCTGGGCTCTGTTTAAGGAGTGATTCCCTGGATTTATTGCTTTGCCACCTCCTATTTTGCTTCTATGCACTTGTTTGTGTCCACACTGACCACATTACAATCCCCAAAGCAGGGCACCTGCTCTAGCATTTATGAGAGTCCATATTTCCTGGACTATGGATATATTTGAAATCAAAACTGTCTCAGAAGATCTAGAATATTTGCTGTAATTTTTCCTGTCCATCCATCCAAACAATCTATCCTGATTTTTAGGAATTCCTAAGTGCTCCTCCGTTAAGAAGACTCCTTTAACTACTCCAGTGTGTGACCCTCTTTCTGAACTAATAGTTTGAAAAATAAATTATATTATGTTGATTTACGTCTATTGAATGTATTATAACATTATATTATCATCTTATCCATGCTATTGTATTTTTTTTTACCATGTGAAATAAGCCCTGCATCTGTTACTTTGATAAAATTGTAGGAGAGAGGAGGTTTGTTTGATTAAGATTTATTTATTTAAGAGAGAGAGAGTGCAAGGGGAGGGGCAGAGAGGGAAGGAGAGGGAGGGAAACCCCAGGCAGACTCCATGCTCAGCGTGGAGCCTGACTGGAGCTCAATCTCAGCCCCTAAGATCAAGACTTGAGTGGAAAACGAAGAGTCAGACCCTCCCACCCTTAATGGTCTGAGCTCCCCAGGCGCCCCTAGAGGGGAGTTTTTTTGTTTTTGTCAAGTATGCTACATATATGATATATACATATTGCAGTTTACATGCTACCTATATATGTTGGAGTTTTTAGTTCTCTAAGGCTATTTATGTTTAAAAACAACTTTGCCTACTCCCTTGGTCCTTTAAAAGAAACACATATATAATCAATTTATTTAAGTAGTTACAGATGAAAGCATAGTTTGGGGATGATCTACGTAAAGATCCGTGACAAGTCTTAACAACTTCAGGTCAAGACGGGAACAGCAGTATGGCTTATTGACCATGTCAGTCTAGAGACACAATGATATCACCTCCTAATTGATATCTTGTGTTTTCTTGTTTCCTTGTTTACTATCTCTGTTTTTAAATAAAATATTAAGTAGAACTATTGTAGTTTGAAGAGATCAAACATATGCCTCTCTTCTACTACTACTGCTTAGAATGTCTATTGACATTTTCTACACCGGGTCATCCAGTCTAGTATTTGCTTGAGCAAATACAATGAACACAATATTTCTCGTATTGATGTTCACGTTATCAGAAAGCTATTCTTATAGTGAACTGAAATTTGATTCATTCCCTATAACTTTTAAACTTTGGTCTAGATACACTCTCTGAAGGAATAAAAATAAATCTTAGGGTACCTGGATGGCTCAGTCAGTCAAGTATCTGATTTTGGCTCAGGTCATGATCTCGATCCTGGGATCGAGCCCCGCATCGGGCTCCCTGCTCAACGGAGAGTCTGCTTGTTCCTCTGCCTCTCCCCCCACTTGTTCACGCTCTCTCTCTCTCTCTCTCAAATAAGTTTTAAAAAATCTTTTTAAAAAATCAATTCTCACTTTCACTTTTCTGTGGAGGCCCTCCATACGTATATAGCTTTTCAGCTCCTCCCATGTGAGTATTCTCTTCCCCAAATCAAGTACATTCAATTCTTCATATGGTTCTTCTAGGCATTTCAATTTCTTCCTTTTTCATTCATTCAGTCAACTTATACTGAAGATTTACTAAGTTTAAAGCATTGTGATGCCTCCTGTCTATATAATGATGAGCAAAACCAGACATGGTTCTTATTCTCATTGAACCCAGAGCCGAGGCAGAGAAGACAAACATTCATCACCTAGTCACACTAATGGATTTATAATTAAAAGCTCAAATAAGTGAGCTTTGAAGAGAAAGAATGTCATTTCATGTAAGCATATGACAACAGAACCGGAGCTAGTCTGGAGATTCAGGGAAGGCTTTTCTGCAGAATAAAGGATGAAGAGGAGGACAGGCAAAAGAATAGAGAGAGGGATCAGCATGATCAGGGATCCTAAAAGAGAGAGTGTGTGGTCAAAGAAGGAATGAATAGTGTAGTAGAGCTTAGAGAATGAGAGATAGAGAGGTGACAGGTAAAGCTGGGGAGTTCAAGGCAGAGAACATCACCAGGAGTCTTGCAGGTCTGGTAAGGTTTTGGATTTCATCCTTGAAACAATAGGAAGTCACTGAAGGGAATGGTGAATTGTGGTAAATTCCCGGTTGTCAAATATTCTGACTTTACTTCCTCCAGTGTTCCTCCCTGTAGGAAGATTGCATCCATTCCTACTGAACTCAGAGAAGACTTTGTGACCTGCTATGGCCAATGAAATGTGGGCAACCGTAGTATGTGTCCCTTCTAGGCAGAAGCTTTCAGAGCCAGCATGTGGGTTACACTTCCTCTTCAGTCATGTCATTGCTACCATGACCAGCAATGTTATATACAGGGGCTACTCCATCAGCTTGAATTCCAAAGTGAAATGTCCATGGAGCAAAGCAACAGACATGCTGTGAATGAGCAATAACTGCTGTTGTTGAAAGCTAAGGAGATTTCTGGGGTTGTTTGTTACAACAGGATTACCTAACTTATTCTGACAGATACAAAGGCTTTTATGGGGCCTGAGGGAACATGACCAAATTTGTGTTTTGGAAAGATGAGCAACTACTACTCAGAGAGTAGACTGAAAAGAAACCAAAGAAGATTCTGGAAAACAAGTTAAGCCATCATTACATTAATCCAAGCAAAGGACAGCAATAAATTGGACAATGGTGAACACAGAGATACAAAGATGTAGGTATAGCCAAAAGCTATCTAGAAGATAAAATTTTCAGAGCTTAGTGATAGATTTAGATCCTTGGTAGGAGAGGGGGTTGGAGAAATCAATATATCGGGGGCGATGCCTATGTTTCTGGCTACGTTTCAGATGGATACTAATGGCTTATAAAGAAATGGATATAAGTAGAGGAGGACAATACTTAAGGGAAAGATCATGAGGTTAGTTTAGAGCATATCTAACCTGAAGCACCCTTAAGGCTGCCAACTGATACAGCTGGCTACAGGTCTAGAACCCAAAGTTCAGGTTAGAGATACAAACTTAGAAACCACTGGTGTATAGATGGGAGTAATCATGGGCAGCAGTGAGTTTGCTAGATACAGAGTAAAGAGTAAAAAACAAAACAAAACAAAAACCATATATACACACACACACATACCACTGTATGGTATGGTATACCACATACCATATACACATACACACACACACACACACACACACACACACAGAGATTGAGTTTGAGATTGATTTTTAGGATTAAATGTTTAGAAGCTCCAAAATGTAACATCTGGGGACGGGCTTACTCTTATTAAGAAGGATTAGCCAGAGAAGAGGAAGGAGAATCAAGAGAATATGATGCCTCCAAAGTCATAAGAAAAGCCTTTTTTTCAAAAGAAGGAAGTGATTGTCAAGGCTCCTCAGAACTTGAAAAAGATGAGGACTAAGAAATCTCCATTGAGTTTAGCCACATGAAGGTCACCAGAGGCCTTTGTCAAGGCTGTTTATTACCAGAATGATGTAGCAGAAGTCTGGCTGGTCTGGGGCCACACACAGCTCTCTGTGTCCCTGCTGGATGTAACACAAAGACAAGAGTGAGGCAAGGTCTGGGTGTCCGTGCATGACATCTGCACAAGGGGATCAAGTCCGGCTGACAGGAGCACACTAACATTTGCTAACGTGCTCCCTGTACATACACAGTAGCATGTCCTGCCCACTTTTGTCACCCTCCACAGGAGTTAAGAAAAAAATTATAGCTCCAAACCATAATAAAATCAGTTAACATCACTCTGTGGGTATTTAGGAAAACAGAATTAACTACAGATGCCATGATATTCAGTTATAAAACTAAACAGACTTTCAAAAAGTGTATTCACATTAATTTAATCTAATTAAGAGAAAGTACCAAAAACCACATGAAATGCAGAACACACGTGCACGTGAGTGCGCACACACACACACACACAAACGTTCTACTTATACATACATACATATATATATATATATATATATATATATATATATATTCTTACTTTTAAATTTGAGGGGTTTGAGGGGTGATGGGAAATGGGGATAATGAAAGAATGCTCCCATATTTTTCTTCATTTCTGGTTCAGACTGCCCTTACTATATTTTGACTATGTATTTCCAGCTTATTCACTTATAAAATTATCTGATTCTTCTTTTTACAAAATTCTTTGTCGTATGAATTTTTCTCTTGAACTGTCTCAGACCTGGCTTTTTCTTACCCATGTCTGCCTCCTCACGTCTCAGTTCCTTGGCCCTCTCCAATTTATTTTGCATAAGCCCCTGTCTGATAGAATCCTATTCCTAAAGCCCTATTTTAATCACTTCTCTGCTCTTTCAAGAACTTACAATGGCTCCCTATTTCCTATCACATGAAATATAGAGTTCTCTACTTAGAACACAAGACTTTACACAATCTATCTCTATTTGACTCATTCAAGTGTGTTAACTACTCTTCAAAGTACAACTTCCACTTCCCTCAGGCTACATCAGAACGAGTTCCCGTACTCCTATTTGCTTTTTCTCTATGCTCCTTTGACTGAAATGCCCTCTGCTCGTCTCTTCATGTAACCAAATCTCACCCATCTTTCTAGGCCCAGTAGGAAAAATCTACATGCAGAAAATGCTCATCTTCTATGAGAAATTTGCCAATAAGAAACTAATGCTCTGGAGATTTTACTATGCCACACTCTCTACATGAATTATCTCACTGAATACTCAGAATAGCCCTTCAAGGTAGGCAACATTTTGATGATCAAAGTAAGGATTAAGACCACCTATGGAAAGCACTAGCACACTGCCTACACATAATAAGGATTCAATAAATGTTGACCGTCATTATGCCTACTACAGAGACGTAGTAACTCTTCAAGGTCATACAGCGGTAAGGGAAAGAGCTAGAATTCAAACTCTAGCTTCGGAGCCCACCCTTTTACCTTGCCAAGAGCAGCAATGCTGTTTGTACTGATGTTGTGTTGTCAAGCTTTCTCAACTATGACAGTCAGCTATCTATGATTTGTGCTATCTGAATTCCTCAGTAGTTGAAGTGTCTGTCCTACTCTGTTTTATACTAGGTGGCTAGCTTAGTTAGACTCACTTTTTCTTCACTATATGTCTTATCTCATGCTGCCCAAGAGTAAAGACTAGGGGTGTGCTGATAAATGTTTAACAACCACCTCTCATGGAGCTGGTTCATACTGTTCATTCAGCATTTGCTGACTTCAGTGGTATAAATATTCCTACCATGGTCAATTTCCAGATATCAAAACAAAGTCAGCCAATCCATATAATTCCTAAAATTTTAACCATTGGTCTTGCAAGTGAGTGCAAGCTGGCTGCAGCACACTACTGTTACAAAGAATTAGATATTATACTGTATTCTCTTGTCTTTCCTAGTGCCAGGCTTACTACTGAGCAAATAGGATACATGACCACATATCTGGAGCTTCTGGTTCAAGGTTGCAAGTTACATATAAACATTTACTTAGCCTATTTCTCCAAATCCCACTGAAATGATGATACACAAAAACTAATGCTTCCATAATAATCCTTAAACAAGTAAAGGTGCCAACGGCCAATTAGAAAACTTTACAAATTCATGAAAGACAAGAAAGCAGATGGATTCCTACTAATGGATAAGCCGAAGGAAACCACAAATTGAAACCAGCACCAGTGAGGGCTGCTTTGGAGCTGAAAGCCACTCTTCCCAGGGAGACTCTAGGCTCGGCAGGTATGGAGACCTTACATGGACAGTGGGGCAAATAATCAGGGTGACTAATTAAAGGCTAAAAAATAACTGAGACAGTTTGCCCCCTCCCTCTTCTATGTATTTTGAGCATTGTGTCCCCAGCTACAGCTCTCAGAATTGCTTTCTAAGCCAAGTGCAATGTTTCTCTGGGAAGGACCCCCTAGTGTGGATATTCGAAGCTGGAGAAATAGAGCAGAGCCTATGCTATCCGAACTTCCAAATGTACTCAGAGTGGGGAAATGGGTACACATTTTAGCAGCCGCACTAAAGTCAAATCTGTTCTACCATTTCAGGTGCTCAGTATCTGTTCATTGAATGAATGAATGAATGGATAAATGAATGAATCTTATATCTTGGAGACAAGTGAATGACTCTTTAGGCAACACAACAACCTAAGCAAATGCGTACAAATTCTGGATTTAAAACTAATAAAAATGTGTTTTAGCAGCCATGTTGGAGAAGAGAGGGAAGGAAATCTCCAAGTGACATAAATGAAGAGAAACATCAAAGGTAAAGTGTTAAGCACAGCCAAGCAGCCCGCATCCTTTGAGGCTGGGGGTGACCATGTGATATAGTTCTAGCCAACATGACGTAAGCAGCAGCAGGCAGGGATTTCTGGGAAAGTCTGTTTTTCCTGATCTGGGGACCATCCCTTCCCGCTTGTTTCTTCTCCCTGTCCCACCTGGGCCATGGCTTGTGAGGCTTGAAATGGAAAAGCCACCTTGCCTCTAAGAAACAAGCAGAAGTCACTGCTTAAGATTGGAGGCAGAGGGAGATACAGGGAGCTTGAGGAAAAAAACATGGCTGCAAGAATTTCTTCCTTTCTCTAACTACTTCCAAACTTCCTATTGTGTTAGAAAAATAAAACCCTTCTGAGTTAGGTTACTATAGCCAGTCTTGGTTGCGTCCCTAAATGACATATTATATGTCTGGAAACTTGGATGGTAGAAAAACAGCTTTGAGAAATGGAAACTCCAGGCCTGAGATAAATGTATGTGGTGGTGGGGAGTGGTAGATGTGTCCAAATTTATACTCCTTGCTTGACCCAGGAATCCTAATTGAGAAATTAAATTAAATTAAAAAGTACGCCAGGATATTTGAAACCTCCAGAGCCCCAGCAGTAAAAATATGTTCTCACTCCATGGGAACACTATTACATCTCCAAGGAAGGGGGAAGAATTAAAGAGAAGTCCACAGTTAAAAATTAAAAGGTCCATGAAAGAATATGCTGCCACGAGATGAATCAACAGATATAGCAGAGGGAAGAATCAGCATTCTGAGATCTGATATAAAAGAACACTTTGCTTTCAAAGTGACCATGAAATAACTATAACATAGCTGAAGATATAAACAAAAGCACGGAAACTATAATGAAGAAAAAAACAATTTTAAAAAACCCTCAAAACTTGGAAAAAACAAAATTCAGTCTCTATAAATGAAAAACATAGTCACCAAAATTAAAAATTCAATAAACAGGGCAGCCTGGTGGGCTCAGCAGTTTAGCGCCGCTTTCAGCCCAGGGTGTGATCCTGGAGACCGGGGATCGAGTTCCACATCGGACTCCCTGCATGGAGCCTGCTTTTTCCTCTGCCTGTCTCTGTCTCTCTCTCTCTCTCTGTGTGTCTCATGAATAAATAAATAAAATATTGAAAAAAATAAAAAATACATAAAAACTCAATAAACAGGGTGGGATGCCTGGGTGGCTCAGTCTGTTAGGCATTCAACTCTTGGTTTTGGCTCAGGTCATGAGCTCATGAGTTATGGGATCAAGCCCTGAATCAGGCTCCCTGCTTAGTGGGATGTCTGTTTGAAGATTCTCTCCCTCTGTCCCTCCTCCCACCTGCTCGCTCTCTCTTTCTCTAATAAACAAACAAATAAATCCTTAAAACAAAAAAAAAAAAACCTCAGTGAGGAGGGTAAGGAATAGTTAAGACAAACATGAAGAAAGAATCCATAAATCAGAAGACAGATTTGAGGAAACTTCTCAGAATGTAGGACAGAGAAACTATGAAGTTATAGTTAAGAGCCATTGAAAATAGATCAAGAAGGTTGAATATATACCAAATGGAAATGCCAGAGCAAAGGGTAGAAAAGGAAGAAGAGATGATACTTCAGAAAATAACAGCTGAGAATTTGCCAGAACTAAGTAAAACATAAGTGAGTCTTCAGATTTCAGAAGCATACAAACACCTTAGCACTACATTTTTTTTTTTAATTCAAAATTGAATTTACTGTGGTGAAACTTCAGAATGTCAATGATAAGAAGAAAAGTCTTTAAAACACAAATGTTCTAGGGCACCTGGGTGGCTCAGTGGTTGAATTTGGCTCAGGTGATCCTAGGGTTCTGCGATCAAATCCCACATTGGGCTCCCCACAAAGAGCCTCTTCTCCCTTTACCCATGTCTCTGCCTCTCTCATGAATAAATAAATAAAATCTTTTTTAAAAAAGCAAATATTCTAAAAACAAAAAGTAAAAATTATTCAATTGAACCATCATGAAATTTGTCTTCAGTCACCATAGATATCTGTGGAAATGAACAGCATCCTGATGCTCCACAGGGGAAAGAATTCTCATCCTAGAATTCTATACCCAGCTAAATTTTTATTCTAGGCTGAGAGTGACATAAACATTTCAAAACAATGCAGTTTGAAAATTTACCATTCAAATGGTAAAAATTTTGACCAAAATTTACCACTCAAAAGAAAAACTTTTTAAAAGATCTACTATAGGGTTTACTTCAGTAACAAAAATAATTGAATCTGGAAGGAAGAAGTGGAGGGCAAAACATAAGGGTGAATAAAGAAATTGGTAAATATATTGTCAAAACTGAATAATGACTTACTGTAAATAAATGCTGATCATTAATTTGAGAGGACTTTAAAAATAAAGTAACACTAAGATACCAGTACACAATACCATGGACACTGCAAAGATGGGAGATTTGAGTTTAGGCTACTATTAGAGTTTAAGGATCCCAAGGTCCTGTGTCAGTTCAAAGGAGAACAGATATATTGATTAACTTTACATTCTGTTAAGATTTTCTTGAGAACAAGTAGTAAAAAGTATAGGAATATAATTTCAACGCCAAAAGAGGAGAATAGAGGGAAATTAAAAGAAAAAAAGGGAATCCCTGGGTGGCTTAGCTAGTGAAACGTCTGCCTTCAGCTTAGGTCATGGGTGCCTGCTCAGTGGGGAGCTTTCTTCTCCCTCTCCCTCTGCTTATCCTCTTGCTCTCTCAAATAAATAAATAAATAAATAAATAAATAAATAAATAAATAAAATATTTTTTAAAAAATCAAAAAAGAACTGACAATGCCATTAAAAGGCAGGATAGTGGGGAGGGGATGGAGGGAAAAACAAATTTAAATAAAGACAAATTTAAATAAATAATAAACAGAAAATCTAAAAACTTAATGTTGAGTAATACACATACATTATATACATATATGTTTTTAAAGATTTTATTTATTTATTCATGAGAAACACAGACACAGACACACACACACACACACACACACACACACACACAGACATAGGCAGAGGGAGAAGCAGGCTCCATGCAGGGAGCCTGACATGGGACTCGATCCTCGGACTCCAGGATCATGCCCTGGGCCAAAGGCAGCGCTAAACCACTGAACCACCTGGGCTGCCAGTATTTTTTTTTTTTTTTTATGAATCAATATGGGGCACTTGAGTGGTTCTGTGGTTGAGCAGCTGCCTTCTGCTCAGGGCGTGATCCAGGGTCCCAGGGATCAAGTCCCACATTGGGTTCCCCTCCGGGAGCCTGCTTCTCCCTCTGCTTCTGTCTCTGCCTCTCTCCCTCTCTCTCTCTCATAAATAAATAAATAAAATACTTTTTAAAAAGAACACGAATTAACATTAAATATTGTTAATGGACAGATATATGAACAAAAAGTAGAAAAACAAGATAGGAAAGATAGTCACCAATTTTGGAATAGTGGCTACCTCCAGAGGGTTTGGAGAGTAGAACTGAAAGCAGGTACAAAGTGGCTTCAACATATCTTCATGTGTTGTTGTATTTTTTCTATACTGTGGAAGAAACAAAAAGGAAGGGAAAGAAGGAAGAAAAACGCTGAGCTACTCAATGCAAGAATAATTCTACACAAACAAGCAGCACAAGAACTTGTCCCTCTGGGCACCTTGCTGGCTCAGTCAGAAGAATGTCTGATTCTTGACCTCAGGGTCACTAGTTTGAGCCCTACGTTGGGTGGAGGGATTACTTAAATAAAAATAAAACTGAAGGGTGCTTGAGTGGCTCAGTCAGTTATGCATCTGACTTCCACTCAGGTCATGATCTTGGGGTCCTGGGATGGAGCCCTGCGTCACTGGGCTTCCTGCTCAGTGGGGAGTCTGCTTGGCCCCCCTCCCCCGCCCTGTCCCTCCCCTTGCTCGTGCTCTCTCAAATAAATAAAATCTTTAAAAATAATAATAAAATAAAATAAAACTTAAAAAAAAGAAGTTGACCCCTCAACAAATTAACAAGTACAGAGAAACAGATGAAGCAGGAATGAGCAGGATCGGCAGGATCATGAGAAGGATGATTTGATAGTGGTTTGTCCTGTTACTGGCATTGACATTCTTAGCATTCTAACTGCAGAAATCTGCTGGGAGAGAAAACAGCTCTAACTCATACAGGAAGAGACTGATATGAAGGAAGGATCATGTGGCTATGTATTTTTTGACATTTGATAGAAGTCAGTATACATATTTTAGAAGATCCTGTTTCCTCACAATACTTACAAATAAGGATAATCTGACCGATAAAATCTTTCTGAAGGGAAAATGGTACACTATACCACTGGTTTTCCAATATGTTGGTACGCAAAAATCTGGGTGAAAACTGTAAATACTAAAGGGCCCTTGGGGTGGCTCCAATTCAGTAAGACTCAAGCTCAGAAGTCTCCTCCACCCAATGCTAGTCAGGAAAAAAGAGGAGAAGGGGATAGAAGGGGAGGGGGAGGAAAGGAGTAGGAGATCAGATGTAAAACTGTGTAAACCACTCATCTACTTTACCTACTTGGTCCCTGTTTCTCAGGAAGGCAAAGAAATAGATGCAAAGAGAACTGGAATACATTTCAGATGTGAGAGCTTTCTACATTTCCTCTTCCCATAATTTTCCAGATAGTCAGCCTTCCCTACCTAGACCAGATTTAAGGGAAAGTGGGATAGAACGCTTCTGAATGCAAGCAGGCCATGGGGACAGTATCAGTGGGAAAAACTGTCCATGTTTATTGTTAAGTTTATGGCAGCTAAAAATACAGCCCTGCTATTCTGTCTTCTCAAAATGATGACAAAGATTTTCATGCAGACACAAAGACCACTGGACGTGACATCTTGAACCCATCCAGCCCTGACTCCAGGAGGATCCCATGAATACTTCGAGGACTACCAGACAATATGATCTCACCACTCCAGCCGAAAGGGTGATTCTGAAATGTCACTTTCTCCTCCAATTCTCTTTTTGTATTGGGGTATAATTTACATATTATAACATATGCATATTTAACATATACACTTCTAAATATATAATTATACAAATACAAATGTATGATTTTAAATATATAAAATATACACGTAATTTTGATGAAACTATATACACCCATCCCAATCACGGTACAATATAAAGTCATTCTTTAGGGAAACTTATTATCTGAAATAGATACAATAGCAATGAAACACAATAGCTTCTATTTCTAAATATCCTGCATTTGCAATCATAGAACTAACATCCGAGACGTGAAGATAATGAGATACAGGGCAGTAAATAGTGTATTTCACCCCATCTATAAGAAGAGTTCCACTTTCCATAGTCATTTAGATAAGAAACAGAAAATGCTATAAATCACTGCAAAGTGATTTGTACTTGAAAGCACAAATCTTAACAATTTGTATGCTGAAAAGTGATTAATCATACTTTATTTTCTTTTCAAATTTTCTTACACTGCCTCATGAATAAGCCAATACACCTTATCTTCTGTCCTATCTGAAAAATCTGGATTAACAGCCCGGGCCGAATTCCATTCTAGCAACGGGGGTACATAGCTACAAATAATTCTCTTGAAGCCAAAGGAAAATAACAACAAACACAGGAACACCTTACTCTGAAGTTCCTTTATTTTGGTTTAAACCTCTCTTAACAGGCTCTTTTCAAGTCTTTGGAGCATTATTAAACGATCCTACTATTGATTTTCCACGCTCAGTACTGGTGGAATGGAGTGACTTGAAGCACTAATGACTGAAGTCCACTCACTGTCTAAAGGACAGGTACAAAGGCAGACGTACTTGGAACTCATTCCACCAACCATCCTCATAACTTAGACTTCAGCGCCTGGAAATAGGACAGGTGGGAAATAGGACACGGAACTCAACTCATCTCTCTTACTTAAATATAGCACTGCTTCTATTTCTGTTACTTACCTTGGGAAATTTCATAAGTATTGGTATATTTTGCTATTCAGCATGAAGCCGTATGTTTCATTTCTACCTTTGAAACCCAAATTTCCAAGCCACCGCTTTTAGAAAAGCATTCCTCTATTTTCAGCTTCATTCTCCATGGGCCATTTATTTGTGATGCCAAGCCATTGAGTAACTAGAGGTTACAATAAGAATTTGTCATGCCAGATTCCATCTTTAAAAGGAAAAGCTTTTAAGACAAACAAACCAATTTTTTAAATGAGTACTAGAAATGAATGGGCATTTCACATAAAAGGGGGGGAAGAAAAGGAATGGTCTCCTAAGTTCGACCTCATAAATAATCAGGAAAATGCACATTAAAACCACAATGAGACACCATTTCACACCCCATCAGATTAGCAAAAATTTGTAGTCTTACAATACCAAGTGTTGATGAGGATGTAAAAGTACAGAAACTCTCATACATTTAAATTGGTAAGAGCATGGAAGTGTCCTTAGGGGTGATATGTCAAGATGTCTACAACCTTAAAATGGTTCAGCAAAAAAAAAAAAAATTCTAGAGAGGGAGAAAGAAAAGGCAAATATGACAAAGTCTGTGTTACAAAGTAGGGGGCAGGCTCTAGGGGCAGAGTCTGCAAATTTGAATCACAGTTCTGCCCCTCATTAATTGTAATCTGGTTTAATTATTTAAATGTCAGTTTAATTATCTGTGAAATGGGAGTAATGGTGGTATGTACTTGATAAGAGATGTGAGTATTTAATGTGGTAATTCATGCAAAGTACTTAAAGTAGTCGCTGCCTTGTCATAAGCCTTCAATAAATGTTAGTTATTACCTCTGTTGGCTCCATTTTGCAGATGATATAAGTTGAGACTCAGAAGGGTGAAGCGACTTGTCTAGTCACATCACTGGCTACTGGTGATTGAGGCTCCAGGGAAGCTCTCCGACAAATCAGCAGAGACATTCACACAGCAGCTCCCTAACAGCAAACACTTGAGACAGCCCAAATGCCCATCCACTGCAAAATGGCTCACTAAATAATGCTACATTTCTTTTTTTTTTTTTTTAAGATTTATTTATTTACTTATTTATTTATTTAGAGTATGCACACACACAAATGAAGAGAGAGGCAGAGGAAGAGGGAGACAGAATCAATCTCAAGCAGACTCCACACTGAGCTAAGAGATGCATGCGGGGCTCGATTTCATGACCCTGAGATCATGATCTGAGCTGAAATCAAGAGTGGGATACCTGATTCACTGAGCCACCCACGAGCCCAATAGTGCTACATTTCTTTACCAGAGTGCTATGCAGCCAGGGAAAGGAAAAGGTTGTATTAGCATGAAAAGAATTTTAAAAAATTAAAATTAGTTAAAGGATTTTATTTTATTCTTAAAGATTTTAGTTGGTCCAGCAAGAAGACTGATTAAGCCATAAAAACTACCATAAAACGCAAATAAAAAAATATTTTTGTTTATAACCACTTTGTACTTCATCACGGCACTTTTTGTCAAGAAAGTACTCTCTAAATGTTTAACACATGAATAATTATATAAAACAAAGAATGAAAAAAAAAACCCCAAAACGAAGAATGATTCCTACAATGAACTAATTTATAGCCATTTAAATCACGTTTTTAAATGAATATTTAGTGACATGGTGAAATGCTTACTATATAAACTTTAAAAATACAGGATTCCCAAACTTTAAATATATACAAATATATATATATATACACACTATCCATACCTTTATATGTATGTACACATGTATATAGGAAACTTTAAGTATATACAAATATATATATATATCTTATCCATACACTTATATATGGATATGATATACATATACACATATGTATATATAAGGTGTTTATACGTATATTTAAATATATATCACAGAAGAATAAACTTGAAAGTTTACATACCAAAAAAAATATTTTTCTATGTCTTAGAGATTTTATTTTTATTTATCTTTAAGTAGGCTCCACAACCAGTTAGGATTGAACTCACAACCCCAAGATCAAGAGTTGCATGCTCTACCCACTGAGCCAGCCAGGTGCCCTTAAAATTCACCCTTTTTAAAAAAGTTAAAAGTGATTTTCTTTGAATGAAGAGATGGAAAATGATTTTTCCTTTTTTTCTTCTCATCTATAATATGTATTTTCTACAGTGAAAATGTGAAACTAGTGCCTCTGGAGCACAATTAGGCAGCATCTAATAAAGTCACAGATTGCACACTTACAGTCCTGAAATATTTCCACTCTTGGGTGAAAGTCTTCACCTGTGCTCAAGGAGACATTTATAAGAAGGTTCATAGCAACATTGCTTATAATAGAGAAAAAGTAGAAACAACCTATATCCATCAACAGAAGCACAGATATATCTACCTGGTGAATATCTAGGCAACAGTTAAAAAGAAGGAAACAGAGCTACAGTAATCAAGGTGGGCATATCACAAAAATACAATGTGGAGTGATCTAAAAATGGCAGAAATGTAGGTGGAGTATGATATTGTTTATATAAAGATTAAAACCACGCGAAATAACATTATGCATGTTGACTATATATAATTTATGTATATATGCATGTGTACGAAAAATGTTTTTAATGTATGGGAATGACAAACACCAAATGCAGGGTAAAGTTTATCTGTGGAATGTGAGGAAGGGAAATGTGTTGGGGGAACACATGGATGGGGGCAGGTAGGGACTGCAAGTACACCTGTAATGCTCTATCTCTTGGACTGAGTACTAGAGTACAGGTGTTTGTTGTTATACAACTCTATGGGATTTGCCTGTGCATGTGCCTGAAATGATTCAGAATATACTCATATAAGAAAAATTTTAAATTAAGTTCATCTAGAAATTTAATTATTTGGAGGCGCAATCACGGACATTTGGGCTAATTTAGTGTGTGTGTGTTTGTGTGTGTGTGTGTGTGTGCGCGCGCGCGCGCACGTGTGGCACTGGCAAGGGGTGGGGGTTCCAGTTGGACTAATTTTTTAAAATACTTTTACATCTTTATTTTGGCAAAACCAAGATTTCCAAACCAGAACATTTAATTCCTGCAAAAACAAAGGATTTTTCATGAGAGTACTCAATGATAATTATCACCCAATTTCGTTTAAAACCCAAACTCTCTCTACTGGGAGAATAATTAAAACATATATGCCCCCTCTCCCTGAAACATACGTATTTAAAAGAAGAGGGTAAAGAAAGGCTGAATCCGTAAAAAGTTGCAGTCATTTCATTCTTTCAGCAAATTCTGGATTTAGAGGAAACTATGTGGCTCAGAGCAGGCCCTGCATGACTAAGCCACGCTCCCAGCCTTGCTGAGGCCGATCCTCCCAACCCTGGCCGACTTTGTCAGAGGGCAGAGTGACACATTTGCACATGGTTAAACAGTTTCGTCAGTGAAATAGATTTAAACTAGCTTTAAAAGAAGGAAAAGAAAACATTCAGTGCATTCCACATTTTCCCTTAAGTATACTGTACCTTCCAGTTATGCTGCATTTTGCATGCCTCGGAGCTCCAAAACACTATTTAAATTGTGCACATAAATCATTTTACCCCTGGTGAAACACAGCTGTCTCCTCCAGGAGAAATAAGGGGTGACCTGTCCCAAGTGGCTACACCCTGGGGTGAGGACCCGGCTCGGCCCAAATCAAAGCGACCCACGTTCTGTCCCGAAGGCTGCACAGTCTGGAGAAGCGCTCATCTCGCCCTGTAGCCATGCACCACAGTCTCTGGGTTAAAAGCTCTCGTATGAAAAACTGGGAAATTGTACCTCCTGACCACATGACCTCAGCGGTTCCAGCGTGTGGGAAGTGGAGGGTTACGAGGGCGGAAAGGATCATCAGGCAGGCAGGCCGAAGGGAGAGGCTCCAAAGGTTACACAACCCAGAAACTCACAAAGATGTACAGCGGGGAGGGGGCTGGGGGCTGGCGGTCCGCGGGTTCCCAGCCCCAAAGACTTTCCTTCTCCCCAAGAAGCCACCGTGGGGAGTTCCTGTAACTCGCAGACCTTGTTTACCCAGCGCTCACCCTCGGGGAGCGCCGCCCGCGTTCACAAGCCGCTGCCTGCGTTCTAGACGCTTCCCGGGGGGGGGGGGGGGGGGGGGGCGGGGGGCGGGGCCGCCGGCCGCGGGGACCCCTCCGCCCCGCCCCGCCCTCCCCGGCCGCGCGCTGCGGGCCCGAGCGGGCGCGGGGGAGGAGCGACTGCAGCCCCGGGCCCGGCCGGCCCGGCCCCCGCGGAGCCTGCGCGCACCGCCCGGCATCGCCGGCGCCTCCGAGGGCCTCCGTGCACGTGCACTAGTTCTGCGTGGCTAACCCGGACCCCGGAGGAACCTCGGTAATTTCCAAACCCGGAGCCCGCCCCCACCCCAGCGCGCACGCTCGCCGGGGCTGTAGCGATCCCAGCGAGTGCCCCTCCTGCCCCAGGGGCGGGCTCGCGGCCCAGTTCCGCGGGAAGGATGGGCTGAAGGCGGCCCTCGCTGCAGGCCTCTCTCCCCGGGGAGAGGAGCCAGGTGGGCCTCTGGAGCACCCTGGAAGCTTCGACCTCCTGGGGCGAAGGAGAGAAGTCCACCTGACCGAGGCTAGGCCAACAGTGGCTCCTTCCTATGGGGCCTGGCTCTCCCGGTAACGAAAAGAGGCCACATCGAGTGTAAAAAATTTTCCAGATTACGCTATATGGCTTTCTGTTGAATAATTATGGGGTCTCGGTTTCAGAATTAAATTCATCACCTACCTGACAGCGCCCCAGACTGGGCACAGCCACAAAAATTGGCTGGCTCAGGCCTCACGCAGCCCCATGGGGTGGCTATTAATACCTGCCCAGGGGCTGCCTGGGTGGCTAAGTGGGTTAAGCTTCCCACTCTTGATTGGGGCTCAGGTCGTGATCTCTGGGTTCTGAGATTCAGGGCTGGGGGGCGGGAGGGGGTGAGTTTGAGATCCTCTCTAGCCCCTTGCCCTTGCCCCCTCCCTAAAATAAATCTTAAAACCAAACCGGCCAGGCAGAGAAGGAAAAGGCCTTGATAGACTGTTGTTGGTGTAAAGTCACACCGACCAGCTCCTTGCAGGACCAGCTCCTTAAACGCCCAGGTTTTCATACTATGTGAATGGAAATAACTTCACCCTTGCCTTCGTTTTCTCTGCAACCATTTCTCAGAAGCTGTTTTCATTTCCTTTTTTTTCCCTACGTTTTCTCCTTCTTGCTTTTGCTCCCTGGGCCACAGGGTCACTTCTTTCTAGACGCTGAAAGTCTGTCGAGGAGGGAGGATTAAAGGGAGACGTAGGGCCGGGAGATGCTATCCATCAGAAAAGGAACAGGGCAGAGCCGGGACTTGTGCTCCTCCTGCCAAGTTAATGTGCTACGAGAACCAGCTGGGTCGGGTCCGGACACGCTTTTCTGTTCTGCAGCTCGCAGAAGTTTTTGTGTCTCTTTAAACTTCAGTGATCTTTGGTGCCCCTAAAGGCAAGTGGGACACCTGAATCATAAAGCTTCAGATGAGTTGAGTTCAAAGTTTTATTTTCTGCTTTTAAAGCCCTCAATAAATTAGGGCAAAGGTAGTTGGAATCCGGCCTCCTGCCCTGGCAGTTCCTCTGAGCTTATTAAGGTTGGCTAAGCAATCTGCTGTTGAGAAACCAGGTGTAACAAGACCTGGGTGGAGGGAACCTGGGGTTGTTTGTGGATCTTTCTTCTTCTGTGCGGCATGTGCCTGTCTTTCTGGAGCAGCCCTGCAGGTTTGCCGCCACAGCTGGGTGGAGTCGACCTGCCTTGGTGGTGAAAGTCCCAGAACTCAGGGCTTCCCAGCTAAGAATCCGGCTGGCCTTTAAGGAGAAGGAAGCACTTTTGAGGAACAGTAGGGCATAAGGGAGTGTGAAAGCCAGTATAGTGTTGTAAGACTCATTAAAAAGAAAATAAATAAGGGGCAGCCCAGGTGGCTCAGTGGTTTAGCGCTGCCTTCGGCCCAGGGTATGATCTTGGTGGCCCAGGATCGAGTCCCACATCAGGCTCCCTGCATAGAGTCTGCTTCTCCCTCTGCCTGTGTCTGTGCTCTCTCTCAATCTGTGTCTCTCATGAATAAATAAATAAAATCTTTAAAAAAAAAAAAGAAAATAAATAAAAGCCCTGTTTGAGGTGACATACCTCTTCCTTGCACCTGTATATAAGCATTTATTTGTGTGTGTATGTTTGTGAAGTACCATTCAATTAATATCTGGTTCCTGGACTTTATCATTCTTACCTTCAAACGGCAACTTTTTGTGGCATTTTATGCTAGTGCAAATGGATTCTGTGCCTGTGAGTTTCAAATTCTCAGGTGTTTTGTCCTGGCCGTTCAGTTCTTGTCCTGGTGTTCAGTCCTGTGGGCTGCTGGCTTAGGATACCTCTTCACCCCCCTACCTCCCCACCTCCACCACTATCACCATCTTGAGTACCCTAGCTAGCTAGGGTTGGAAGAGAGGTAATGCTTCAGAGCCCTGCCACCAATTCGAATTGAGTCCTTAGGATTCAATTAAAGTGATAGAATGTAATCAAAACGAACATTCTGTACCACCTAAGTTGATCAGAAAGGGAGCAGTTAATTCTGACTGTTCTCTGTTTTCCTTATCATTATGTGGAATCATATTTTTGCCCCAACTCTCTAATGTTTTTACATTTCCAACAGAATCATTCTTTCTAAGACTCTTACGAACAATGGTGGTGGTGGGGATAGTCAAGAATTCCCATTTTTCCCCCGAGCCTGTTTACTTGCAAATCTGCTGCTGTAGCCACCAACATGCTTTTGAAACCTGGCTGCAGGGATCCCATTTGGTATAAATTTTCAGGCTGTGCTAGACTGTTCTCCCCAGGGTGAACTCAGAGACCCCGGGACATGTGTGTGCATTGAGACAGGATGGGGACTTCAGGTGGCTTTGTTCCAAAGCCTGGGGATGGCCCCACAATCATTCCAAATCCTGTTCTGGAAGATCTGTCTGCCCACTGAAATCAGGTTCCCATAATAACAAGGACAAAAGTAGATGGGAGTGTGAACTGTGGAAGTATCGGCTCCCTATGGAATGAGCTTGTTGGTGTTCATTAGTGCCTGCCTTTTGAATAGTCCGGGACCTAGAAAAAGCAGAAGCTATTTTGCAGGAAGAAAACAAAAAGAGAAAGTGAGCCACCTGTCAAAGAGAAAGGAAATCTTCCCCACTCTGCTTTGTACCATGATCTAAACCTCCTGGAAGTCAGACCCAAAAGATATACAAGCCCAAATTGATGAGCGTATCATGCTGTCATCTCCATGGGGTTTACAAACAGCTGAGAAATGACTCCATTCCTCATGACTCTCCAAGACATTCTCCAGTGAGCTTCGTGGTGACACCAGCTGCTCTTCCACTTCCTGTTATTTACTGGAGGGTGTTCTGTAAAAAGAAAATCACCCCTTTCTACTTTATTCCAATATAGTGGTCATTTTTATATCTCAGTAGTCCCTAAAGCATTTTACAGAGGAATCTAAATCCATCTATTATTATGGGAAAAATACAGACTCTCGGGGAACAGAAATGAGAAAATCCTTTGGCTGAAATAATTTATTCTTATAAAGTCTCTCAGTAACAAAGAACCTGTCTGGGTGGTATATAGATTCAAAATCATGGGGAAATGACCCTAAGATTATGTTTTGTTTTTACTTTTTTGTTATGTTCTCTGGGTCAATTAGACAAATTAGAAAAGTCAATGATATTCAAAGTGGGGTAGTCTTTTATTTAGGACTGGAACAACTCTTTCTCTGGAAATCTAAAAATGTTAGGGAATTGGGACAAAATATGATTCCACATAAAGATATGGAAAACAGAAAGCCATTAATTGCTCTCTTTAGAATCAGCTTAGATGTGTGCAGACTGTTTGTTTTGACTATATCACTTAAATCCGAAGGATACCCTTCGGATTGACATGTCCTTAAAAAATTATGTGACAACCAGCTCTTAATTACTGAAATCATAGTGCCAAAAGAACTTGTCATAACCAGCAGACCAAGCGACCATTCATAGAAGAGATGGATGAACTGGTCATGGAGGGCAGTGGGGGTGGCACTCCACGTTCCTGACTGTTCCTTTTCCCAAAATTCTTTTTGGCAAAGATTTAATTGCACCAAATACCAGTTTTATGATAAGACTATCAAACTTGTTTTATTGAATACCCTCTTCTCCTACAACTGTCTAAACAGGATTTTCCCATTTAGCACCACATCAATCCAGAGTTATGATTGTGCCACAATTTAGAAGATCCTTTGTATTATATATTAATATTTGTATAGTTATTAAAGTATTTAATGATTTGCACAGGGACTCCAAAATGAAATATAGCATGTCATTTATAGTCTTCTCTAAAATTATAAATGAAAAATTACTTTCCAGCCTTTAGTTTTTGCTGAAACAACTTGTAAGATGACTTATATTTTAAGTGGTATGTATAACACTTTTTAGAAAATACAGCACTTAACGCAGAAATCTTTTATGTTGTATAATATGGTGGTCTTCAGATGATGTTTATCCAGGTACTCTTTCTCAAACAAAACACTAAGTAGAAGACAAGTAAATAAATAAGGACAAAGGTGTTGAGGGGGCAATGGAGGAATAAGTTAGGCCTTTCAACTCTCGTCAGGGTCACAAAAGCACTTTTGAGGAACAGTAGGGCATAAGGGAGTGTGAAAGCCAACGTAGTGTTCTAAGACTCATTAAAAAGAAAATAAATAAAAGCCCTGTTTGAGATGACATACCTCTTCCTTGCACCTGTATATAAGCATTTATTTGTGTGTGTATGTTTGTGAAGTACCATTCAGTTAATATCTGGTTCCTGGACTTTATCATTCTTACCCTCAAACCGCAACTTTTTGTGGCATTTTATCCTAGTGCAAATGGATTCTGTGCCTGTGAGTTTCAAATTCTCAGGTGTTTTGTCCTGTCCGTTCAGAAAAGGCCAGAAGGCATGTTAAGGCAAAAATACATGACTTCAATGAAATTATTTAGATAACTATTTCTACGTTGTAGAGTAACAGTAGCATCTCAAGAAATGATTGTCAAATTATGATTAGAACTTTAAAGGCTCTTTTATCCAAAGATGATTTGTTGGCAGCTGAGAACACTGAGGTCCTGCAAGTCAAGGGAGATCACCTGGATTATAGGGGTGCATTCCAGACCCCAGCACAAGTGTCTTGGCCCCGAATCGCATGCTTTTTTTCCATTACCCTGTGTAATGCATTGTATAAATTAATGTGAAATTTTTACAACTTAAAAATACCAAAATGAGCTATCGACTGAAATCAATTATTTGTACATTGGTAGCCTGTTTAAGTCATAGTCAAGAAGCACAGTTTGTGTTAGATCACACATCCTGAAAACATCCTTAAGCAACACAAGTCACTGTGAAAGGATTTCAGGAGCTCACGTGGGGAGACAAAGGACACCAAGGTACAGAAAGCCTTCGAGCCTTCTTTGGAAAGTAGGGGCCTTGCGTAGCATACACCAAGTCAGCTAATGCGAGGCTGGGACGGGCAAGCTGAAACTTTGATGTGGAGATGACTCTGGGCCTGGTCCACACTGAGAGCTCCTTCCACACATAACTCCTTGAGCAGTGGGCGGCAGGGGGAGGCCTCATCACAGAGGCTGACCTCATAGACCAGAGCTCGAAATCTTGCACTGACTGCAGACCACTGAGTGTGGCCTGTGTCGCATAACATATTATTAAAATAAGGGAGCTTTGGGTGGTTTTAACTCATCTAAGCCTATTTGTGCATATGCCGTATACATTTTCAATTCCATAATTGGACATTTTGTTTATAAGTCACATTTCTTAAACATGTCATTCTCTGCTTCAGGCTAAGTTGGATTTGTTTGTTTAGTTCCTTCTGAGCTTTCAAGAGAAATCCTACAGAAGGGTTTGCTATGAACCAAATCAATACACTGGTTTCCATTTTTGCTTTTTTGGCAGCTCTGCTTCTGCCAGGGAATATTAGCTCCTGTAAATGTTAGCCGTTGTGTGCCTAATTGTATATACAATTATATTACATGCATTTCAATATTTGTAGATGCAAATGCTTCAGAGTGAACAAGCACCCCAGGCTGCAGTGAGGCAGCTGGACGAGGGGGCGGGCCAAGCCTGTCAACAGCCAGTATACTGAGCCTCCAGGTGGGGGCTTCCCTGTGGTTCAGGATTGTTTGGCAAATGGAAGAAACTTGTCTTTGTAAAAGCATCTGGAGGATTTAGGGTTGCGATCCTGTTTGTTATCTGGTTTATTCAGATTATGTTGTAAATAGGATGGCCTTGGGGCACCTGGGTGGTTCTGTGGTTGAGTGGCTGCCTTCAGCTCAGGTCCATGATCCCTGGGTCCTGGGATCTAGTCCCGCATCAGACTCCCCAGAGGGAGCCTGCTTCTCCCTCTGCCTGTGTCTCTGCCTCTCTCTCTCTGTGTCTCTCGTGAATAAATAAACATACATACATACATACATACATACATAAATAAATAAATAAATAAATAATAAATAAATAAATAATAGGCCTTGACTTTTAAATTATGTAATTGATACAGTATTTGAAGCTTCCCCAGGGCAAAGCTAAAAGGAAAAAGAATAGTGCTTATTGTAGATCATGTAATACTTGCTCCCTGTGCCTCACAGGATTGGTGTGAAGAGCAAATAAATCCGAAACTTGTAAGGGACGTTGCAAACTGTGAAGAACTCTTCCCATTTACTGTCACAGGTACACATTCATGTTACATTTCAGCATCGAAGCAGAGATGAAAAATTCAGATTATGGCTTTCACCCACTCTTATGAAAACATATGACACTTAAACTGTTTTTTTTCTTTAATAGATTTATTGAAGTACAATTTATGTACCATAAAAACCACTCATTGTAAGCACACACTGATTGATATTTAGTAAATGTAAATGGTCATGCAACCATCACTAGAATCCAGTTTGAGAACATTTCCATGACCCCAGTAAGCTTCCGTAGGCTCTTGTGCAATTAATCCCTTTTCTTATTCCAGCCCCAAGAAATCTCTGATGTGCCTATAAATTTGCCTTTTCTGGACATTTCCTATAAATGGAGTCTTTGCATCTGGCTTCTTGCATTTATCTTATGTTTTTGCAATTCATCTATGTTGTAACGTGTATCAGTACTTGTTTCCTTGTTATTGCTGAATAGTATCCCATGGTGTGAGGGCACCACATTTTGTTCATCAGCTGACTGACATTTGTGTTGTTTTGAGTATCTGACTCTTATGAAAAATGCTGCTCTGAACTTTCACATATGCAGCTTTGTTTGGACTTATGTTTTCTATCCCTTGAGTAGATTCCTAGGAGTGAATTGTTGCAGTTTATGGTAAGTTGATGTTTTAGTTTTTAAGAAACTGCCAATCTGTTATCCAAAGTGGCCGTAACACTTTATATTTCCATCAGCAATATACAGCGGTTCCAATGTCTCCACCACATCCATGCCAACACTTGATATTGTCTGTCTTTTTGATGATAGCCATCCTGGAGGGTGTGTAGTGATAGCTCATATCCCTAATGATTAATGATGTTGAGCATCTTTTCATGTGCTTGTCATTAGATCTTATTTTTTTGGAAATCTCTATTCAAATGTTCTGCCTATTTTTAAAAACTGAGTTGATTGCTTATTATTGAGCTAGACCCTACTTGTTTTTTGCCATTAATTATCATTTCCCCTTCCACCAACGTGTGGTCTCTTATATCCTGCTGCCTTCCAATGTTACTGTACTTCTGTACTGTTACTTAAGTTTTAGTACTAATACATTTTTTCCCAAAACTTGATTTTGAAACTTCCTCAAAAAGAAGAGCACTTCCACCTTATTTATATTTTTTATAAAAACATAGCCAGACCTAGCAAGATATTCTGAAAATAATATATCCTCAATGAGTATTTGTCACATAAATGATGAAAAAGTTCATCATTTGTATGTCAGTATCACATCAGCACACCTGATACTATAATTTAGTAAGTTGCATTTAATTTTCTTGATTATTACTTATTTTGTATATCAAAGGTTTCAGTTTTATTTTTTTTTCTTTATTTATTTATGATAGTCACACAGAGAGAGAGAGAGAGAGAAAGAGAGAGGCAGAGACACAGGCAGAGGGAGAAGCAGGCTCCATGCACCGGGAGCCTGATGTGGGATTCGATCCCGGGTCTCCAGGATCGCGCCCGGGGCCAAAGGCAGGCGCCAAACCACTGCGCCACCCAGGGATTCCCCAGGTTTCAGTTTCAAAACCATCTTGGAAAGAAAGGAGTGCTGCAGATAGTAAACATGGACAAACAAATTTAATTTTCGGAGAAAGATTAAGAGAGATTCTGGGGAAACATTAATATTTTGTGGTAGTTAATATGTTAAATTAAAAATTCTAGGTGTTATAATTTTTCTGCAAATGTCTCTGAGTGCCTTAACAAAAATAGTGCAAAACATAATTATGAAAACGGGCAACTCTCTCAAGTGTACCCATGAGTAAGTTGAAAGCAAACCAAATGCTTCACCTATCACCGGTACACTGGACCCCAAATAAAAGATTTCTAATTATAAATATAAACCTACTTATGTGAACCTGAATATAAAACAAAAACAACTTTCCCTATGACTAGTAAATAACAGGGGAAAAAAAAAAACTTTTGAGCCTTGCCTGGAAGGATGCCAAAGATATACACTTGAGAATATTTTAAGGTAATTAGCATTTTTGTCTCTGTGTCAGTAAAAATAGGCTTTTGCCTGCTACTAATTTTCTTTGGGTTAGTGAGACCATTGTATGAGTGAAGGGCCGTTAAAGGCCATTTATATTGTACAAACAGAGGCACAAATTAGAGAGGGCATGGTAATAAGGAGAGGGGGCTTATGAGTGCTCAATTATGAGCCCAGAACCCACTTCTATTTTAGGGGGATAGAAAACACATCAATCTTGCTTTTAGAATATTTTCAATTAAAATGAACAGCACATGGCACACTAAGAAACAGCCAAGGCTGCGGCCATGTGGATTTTGAATAATTCTTACGTACCATCTCAGTATCAAAACTGATATATGTATAATGGGCTGAAATATAATTTGAGATCCCAGAAGACCAAGGTCCCTGAGCTGCATAAGAAATTCTAAAGGAAAAGAAATATAAAACTGGACCATCTGTTTCACTTTTCAGCCTGCAACCTTTAGAGGAGAAGATTTGGAGGAGGATGCTGTTTAAACCTGAATAGGGATGAAATATAGTACATAAACTCACAACATATCATTAACTTCCTCTCTCCTAAGCACAATCAATAGCGTCTGCAAGCCTAGTTCTGCATGTTAAAAACAAAGCACAATGTTAGCTGCACAGAGCATTCACTTCTCTCCACACCAAAACAATAGTGGGTAGATTACTCTCCGGCCCTAGGCAGTGCCTCCTGCCTAATTGGGGTGAGCAAATGGAGGCACCCACTCTACCCGGGCAAGTGTTTGGGGAGTGTAATTATAGTTTGCATATGCAATGATATCCTTATGAGCCCAGTTTGCACTTTCTTTGGCCACTACTCTCAGTGGCTTCATAGCATGTTTTTTATCCATACTTAGGAAAACATTTCAAGATCTCTTCCCCAAAGTTACCTTTTCCCTTATGCAAAATACAGATTTTAGAATTAGAACTAACCAGGCATCAGTGTTCACATAATGCTCATAGAGTGGAAAAGCACTAAATAAAGCAGTGAAGGGTGGCAGGAATGAAATGCCTTTGGTCTCAAGGTAGAGAAACCACTACCCCCCATGAACTTCTGCAAACCATGATTGTATTGGATTTTTGGCCTCTCTTTTTCAGGTGGCGCTAGTCTTCTCTCTTGAAACCTTTGTAACTATTAAGGCTGAAGTGCCATTTAAAGAAAAAGGAAGGCAAAGAAATGAGCTATAGGAAGCCATGGTGAGTCATTTGTCAATGAATCCTTTCTTGAGCTCATTGGGGAAGCAGGCTTCAGGGTGATGGGATCATAGGCTTTATTTTGAATTTGTCTGTTATAACCTTAAAGCTTTCTTCAAGGGAGATACATAGGGTTCATGTCTGATACACAATGTCTGTTGCTATGGAAAGGTTTGTACTTAACCATATTACGGTGTTCTGTTAGAAGCAGGGAAACCAGAATATCAGTTCATCTCTTTTTTAAAACTGTGTGTTTTATGGGCTAAAACAAAACAAGAAAACATGTGCAGCACATACTTCTGACATTGGACAACAATTTTAAAGGCCTTTTTTTACCTTGTATGTCTCAAGAAGCTGTTATGCATTTAAAGATCCGTGGTAGCCTCTTACTACAGAAGTTAGTAGTCACGTTACAGATACCAGTTACTCACAGTATGTAATCAGAGCTCCTCTGATATTTATGTCTTTAAATTCATTTCCGTGTTGCATTTCTCATTTCCACCTGAGTGTCTACTTTTGGCACATTATCTAGTACTGCATTCTTGGTGAACAGTTTCAACACAAAAAGATGGTACAGTGAGTGCTTGCTATTCAGGAGTCTTCTGTTCAAAATGGAAAGGTGAAGCGTGCCCTAACATTAAAATTTTGGCTTTCCTGAGAAAATGCAACAGTTGGCCTAAACACAATCTAAACATTTTCAACTTTCACGTTTTTCTTTATTTCACTCATTGCAAAATATTGTTTGTTTTGTTTTAAGACAGTAATTTCCACTCAGCCTCGTGTCCTCTTCTGGTGCAGCTCCTCTAGTATTTATGGGCTGGGGGGGCGAGGTTGGAGGGGAAGGAGTGACCACACATCAAATAAAGAGTGAACTGAAAAAAAAAAAAAGACAGTAATTTAGGGGCACCTAGTTGGCTCAGTCAGGGGAGCGTGCTTGGGATTGTGAGTTTGGGGAGAGAGATTACTGAAATAAATAAATAATGTTTTAAAATACCAGTAATGTATTGTGTGGTGCTACCTCCTACACTTGTAGGAAAACATATTGGTTCCCAGCATGGACCCTAGAGGCAGGCTGCCAGAGTGGGAGTCCAGATATGTATGCCATTTGTAGCCTGTGTCATCTTGAGCAAGTTTTCTTAACCTCTGTGTGACTGTTTCCACATCTATACCACTGGGATAATAATACTACCTATTTTATAGGGCTGAAGTGGGAATTAAATGATAGGGATCTGGCCACGCACTGAAAATAGTGCCTGGCACATGGTAGGTATACAGTAAGTGTTGGTTTATTACATTATTGCATGCCTTTTTTATCTTTTTAATTTTGTCTTTTTCTATGAATTTTTATTTTTGTCTTTTCCTATGAATGTGGAGTCATTTCCCTAAACTCAGAAGCATTTAAGATGGTAGAATTTGGGTCATTTTGGCAGGATGTTTGAGAAATATCTGGGGCTGAGGGGCTTTCCTCTGCCCCACAAATAATTCTAAGACTTAATTGACAATTGCCTTGTAACTCTAAGGAAAACTTGGCCTTTTGATCTGGAGTAGTATGATTTCTTCTTTGCCCATTGTCCTGCTAAAAGCTCTTTTTGATTCTAGATAATACAAATGTAAAAATAGTTTGTCTGGATATATATGTGTTACAGAGGCCCTTATATTTCTATTTACATCAATGCTTTATTAACAGTCCTTATATGTTATTAAGTGTAGAAGGAGGTTTAAAATAATTTTAGGATAATCCACTCCAACATAAGCTCCAACTGGTTTTTACCAGTATCCCAAGTATAATAAATATAGAGATACAGAAATAGACAGGGAGCTCCATTTATGGTATATCCAAACCGATGCATGAGGATTTGGCTAGACCTGGAAATTGGCGGTTAGTATTTGGCATTTCTTCACAACCAGCAGAACCATTATTAGTAGGCTTGTTTTATTTACTTGGAACATAATTTGGTACAGTCAAGTTAATCTGGCTACCATTGAATGAAATTTTTCTTTAAAGGCTTTTTTTCTCCCCACATTTCATTTATATACTACCTCTAGTGAGGTCAAATTCCCCTGTAAATATTATCTGATTTATTCTCATAACATCTCTAAGAGATAGAGTGCATTTGGCTATATTATTAACATCTGGGGTTAGAAGATCCACCTTTACTTTGTTGGGAATCACTGAAAACAAATCTCATGTAGACACTAATGGAAAATATAATAGGAGATAAATACAGGTATGTCTGCAAATGAAGATATTTTCCCACCTTTGAAATCTGTTGACTAAAAAGATAAAAATTGGAACAACTTATGATGATTGAATAGTAATAAAAAGCAGCATTTAATCTAAATCTCTCCTTCCTGTGATTACAGCATGCTAAATATTACTCAATACTAGAGAGTCTGCTGATGAGCTATGTAAATGTTTTCCAATAAAATTAAATAGATTAGATTTGGGAAGAGAATGTTAATGTTTCTAAGGCTTTTAAAAGAGTCGTCTTTTTTTTTTTTTTGGAGAGTCTTCTTTAAAAACTTTTCTGAAAAATATATGGTTTCAGACTGTGTCTGTGTTCTGGGTCCTAGCAGAGTGAACGCCATTATTTCCACGTGGTTAAAACAGGCAGAGGCAGCCATCATGTTTGAGAAGTTCTTGTCATCTGTGATCCTTTATTGTTAATTCTCTTCATGTATGTTGCCTGCTGCTTTGTCTTGGTTGTCAGAGTTTGTTACTGAGACAAGAGTAAGATCATCCTGCTCTGACAGTCGCAGATTGAGTTGGCATGACGTGCCATGAGGTGAGTCTAATTGCTGTTAATATTGGGAGGATGCATAATCCTATTAAAAAGAAGAACAGTTATAAAAAAATAAATAAGTGGAGGCAAGTCTAGATTACATGAAAGAAGGACAGCTTGATGAGGGAAAACCCATTAACCTGAAAGGAAGCAGTTCTTTGCTTCCAATTTAGCAGTTGTGAGCAAGACCGCATTCATACTAAATCAAAATGGAGACAATTTTTTTGAGTCACTTATAGACTTAAATATTAGGTTTTCTTATATGTGGAGAAAGAGACCCTACTATGATTCCTAATTATTAATAGAATAGCAAAATGCCACATTAGGTATGTTTCTAGGGAAACTTTCATCTTGTTCCCTAGGTGTTATTAATGAGTCAAAAAAGGTAACTTTATTTTAGGTGGAGAGAACAAAACAATAAACCAGAGCTTCTCAAACTCCAATGTGCTTTTGCCTCGTCCTGAGATCTTGATAAGTTGTGGATTCTGATTCAGAGCTCCTCAGTGGGGCCTGAGATGCTTCATTGGAGAAGCTCCCAGGAGATACCTGTGCTGCCGACTCAGGACCCCTCTTGGAGAAGGCAGGCTGCCGATAACTCTTTTACAAAGAAATCCAGACAATTACAGTGTAACTTATTTTGCCATCATTTCAGGAAATTGAATGGCAATTGGGATAACAAAACCAAGTCATTTGCTTTGCAAATGGAAATGGAGAGAACAGATCTATTTAAAGCTTCAGGGACTCCTTTATGACTTTTTTTTTTTTTTTTAAGTAAGCTCTACACCCAACCTGGGGCTTGAACTCACAACCCTGAGATCCAGAGTTGCATGCTCTGTGCCTGGGTGGCTCAGTCAATTAAGTGGCCAACTCTTGATTTTTGGCTCAGGTCGTGATCTCAGGGCTGTGAGACCCAGCCCCATGTGGAACTCCTTGCTCAGGCGGGAGTCTGCTAGATGATTCTCTTTCTCCCTCTGCCCCTCTCACCACTCATGTACTCTCTCTCTCTCAATAAGTCTTAAATAAAAAGAGTCACATACTCCACCCAAGGACTCCTTTAAGGACAACTTGAATTACTGGTAAGGTTGAAGCTATAATGGAACAGGCAGAAAGGCAGAAAGTCTCCTGGTTCCTTTTGGAGCTTCATTCATAGCCTCCTTCAATACTCCTCTTCCTGGTAGTCATTGTTATTAGATGGCTACATGGACCTATTCTGTTCATACGATAGACTTCTCAACTTGAATTCATGATACCTTAGTAAGAGAGAGCATTGTGCTGGGGCACTAGGGTGGCCCAGTTGGTTGAGCATCCAGTCTCTTGATTTTAGCTCAGGTCATAATCTCAGGGTTGTGAGATTGATTCCCAAATAGGGCTCTGTGCTGGGCGTGGAACCTGCTTAAGATTCTCTCTTCCTCTCCCTTTGCCCCTCCGGACAGCTCACGAGCACATGCATGCGCTCTGTTCTCTCTCTAAAAAAAAAAGAGAGAGAGCGCACATTGTACTTCTTCCTCTTCCCACAAACCAGGTTGTTAAGAGAACACTTAACGCTGCAAGCACCTGACAGCATGCACATTTCACCCATTTAGCCTTTCCCCAGGACATGCTGTTTATTGGTGGTTACATACTGGTAAGATCATCTGACACCTCCCAGCATGAAGTCTGGTGTTGTGGGCTCTTGAATACATTAATCTTCATCAGACCTCAGATAGCTGAATAAGAGGGAGAATTCAAATAATTAAGAATACATCGTAGTGAGAAGAGCTTTAAATGGGTTTCAGAAACTTGACTTCACAGTAAATATTCTGAATTTGGGTAATCACAAGCTACATTTATTACTTATCTGGTAAGTATGTAGGGACACCATAAGCAGAGGGTAGGAAAATGAATTCCAACTAAATGAACAGTATTTGGAGGTATTAGTCTGCTCAGGCTGCTATAACAAAATAGCATGGCCTGAATGGCTTAAACAATAGACATTTATTCCTCAATTCTGGGGCTGGGAAATGCAAGATCCAAGTGCCAGCTGATTCAGTTCCTGGTAAGGAGGGGCCTTCTCTCTGGTTTGCAAGTAGCCTTCTCCTTGTGTCTTCGAGTGCCTGAGAGGGAGAGGGTGGTCTCTCTGTCTTCCCCTTCTTATAAAGCTACTGATTTCCTTCTGAGGGAGCTAACCTTATAATGCCCTACCTCATCTAGCCCTAAGTACCTCCCAAAGGCCAAATACCATCACATTGGGGTAGGGATTCAACATGTGAATTTTGGGAGGCATTGTTAGGTCTATAGTAGTGTACTAAAGGCTGGTGAGATGGTGGTGACTTCGTAATTATAACATGAGCACAAAGGTGAAGACTTTTTTGTTGCTTTTCAACTTATATATACCTTTTTACATTTGTTTTCTCTAAAGCTGCAGGTGTGTGTGCGTATCACACTGATGTCAAGTCTGGAAATACGGTCCCTGGTGATAATGCCATCACAGTTTTGAAGGCTACTCATTCTAAAATCAATATATTCTCCTACCCAAAATACAACCTTTTAAAAAAAATAGTTGTGATGAATTTTCTGACTAACTCATATAATCTTACTCTACGAAGACAAATTTAGTCCTACTTCACAAAGACAAATATACTTCTAGCATGTTAGAAAAAAAATCTACACCTTCTAGTACTCACTAGAAAGTGAACATGGCAGACAAATGTGACATGAAAAGACTTGCTTATATTACTATTTCCAGTACAAATTCATGAAAGTGATGAATAAAATGGAACAACAAACTGCCCAGATGTCAGAAACAAAGCAAGAAGCCAAAGCCAAAGCAAAAAATACAGGCCAATGCTGCAGGGACCTCTGGGGGTTTTAGCCTTGGGTAAATGCCCTTGGGGATGAGGATGGGCAGAGGAGGAGGGAGAGCTGGAGGCAGGAGATAAAGCTTTAGACTCACTGGGCAGGGAGGCTGAAGCCCGTCCCTTGCAGAGAGCCCGGAGCCTCAGGAGAACTAGCAAAATTCCACTCATTGGCCAAAGGAAAGAGCAAAGATGTTTGCTATATTTGAGCCCAAGAGTAGGCAAAGGCCAGGGAAGGGACATCATTTGAGAAAAACTGATCCCATCCTAGGCCGTATCCTGAGAGGATTGAATTTATATTATTTGTTTAGAAAGCTAGCCGTAAGTCCATTTTCTTGGAGAGCAATCTCTAAGCCAATAAATTAACATAAAACTACATCCAGAGCCTTGGGAGTCCTTAGGAATCTGACAGAAGCAGAACCCCCTTTCTGTAAGATCACTTTCACATCCTGTGGGTCAGGAACTAGTCAGTCAGCTAAGACACCATAACAAAATGCCACAGACTGCGTGTCTTAAGCAGCAGAATGAGGCTAGAAGTCCAAGATCAAGATATTAGCAGGTTTACTTTCTCCTGAAGCCTCTCTGCTTGGCTTGCAAACAGCTGCCTTCCTGCCACATCCTCACATGGCCTTTCCTCTGTGTGTGCATATCACCTCGATGTCTCTTGCACTATTTTTTTTTTTTTGAGGAGGGGGGGCAGAGAGAAAAAATTTTTTTGAAGATTTTATTTATTTACTTGACAGAGTGCAAGCAGAGGGAGAGGGAGAAGCAGGCTCCCCACTGAGCACAGAGCCCATTGTGGGGCTCGACCCAGGACCCCAGGATCATGACCTGAGCCAAAGGCAGGCACTTAGCTGACTGAGCCACCCAGGTGCCCATGAGAGAGAGAAAATCTTAAACAGGCTCCACAACCAGCATGGGGCCCGATGTAGACCTTGATCTAACCACCCTGAGATCATGACCTAAGCCAAAATCAGGAGTCAAATGCTTTACTGAGTCACCCCAGTGCTTCTGTCTTATAAGGACATCATGAGTCTATCAGATTACCCTTATTACCTTATTTAATCACCTCTTTAAGAGGCACCTGGCTGGCTCAGTTGGTGGAGCATGCAACTCTTGATCTTGGCGTTGTGAGTTAGAGCCCATTTTGGGTACAGAGGTTACTTAAAAAAATCTTTAAAAAATCAGTGCTTTAAAGGTTGTATGTCTAAATACAGTCCCATTGGGGGTTAGGGCTACAACATATGAGTTGGGGGTGGGGGGCATGGTTTAGTCCATAACAGAAACCTCTCCCAGAAAAACAGCTGAACCCCCCCCTGAAGATGAATTCACAACCACGACAGCAAAATGTTACAAAGTACATAAGGAATGCCATCTTAGAGGAGAATTATTAGAGGCAAAAATCAAGAGACTTTGCACCAAAACAACTACAGATGGAAGAATAAAAATCAGACACTCTAAAATAAAAGGAATAAGCAAAGAGATCTTTAAAAAGAATTGAATATGTAACAAAACCACATGATGTCATAGAAAGAAAGAATAGGCAGATCTGGAAAGAAACAAATGGAATATTTAGCAATGGAAATTACAGTCATTACAATCCCACTGAATGAGTTAAATTAGCATATTAGACACATTGAAAGAGAAAATTAGCAAATTGGAAGATATAGTTGAGGAAACCACCTTGAATGAAGAACACAGAGAAAGAGGTGGAAGAGATGAAAGAATGGTTCAGGGTGTGGAAGACACAACGAGAAGGTCCAACAAGCACCTGCTGTGTCTCAGGGAGAGAGGAGCAAATGGGAGACGGGCAATATTCAAAAAGTTAATGACAATTTTCTATAATGAAATATTAGAATCTAAACATGGAAGAAATACACTGATTCTCAAGAAGGAAAAGCAAAAACAAGTGTCTACCTAGTTTGAAAAAAATCCAACAATTCCAATACTTCCCACAAAAGAAATCTCAATAAAAAAAATTGGTTTCATACAGTACATGTGCTCTGATCATAATGCAGTAAAATTAGAAATTAATAAAAAACAATAGCTGCTAGGAAAATGAAAATGACCATACACTATCAATAAAAGGACTCTGAATGACACAAACTATATCAACACATGCATTGAATCTCTTAAAATTATGGGGCACCTGGGTGGCTCAGTTGATTGAGCATCCTACTCTTGATTTTGCCTTAGGTCATGATAATAACCTCTCAGGTCATGAGATCGAGTCCACGTCAGGCTCCACACTGAATATGGAGTCTGTTCAAGATTTTCTTTCTACCCCTGCCCCTCCCTCTATGTGCATGCACATGTGCTCTCTCTTTCTCTCAAAAAAAAAAAAAATCAGCATCTCAATGTATACAAGAAAATGAATCTTTATGGCATTTAGTGTATAGTTGTACCTCATTATTTATAATTCTGGTTTCATAAGCAAATACTTTTCCTTTGCCTCATGGTTATTCCTGAGACTGTCTTGTTAGTTGTGTCTGTCTTTGATACTAGAGAACTATATTTTGTTGCTACTTTACAAAGAACTTTCACACACATTCTGTCATCATCTAATTTCTCTGTCTTGGTGATATAAATCAGGGAGGCATTTGCAACATCCTTGACTAGCATGCAAATCACCTACCAATCTGTGAAAGAAGTACTGCTGGAGTCAGACATTTCTTACCAACTGATTTTATTTCTTCTGGAAGCCTGTAGAGACTTCATTTGGGCATTCACAGTGAGCACAGTCTTGCAGGGGAAAGTTACTGACATTAGGGATTGAGAAGCTTGAAGACAGTCTTCTCTCACCATTATTAAGTATCAGACACATGCTATAATAGATTTGTTGTTTAAATGATTAAGAATAGAATGGTGTGAATAGCCCTGAAATATGTGATAATGGAGCAGAGACCACATAGAAACACTTGTTTTTCCTTTAAAATCTATGAAAATTAAATAGACTTATAAGAATTTCTAACATGTTTTGCATAAGAAAAAATTTTCTCAATTGACTTATAAACCATGATAATGTTGGCTTTCAGCTCCCTTAAGACTTAAAATTCTGTGGAGGATTATGTGTGTGTAATTTCTTTTAATAAACCACCCATAGAGGTCTGCTTTGGAAAGATTTAATCTCTGAGTGTGTTTGTCGAGAATTCTGATTGTAATTCCAGAGAGGCAGGCCTCTGTGCCTTGAGAAGTGTTGCCTGGGCCTAATAACAACCCCAGGCACAACCAAATGGCAAAGCATTTGACATATAATTCTGTTATTTTAATTTTTATTTTTCAGTATATGTTACTGAGGCATCTCCTCTGCTTTTCATCTATATTGCATTGTTTTTACTTGGAGCTGATCTTGACATCAACTCCTTCTATTCACTGGCTTCCACAAGAAATAGTCCACAATCCTTAAAGATTTGTGGTAGCATCATAAAAGGTTGCATCCCACCTGATGCAAAGTTCAAACCCACAATCCCACTGAACATCTCTTACCCCACCCCTGCCCCACAGTCCTCAGCTATTGGGATTTACCTTATAAAGATATGCTCTACAACACAGTCTCAGCTGGAGATTCACTCAATAGTCCTGTCCCCAGCATTTCCCCTGAAGTAATCCTATTTGCTACCCACCTTGCCTATCAAGCAGGGCAATTCAGTCACCCCAGTGCCCTAGCTTATGCCAACACCCAGTAAACTGCCAGCCCTCCTGCTGCAAGAATTTATTCTCAGAGAGCAATGAGGGTTACAATCAATAATAATTCTGTTACATGTAAAAGTAAATGCTTTATTAAACTAGTAGTACTGACATTTCCCCCTAAACCATCTTTATCTTGTGAATACATTAAGATGTAATATAAAGTAATTTTTAAAGAAATGCAATCATCTAATGACATATTGATTATATTTCCACAATTGTTATTAACATAGCATAACTAAAATTTGAATTTATTTTGGGGTAGACAGAAACTTTGGATTAAAACCCCAGTGACTTGGGATTTCTGAGGAGTTTCTAAGTTCAGTGAATTACCTGAGCCCTTGACTCAGATTTCAAAAGCTTTTAATTCAGTTCTTACCCAAATTAATCTCAGTAGGTGTTCAGTAAATATTGGTGTAATGAATGGGAAGGTCTGTATATGTCACCACCTCCAGATAATCCGTGGGCTGAAAGTCTGCCTGTCTTCTGATATGTTTTGTCTTTTTTCCTTTACTTAGACAAAACAAAAATAAAATGCACTGATCTCCCTTGCCCAAACAGAAACAAAAACAAAATAAAAAAATAGAAAAACAAATATCAATAAAATAACAATAATATTTTATATTATAAATAAAAGTGTTCAATGAAATGTTTTCAATAACAACCCTCATTTCATTGTATTTAAAAATAAACTAAAAATGTTAACCACCAGCACATTATTTTCTCTACCTCCCTTTAATTTTATCAGATTTTAATTTAGTCAGTTTATTACAATGCCTGCAATTTAATAGACTCTTTCATCCAAGGAGTAATGTATTTCTTACATCATAAAGTCAATCAGTTGACTGATAAACAAATAAACCATTCAGCATCAAAAACTACTTGGAACTTGAAACAGTGGTTTGTACACATAGGTAAATAGTTATCTTTGTATAAAATGCTTGAGTCACAAGTTCATAGATTTTAGGGGTTAAATTGTAGACTGACATGATTCTCAGAAATTGACAAAAAATAAAGAATTTCATTTTATACAAAACAGCCTTTAGTGTTTAGACTACTTCATTCAACATCACTATGCCAGAATTTCCAGAGATAGCACTTTGATGAGCATTAGTTAAGTAAGGTAGAAACACAGCTGCTGATAGACTGCTTGCCTGGTGGTCCGAGTTCTGGACAATGATGTTCCTATAATATTGTGTATGGAATCTAACAATGATTAACTTTTAAGTCAAGTGTTATTTCCCTCAGAAAATACATAATTACCAAGGATAGGTGTGCTAATTTATGAAAGGGAGGAGACACGGATAAAGAGAATCTGGGATACATCCTCCAAAGAGAGAATTGCAGTAGGAAGGATACTGAAAAAAAAAAATTGGCAAAGTAATTAAGGACACTTCCCAAGCAAGGCTGGAAATCCTCATAAATGTTCTATGCTTTATATTCTTTTTAAAAAGATTTTCCTTTTTTTTTTTTAGATTTTATTTATTTATTCATAGAGACACAGAGAGAGAACGAGAGGCAGAGACACAGGCAGAGGGAGAAGCAGGCTCCATGCAGAGAGCCTGATGTGGGACTTGATCCAGGGTCTCCAGGATCACGCCCTGGGCTGCAGGCGGTGCTAAACCACTGCACCACCGGGGCTGCCCTAAAAAGATTTTATTTATTCATGAGAGACAGAGTGAGAGGCAGAGACATAGGCAGAAGCAGGCTCCCCTTGGGGAGCCCAGTGTGGGACTCGATTCCAGGACCCTGGGATCACGACCTGAGCCAAAGGCAGACACTTGACCATTGAGCCACCCAGGCACCCCTATGCTTTATATTCTCAATTTATTTTATTCTAAAGGTTTCATGAGGGGTGCCTGGGTGGTACAGTGGTTAAGCATCTGTCTCTTCGTTTCACCTCAGGTCCTGATGGCAGGGTAGTGGGATTGAGCCCTGTGTCGGGCTCTGTGCTCAGTGTGGAGTCTGCTTGAGATTTTCTCTCCCTCTACCTGCCCCTCCCACTTGTGCTGTCTCTCATTCTCTCTCTCTCAAATAAGTAAGTAAAACTTTAAAAAAGACTTCATGAGACATGAAGATGGTTATCATTATTTGACTTTTCATTGTTCTTTCCTAATTTTTGATTCTTTGTGAAACATAAATCTATTTTTGAGGTAATGACTGTATTAAAGTTACATTGAACAACTATTTTAAGATTAAATAAAATAGGAGAATGCACTTTCGCTGGAAAAATTGATTAAATCCAGTTTCCCTAGTGCGAGAGTTAAACAGAAATGATTTTAAATCAAATTCGCCCTGAATAAGGGGTCTGCTTATAAAACTTGGAATATCTTTTTAAAGTAGAATGTTTATTATACAGTTTTAGAAAAACATAATACATAAGCCAAGGTGTTAATTTCCTTAATGCTGAATGTTCTTACATATTGATACAAAGGTAAACAAGTCAATTTAAAAACAACAGTTTAGGGATCCCTGGGTGGCGCAGCGGTTTGGCGCCTGCCTTTGGCCCAGGGCGTGATCCTGGAGACCTGGGATCGTGTCCCACGTCAGGCTCCCGGTGCATGGAGCCTGCTTCTCCCTCAGCCTGTGTCTCTGCCTCTCTCTCTCTCTCTCTCTGTGTGACTATCATAAATAAATAAAAATTAAAAAAAAAAAGAAAATCTTAAAAACAACAATTTGAAGTGGAAAAACTGATTGCTAACTGTATGCAAAGTTCAAGTTCAGTTATAATTGAACAAATGCAAACTTCTAAAACTGAGAAGTGAATTTTTTTCTTTCATATTGCCAGGGATGAAAATATTGTTTTGGGCTTGAGAAATCTGCAGTCTCAGGTAGCATCAATAGGAGTGTAAATTTAGTGATACAACCTTTTTTGAGAGCCATTTGGCGGGATGTATTAAATTTTAACATGAAAATTTTGCTTTTAAATGTAAATTATACATCTTTTGATCTTCTAATTCCCTTTAGACATTTATAGTTTTTATACATGTGAACAAAAATAATCATTGTCATATTTTTTGTAAATAGCCAAAAGCCCACCGAAGATCCGTCCATGAGAATCTGGTTCTTTTATATGATAGGGTACATCTCTGCTTGCATGCAAATGTTCATAGGAAGGATATGAGTTATATATGCTCCTAGAAAGAAGTCCAAGGTAAATTGTTTTGTGCAAAAACAGCAAGTTAGAGAACATATATAATATAATCCCATTTGCCTAAAAACCACAGGGAAGTGGGAAAGTAGAGGAACTTTTTATCTGTTTATTATTCTGTCCCACACTACTACTTTGCTTTGCTTTCTTCTTTCAGCCATCTGCCTTCCACTCAGGTCTTGATCCCAGGGTCCTGGGGATGGAGCCCTGTATTGGGCTTCCTGCTCAGCAGGGAGTCTGCTTCTCCCTCTGCCTTTGTTTCTCCCCTCCACTTCCCCCTGCTCATGGTCATGTTCTCTCTCTCTCTCTCTGTCTCAAATAAATAAGATCTTAAAGAAGATAGTTGACTAAAGGAGATTAAGGTGCCCCTGAAGTCAGAAGAAGATGCTTACAAACATGGGCACACCAGGTCCAAGAGGGAAGAGGGCTTTAAAAACAAAAGTTAAATGTACATTTATTTACAAAACAAAATGAAAAACACCAGCCCATACTTATATGTAGCACTTTTTCATCTTTTCTCATACTGTCTCATTTCATTGCTATTAATGAAGATGAAGGGCAAGTGGAGAGAAATTAAAGGCACAAGATGAGGCACCTATTTTTGAAGCTCTTTTGCAGGATGGATCCAATTCCAGATAACTCTTCCAGTTGTAAATAGCAGTGACAAGAACCAAAAGTATTTTGCTTCACATCATGTAGATGTCAGTTACATGATGAGAAAAAAATAAAATATTCATGCTACAGGAAAGTGGCTTTTGCAGACTGGAAAGCAACTCTGATGCACTTAGAAATGCTTATTTCAGGGAGATTTTCTGCTGTTGGACTCATGGAACTGAAAGAAAAAAAAAACAGATGAGAAGACTCAAGGCACTGAAAGAAAAAAAAAAAACAGCCTGTCCTAAAGGTTGTTTTATTTATTCCTCTTATATTCCTATCAAATTTTCTTGCAAACTCCTTTGGAGGTTAAAGTTTATTTTAGAAAGGCAGTACCTTGGTCGAAGCTGCTTTTCAATAAGGAGGAGGATAGATTCAACTGCCCTCGTCCTAATTGCTTTGTGAAGCCTTCCCTTCTTCCTAATCTCACTGTAGTTTCTTAAGAAATGAGGCACTTACATATCCCAGGGGGTTAAATGGAGATTTCTGCTGCAGAGGATAAAGTAGGGAGTTTGCTGCATTAATCATTGAATAACATCAATCACACATCCACTTGGGCAGTTAAATTTCTGTTGAACAAAGTACAGAAGTACCTGGGGAATGTCTCCCTCTTCATAAGTGGTGTTATTAGACGTCTGTCATGAAGGCCTTGTAAAAATAGATGTTGGGGTGCAAACAAAATCATTTTAATGCTAACACAATGCTAGGCACATAATGACTAATAACCTATAAAAAATTGAGTAAATAAATTACATTCCGAAATAAATTACTGTACCACTTCCCGTAAGAGTCTGTTAATCACCTTCCTACTCCACACTTGTGTGCTCATTGCAGCAAGGATGATCTTTCTTAAGCACCATTTTGATTTTTCAGACCCATTTTCAAAAACTATAATAAGTCAAAAATTTTACTCAGGTAAAATCCATATTGCTGATCCATGTTGCAAAGGGTTTCTAACAATTGGTCCCTTCTCCCTAATTTCCCTTTTAAAAAAATAAGTCAATCAGAGGACAATCATCATGCGGTTTCACTCATACATGGAATATAAGAAATAGTAAAAGGGATTATAAGGGAAAGGAAGGGAACTGAGTGGGAAAAATTAGGGAGACAAACCATGAGAGACTCCTAACTCAGAAACAAAGGGTTGTGGAAGGGGAGGTGGGCAGGGGGTTGGGATAACTGGGTGACGGGCACTGAGGAGGGCACTTGATGGCATGAGCACTGGGTGTTATACTATATACTGGCAAATCAAACTTAAATAAAAACAAATAAAAATATAAAAAATATTGTGCATTCATATTATCTTTGCTAGCCTAGAACACATGTGAATCTGCTTCATAATTTGCCTTGCCCCATCCAAATGCTACTTCTATCTGCAATGCCTTTTACTCTCTTTTTTTTACCATTCCAGATCAATCCCACTCTGGTCTTACTGTCATTTGTCATTCTAGCCAGCTTTGAGAGATGTAAGTACAGGGCAGTGTATTTATAATAATAAAGTTCTGGAGAGTTTTATTTCTGTTTTACATGACTTCATATCAATTCAATGCAATGTTAATGATCTTTAGTGGAATATTAGCACATTGGAGGCAAAGCCTGGTTTTATGACTCTCTTACTCTCATACAAGAGGCTTCATGACCTTTCAAGGGTCTGATAACATCTTAGAAAAAGACCAAAGTGACTTCCTTTGAAAATAAAAAATATTGGGACACCTGGGTGGCTCAGCAGTTGGGTGTCTGCCTTTGGCTCCAGGTGTGATCCTAGGATTCGGGATTGAGTTCTGCATTGGGCTCCTTGAAGGGATCCTGCTTCTTCCTCTGCCTGTTTCTCTACCTTTCTCTCTCTGTGTCTCGCATGAACAAATAAATACAATCTTTTAGAAAAAAAATTAAAAATATCCTATCGGTGGGTCATATCAATATCATATTGAGTCAATAATGAAAAAGGGTCAACTAATTGCAAATCAATCTAAAACTATAATGAAATTCAAATATAAGTCCCAGCTTTAATAGAATTTGTTTTTGTTGTTTTGTCAGAGCATTAAAAAAGCATAAAGTTCATTTTGAGAAATTTAAAAAAATTTATTAGGGAGGATTTACCATATCAGTTATTATACAAATATTTAAAAGCTAGAGTAAAGTTATGGCACTGGTAAAGAAATAGATATATAGATTAATAGAACATAACTGAAAGTTCAAAAGTGATCCTTGTATGCAAGGAGAATTTAGTTCTTCCTAGAAATGGCATTTTGTATCAGGGGATAAAGGATGACCTGTTTAATAAAGGGGGAAATGTTTGGTTAATCACTTGGGAAAATAAACATTTGGATCCCTATAATATAACAAAATAAATACCAGATGGATTAATAATTTCTAAATAAGTTAAATAAAACTAAAACAATACATAAAAGTGTTAGTGGATATCATAGGCTATTAGTGGATATCATTTTTCTACAGTCTGAGAGAAGAGAGAACTTTCTAAAAATGATACCAAAGATAGAAAATGAAGTCTTGATAAATTTTAAAAATTCCACATAAAAATACCACAATTAATATTTAACGATAGTGAAGTGACCAAAGAAAATATTTATAATATATAAGGCAGACAAAGGCTTAAGTACCCAATATTTAGTCTTCTAAAATCTAATGTAAGAGAATGCTTTGATAGAATAATGGGTAAGGAACTTAAAAGAACAACATGGAATAAACACAAATGGTAAACAATTTTTTTTAAAGTTTAACCATTCTAGTAATCCAAAAATCATATTTTCGGCCCATCTGATTGGCAAAGTGAAAATGAATGAGATTTGGCAATATATCCGAAAAACCTTTAATAGGCTATATATCCTGAGGTGCCTAAGTAGCTCAGTCAGTAAGCGTCCAACTCTTGATTTCAGCTCAGGTTCTGATCTCAGGGTGGTGACACAGAGCCCTACATCCAGCTCCATGCTCAGAAAGTGGTCTATTTGAGACTCCCTCTCTCCTTCTGCCCCCCTTCCTCTCTTTCTCTAAAATAAATAAATAAATCTTTAAAAAATAAAAGGATATATCCCATGACTTACACATTCTATTGGAAGAAGTAGGGAAGGGACACCTGGGCGGCTCAGTGGTTGAGCATCAGCCTTTAGCTCAGGTCATGATCCCAGGGTCCCGGGATTGAGTCCCACATTGGACTCCCCACAGGGAGCCTGCTTCTCCCTCTGCCTGTGTCTTTGCCTCTCTCTCTGTGTGTGTCTCTCATGAATAAATAAAATCTTTAAAAAAAAAGTAGGGAAATATAGGCACAAAGGAATGCTTATAGCAGCTGATCATTACACCAAAATATTTGGGAAAACGTGTTATTTGGAAAATCCCAAATAATAAAGCTTAAATGAGGTAGATATTTATTTTCTTGCCATATAAATGAAAGTCTTAAGATAAAACAATCCATGGCTGATACTGCAACTCCATGATTAACAGTGATGCAGGTTCATTCTATCTTGTCTACAATCTCTTAAGATGAGAATTCCACCTTGTGATCCAAAATAGCTCTTTGATCTCCAAGCATTTCATCCATACACACAGGAAATAGTGTATGAAGATACCCTAGGACAATAAGAAGGAAGAAAAGCACAGTTCTTTTCTTTAAGGATATGTCCTGGAAGTTGAGCATGACATTTCAGTTGGGTCACATGGCCACACCTAAGAGCAAAGCAAACTGGGAAATCAGCCTTTATTCCAGACAGCACCTACCAGCTAAAAACTAGGAGTCTTGTCACTAAGGAAGAAGAGAACGATGGGTTTTAGGGGACAAGCTGCATTCTCTTCCATATAACCAAAATATTGACTCATAAATGGTTCAACAACAAATAAGTTATGGTTCATTCAGACAACGATGTGCTATATCATCGTTAAACTGATGGTATGGCTCTACAGTTATTAACATGGAAAGAGATGCCCAATATATTATTAAATGACAGAGCAGGTCATGAAATTGTTTTTATGGTATGATTCTATCATCTTTTCTGTATCTATCTAGTTGCCCTTTCATATATTTCATCTATTGATTGATCGATCAATCTGTCTTAAAGTGCTTTTTAGTTTTTAAAGTGATAGGATTTCTAAATTTGTTGGTTTTTAAATTTCTGATGATGGTGCATTGTGCTATGAAATGTGCTGTGTATGAAATGAATTCTTTGGTATTTGTTGTGACTGGATTGTGTCACTTTCTAGTAATTATCGGTTTTCCATAATTATTGGGGGCAGGATTCTGTATATGTTCATTAGAGCTAGCTTATTAATTGTGTTGTTCAAGACATTTTATACTTCCTAATTAATTGTAAGCTTTCTATATCAGTTTCCGAGAGATGTGTTAAAAATACCTACCATGCTTAGGTCATGATCTTGGGGTCCTGGCATTGAACCCCAGGTCAGGCTCCCTGCTTAGCAGGGAGCCTGCTTGTCTATCAGCCCCTCCTTCCACTTGTGTTTTTTCTCTCTCTCAAATAAATAAATAAAATCTTAAAAAAAAATACCTACCATGATGGGGGATTTAATAATTTCTTTAGTATATATATCATTATTTATCTTTATAAATATTTTAAGGCTATATTTTTGGGGGCATGCAAGTCAGCATTATTATATTTTTTTGGTGGTTGTTCTTTTTATCGTTAATGATAGGCTCTCCCATTTTTTAAGTAGCTTCCATGTCCAACGTGGGGCTTGGACTCATGATCCTAAGATCAAGAGTCCCATGCTCTACCAACTGAGCTGGCCAGGCACCCAATGGTAGCCCTTTCTAATACCTAATACTATTGCCTTAAAGTATTTTCTATTAAAGATTTTATTTTTAAGTAATCTCTATACCCAGTGTGGAGTTTAAACGTATAACCCTGAGATCAAGAGTTGCATGCTCTAGGACAGCCCGGGTGTCTCAGTGGTTTAGCGCTGCCTTTGGCCCAGGGTGTGATCCTGGAGTCCTGGGATCCAGTCCCACGTCAGGCTCCCTGTATGAGGCCTTCTTCTCCCTTTGGCTCTGTCTGTGCCTCTGTGTGTGTGTGTGTCTCTCATGAATAAATAAATAAAATCTTTTTTAAAAAAAGTTGCATGCTCTAACACCTGAGCCAGCTAAGTTCCCCTATTTCCTTAAATTTTATTTCATCTGATTAATACTGCTTTTTTGCCTTCATTTGTTTAATATTTGGTGTATTTTTTCCATAATTTTACTTCGCATTTTGGGCATTCTTCCCTTTTATGCTTGCAAAGAGCATACATATAGGATTTGTATTTCAATTCAGATAATTTCTGCTATTTAACAGCTGAATTTAATGTTTCCACTTATTAGGATTACTGATGGATTTATCTCCACCATCTTATGTGTGCTATTTAACATTTTTTTTCTTGTTATTTGGGTTTTTACTGATTCCAGTTGGATTGATTTTGTTCCCTTTTCCTTCTTCAGTGTTCTAAAAGATACATATTTTATTTCTGTTAGAGGCTACCCTTAAATTTTGAATATGCTGCATTTGACTTAAGAAAGACTACATTTATTTATTAAATTTTATTTATTTATTCATGAGAGACACAGAGAGAGAGGCAGAGACACAGGCAGAGGGAGAAACAGGCTCATGCGGGAACCCGACATGGGACTCGATCCCGGGTCTCCAGGATCATGCCCTAGGCCGAAGTTGGCACTAAATCGCTGAGCCACCGGGGCTGCCCAAGAAAGACTACATTTAATTAATAGCTCTGTTCTCTCTTCTCCCATGTTATTGTTGTCTAGTTTATTAGTTTCATTTGTTTTGTTTTTTAAGATTTTATTTATTTGAGAGAGAGACAGAGATAGCAAGACAGCATGAGCAGGGAGGAGAGGGAGAAGCAGGCTCCCCGCTAAGCAGGGAGCCCAATGAGGGGCTTGATCCCAAAACCTTGGAGATCATGACCTGAGACAAAGGCAAACAGATGCTTAACCAACTGAGCCACCCAAATGCCCCTGGTGGCGCCTATTTTTAAAAGTATCCCCAAATTAGCCTTCATTATTAGAGTTGTAGAGTATCCCACACATAGCACTTCTCTTCCTCTTTGAAATTCAGAACCAATATGGAGAAAGAGGGGGAGAAAGGCAGGAGTTAGAGGTGGAAGATGAGAAATATAATATTAGCTTTATTTCAGATAAAGCTGATAGAGAAAATGATTTTAGATCTGTGGCCAGATGGACTTGCTGATACTTTATTCCTGAATTAGATGGACTTAGCCCCCCATGGCACAGTGAGACAACAGCAGGTCTCCCTAATAAGGCTGGTTATTCACCACCTGGACCCAGGCAGACCAGAATGTTCCTTCTGTGGAGGCAGGCAGATCTGAAAGGAGAGAGAATAGCGGGGCTGAGCCAAGCATGGTGAGCTGTGCCTCCTAAACTTTCCCATTCTCCTGCCTTTGGGTGGAATGGTTAAGTAAGCAGAAAGAAGTTATGAGTGTTCTTATGTTAGCACTGTGGAGATGAGAGTAGAATTTCTTTCAATGGATATATGAGTGGGAAGTAATTGTTTCTCTAACAATTATTACTATTACTGCTGTTCTTGTTAATACTATTTTCTGTAGTTCCTGCTAAATGCTGATTTCCCATGAAGCTAATATTTCAGCTGCAGGACTCTTAACTTGATGGACCCTCCCCAGGCTATGAAACCAGGAAGAAGCAACACCCCAAGATAGTGGAAGAATGTAGTCTTGCTGGTCTGGAGGTCATTTCTCATCCTAGTGGTGGTCTTGGAGCTGCAGGAGAGGTGGGTGGACATTGGACAACAGTTCCCAATGGAAGCCTGCACTCCGTGGGTCCCATGGAACATCAGAATCTTCCTCAGTGAGAAGAATCTGACTACGACACTGCTTGGCTCTTAGCTTGAGGGTCATGTGACTTGGCACACACCACTGCTGAGAACTGCCCTGGCAAGGTAGGGGTGGGAGGGATGCTAGGTGTGGTGAAAGCCAGCCGACCTGAACAGCTTGCTCTGACAGTGAGATCAAAGGGCTGGAGTTATCTGAAGCCTTCCTCCATTACCAAAAATGAATGTGAAGCTAAAATAAATTTTTCTAAACTATGACTGACTTTTTTTTTAAAAAAAAGAATAAATTTTGGCCAACTGTGTTAGAAGACTGATGTGTCTTTCATCCTCTTTACATAGGACAATATTTAAAAGTCCTTGTCACATTAAGAGATGAGCAAAGAGTATGCAGTCAAAAAATGTACAGAATGAAATGTATTATAGAAGAGGTGAAATTATAACAAAAATAATTAAAGATTGTATTACATTCCTGGATTTTGAGAGTTTTTGTAGCATGTAGCTGCAATTTATTTATTTGTTTGTTTCAAGTTTTTGTTTAAATTACAATTAGTTAACACACAGTATAATTTTAAAATACAGCATAATACTAGTTTCAGGTGTAGAGTTTAGTGATTCATCACTTACATACAACACCAGTGCTCATCACAAGTGCCCTCCTTCATCCCCATCACCCATCTAGCCCATCCCCCACCCATCTTCCCTCCAACAACCCCCAGTTTGTTCTCTATAGCCAAGAGTCTGTTTTATGGTTTGCCTCCCTCTCTTTCTTCCCCACCATGTTCTGCTATTTAAATTTTTATTTGTTGTGATTTCTGTTCTCATTCTAAGGAAATGTAAACTTTTTTAAAAAAGATTTTTTAAAAAAGATTTTATCTATTTATTCCTGAGAGACACACAGAGAGAGGCAGAGACATAGGCAGAGGGAAAAGCAGGCTTCTTGCAAGGAACCTGATGTGTGACTTGATCCTAGGACCCTGGGATCAGGCCCTGAGCCACCCAGGCATCCCTTTTTTTAGATTTTATTTTATGACCAACAGACACATGAAAACATGCTCAACATCAGTCAGCATCAGGGAAATACAAATCAAAACCACAATGAGATACCACCTCACACCAGTCAGAATGGCTAAAATTAACAAGTCAGGAAACAACAGATGTTGGTGAGGATGCAGAGAAAGGGGAACCCTCTTATACCGTTGGTGGGAATGCAAGGTGGTGCAGCCACTCTGGAAGATAGTATGGAGGTTCCTCAGAAAGTTGAAAATAGAGCTATCCTATGACCCAGCAATTGCACTACTTGGTATTTACCCCATGATACAAATGTAGTGATCCAAAGGGGCACCTGTATCCTAATGCTTATAGCAACAATGTCCACAATAGCCAAACTATGGAAAGAGCCCAGATGTCCATTGACAGATAAATGGATAAAGTAGATGTGGTATGTATGTGCGTGTGTGTGTGTGTGTGTGTGTGTGTATATATATATATATATATGTATAGTGTATATATATATGGTATATATATATGAATATTAATTACTCAGCCATCAAAAAAGTGAAATCTTGCCATTTGCAACCATGTGGCTAGAACTAGAGTGTATTATGCTAAGCCAAATAAGTCTGAGTAGACAGTGTCATATGATCTCAGTTATATGAAATTTAAGAAGCAAAATGGAGGATCATAGGGAAGAGAGGAAAAAATAAAACAAGACAAAATCAGAAAGGGAGACAAACCATAAAAGACTCTTAATATAGGAAACAAACTGGGGGTTGCTAGAGGTAAGAGGAGTGGGGGATGGGGTAACTGGGTGATAGGCATTAAGGAGGGCACGTGATGTGATGAGCACTGGATGTTATATAAGACTGATGAATCACTGAGCTCTACTTCTGAAACTGGTAATACATTATATGTTAATTAATTGAATTTAAATAACATTTAAAAACTGGTTAAAAAAAACACAAAAAATAAATATTTTAAGTAATCTCTACACCCAACATGGGTCTGGAACTCAACCCCAAGATCAAGAGTCAGATCCTTCACTGACCCAACCAGCCAGGCATCCCAGAAATGTAAACTGTGTACCTAATTTTCTATTAATACTTTAGTATTCCTTTCTTAAAATGTGTTCCCCAAATTATGCAAGCTTTAGGTGCCACAAAACATGGGTCCGCCTCTGTTTTTTTAATTTTAATTTTAATTTTAATTTTTTTAGTAGGGGTGAGGCAGAGGAAGAGGAGAGAGAGAACCTTAAGCAAGCTGTACACCAAGCACAGAGCTTGATGCTGGCTCAATCTCAACGACCCTGAGATCATGACCTGAACTGAAATCAAGAGTTGAACACTTAACCGACTGAGACACCCAGGCACCCCTACCCATTTTTTTAGTTTTACAAAAAGGTTTGCCAGTTTCTTTGCTTACCTCTCCTCTGTGTTTCTCATATCTTTTCTGGGTCTTTTTTCCTTCTTACTCAAATACATCTTTTAGTGATTCTTCCCGTGAATGTCTGCTAATGACCCTACTCATTTCCTCTCCCTTCAGAGGCCACTCTTATCCTAAATTTACGATTTATCACTTGTTCGTTTTCTTAGTAGTTTTACAAGAAAAATAAATTGTTATGCATGTTTTAAAACTTTATCAGTGGACTAATGGTGAATCTATTTTTCAATTTGTTTTTTCCACTCAAAATTATGTTCCTTAGATTTTACTAAGTTGTTGAAGATAGCTATAATTTATTCCTAATCTTACTATATTGTATTCCATCATCCACATTTTACCCATCTTAACTGTTAATGGACATTGGCTTATTTCTAGTTTTTTACTAGTAGGCATAAAGCTACTTTAAGCATTTTCATAAACACCTCCTGCAAATGGATAGTTTCTCTAGAGTTTATACTTACGGGTGGAATTGCTAGGTCATAGTGTATGGATATCTTCATAAAGCAAAATTGGTTTCCAAAATGACTGTACTAATTTACATTCCCATCAGTACTATATGACAAATTGCCTTGTTGCACATTGCTGCTGATGCCTGATAGTTTTAGGCTTGAATATTTGCCAATTTCAGAAGAGATGTTTCTTTTTCTTTCAGACTCAAAGCCTTGACTATTACAAGATGCCTTGCTCTTTTTCCTCATTGGACTTCTTGTTAGTGCCATTTTTATGGACTAAGCAACTTTGCAAGAGCTTTTCCTTAATTCACCCTCCTAATTCCAGATATTCATCTTGAGTGGACCCAAGGCCATGTCTTTTGTCTTCATATGAGGTTTATATCACAACCTCCATTCTCTAGGTGCTGGTTCCATCAGCCCAACTTTATAATTCCAGCTACCAGAGAATTCCCCTTTCTTCCTTCTTGACTCAATTATCTATTTTTAAAAATGTAATTTATCTGTGTAGCAGTAATTTATTTTGTTTATTATATTTTATCCTAGAGAGTGTCCACATCAGCCTTTTCATGTTGCTAGAACCAGAAGTGGTAGAAGAAGTCTTGATTTACCCCCAAATTTACCTCCGTATTTATTTATTTATTTATTTATTTATTTATTTATTTATTTATTTATTTTAATTTTTATTTATTTATGATAGTCACACAGAGAGAGTGAGAGAGGCAGAGACACAGGCAGAGAAGAAGCAGGCTCCATGCACCGGGAGCCCGACGTGGGATTAGATCCCGAGTCTCCAGGATCGCGCCCTGGGCCAAAGGCAGGCGCCAAACCGCTGCGCCACCCAGGGATCCCTACCTCCATATTTAAAAAAAAAAAAAAAAAAAGATTCTATATATTTTAGACTTGGGGGGAGGAGCAGAAGGAAAGTGAGAAAGAGGCCTTAGACTGTGCTGAGCTCGGAGCATGGTGCCGGGCTCCGTCTCACGATCTTGAGATCACCGTCCGAGTGGAAACCAAGAGTCAGACACTTAACTGACTGTGCCACTAGGCATCCCTGCAACATTTAAATAAATGCTCTCCATTAAGTGTAATTACGGGTGATTTTTCTTTTCTTTTTATTTTTTTAAAAGATGTTATTTATTCATGAGAAACACAGACACAGAGAGAGAGTGTGACAGCCACAGAGGGAGAAGCAGGCTCCATGCTGGGAGCTGGATGTGGGACTCGATCCCGGGCCTGCAGGATCAGGAGGCCTTGAGCCACCCAGGCTGCCCCTGATTTTGATTTTCTATTAAAGCCTTTTATTGCCTGGACTTCATACAATGACTATGTAATATATTGATTATTTGAAAATATTATAAGGTGATTTTAATTTTGAAATGAAAATTGGGTTAGGATATCATTTTACTACTGTACAGCTCAAAAATTATTTTACTTTCAACTATCTATGTTAAGTAGGGGGAAAAGTTGCACAAAGTTCTAAAATTATTTTATGTTTGTCTTTAGAAAGCATCACCAATTCAGATTAAATGAGGAAAACAAATTTAAAGTTGTCTAAAACTTAAATATTTTTTAATGCATTTTAAAAAAAGATATATTTAGAAGAGAGAGCATGGGTGGGGGAGGGGCAGAGGGAGAGAGACAGAATCTGAAGCAGACCCCACACTGAGTTCACAGCCCAACATGGGGCTCAGTCGCACAACACTGAGATCATGACCTGAGCTGAAATAAAAAACCAGATGCGCAACCAACTGAGTCACCTAGGTGCCCCTTGAATATTTTTTATGAAGGTTTTTATTTTTAAGTAATCTCCACATTCAGTGTGAGGCTTGAACTCATAACCCCAAGAACAAGAGTTTCATGCTCTACTGACTGAACCAGCCAGGTGCCCCTAAAGCTTGAATATTTTTAATGCTGTTTTATTTCTTCAAGTAAATGCAATAAATGGAACAACAAATGGTGTCAGGAAAGGCCCTATGTTCTATAATAAACAAATATTAGTTCTTTTATGCTTCTGAACAGGAAGATATTTCTCCCTCCTGACTCAACTCCTCAATCCTCCTCAATCTCAATTCCTTAATCTTTAGTTATGATGAAGTTCGAATATCCTTGAGATTGTTGGACTGATAACTTTTGAAATGTCCATGGTTTCAATTTCCTAATGATATTTGTGTATGTTTGTTTCTGGGTATATCTGGGGATGTGCGATGTGTCTTGAGGTGTGAGAATGTTGTATGTGTATTTGAGGGAGATTGAGGAGGGTGTGGGTGTGTCCGTGCCGGATGATTTTTGATTCTCTTTTTCAATGAATATATTTAGTTTTAGTCTTGTACCTATTCAAATGATCAGTAATTCTAAATTATTTAGACTCCAATAATGTTTTTCCCTAAATGATTTGCCAATATGGATAAACTGAAATATTCTTAATTTGAAGGTTTTAAAAAATCTAAATTATTCCCCACAAAGGTCACATAAAAAATCACTTAGTGTATTATTTGAACATTTCCCTCAGAGCCCATGCTTCCTTCGAAAGCCTTTATAATAAATTTTATGAAAACAAATTCTGGAAGTGCCTGCCTGGCTTAGTTGGTAGAGCATGAGACTCTTGATCTCGGGGTTGTTGGTTCGAGCCCGGCTTTGGGTGTAAAGCTTACTTAAAAATAAAATCTTAAAAAAATTAAAATTAAACAAATTTTGTATAGAACAGAAGATTGCCACTGTTATGAAATGTGTAAGACTATTTCTACAAAGGAACTTTCAATGGAATATAAACATCTCTTTCATAAATAACTTTCCTAATACTTTAGAAATTATTTTTTTTAGTTTATTTTTAAAAAAGAAGAAAGAAGAAAAGAGATGGAAAAAAAGAATGGAACCTAGTAAAGTCTAATCAAACATAAATAATGTTTCTTTATAAATCTAGCATTTTCCATTCCCAAATTATTGGTAGTCCTGATCTGGGAGAAGGAAGGAAGTGGCTCCTATGTTGTGGCTTAGTTGTGCATGGAAGGTGTAACTACAGTGTACTAGAACAGCCTGGCAGTGTCCAGCCCTGGAATTTGACTCATCTGCTGACTTGGGCAGAAGCTACAGAACCAAATTCAGCCTGGGAAATTAGGAGAGGTGCAGCATTTTGAGCTTCACCCAGGAGGTTCCAGAGAACATGGCCAATGGTCATGGGCCTTCCCTAAAATGTGGACCAGCTAGAGATTTTAGAATTTAGATTTCTATAGTTCCCCCAGTACTTCTGGTAGGTGGTGGGTGTCAGGTGTCAGGGGATGTTCAATAAGAAGGAAACTCATATTTGACAATCCAGATAGGCAGGCAGCGTCAAATATAGTCATCAGTGAGTACCAAGGCCATAGCAGGCAGCCAAGATTTGAGAGACCAGATTCAGTGCCAAGGGAGGGTGAAGGGATAAACCTACCTTAGCGGTAGGAGCAAAGTGGAGCCCCCAACTCAGAAGGATAGAATAATAGGATTCAATGGCTGAGCCCAATCCCAGGAAAACAAGACAAGCATGTGGTTAGCACGTGGTGTGTAAAATGCCACCTGACCTCAGTTACAAGGTCCAGCATAGACCTAGAGGACAGCAGCAGTGGGGAACTGATGTTCTGTCTAAAGCATCTGGCCATGGCTCTTGAAATCTACCACTCCACCCCCAAGTAGGTGATGATTGGTCCTTGAGCCAGAGGGAGCTACACCAGCTGGGGAAGATGAATGGAATTTTTTCAACTCTAGTTTTATTTACTTTTGAACATACATTTTTGAATCAAAAACCAAAACTCTATGGAAAGATATTCACAGGAAGTCTCGCTTCCACTGTCCTCTCCATTCTGTCCTCCTCCACCCCCTATAGATAACCACCCCCTACAGATAGTTATCCTTGCAGTGTTTCTTTTCAAGAATGTAAACAACTATGTATACATATTCTTACTCCCCCTGCCTGTTATACAAAAGATAGCACACTATATATTTTGTTTTATTTTATTTTTTACTTGACAATATGTCCTGCAGATTTCTCTACACCAAAAGATGGAAATCTTTGTCTTCTTTTATGGCTGCATGGTACTCTGCTGTGTGGAAGTCCCGAGTTATTTGGAGTAAAGGCCCTATTAGCGCTGAACACTTGGGTTGTTTCTAATCGTTTGCTCTTACAATGTCACAAGGCACGATCCCAGATGGTTGTCATCTGTACTTTTACAAGGTACCAATAGCATAGATGCTTAGAAGTACGGTGGCTGGTTAAAGGGTAAGTTCATTGATGGTTTTGTTCATTATTATCAAACCTTTCCAAAAGAACTTCCATTTTCTGCTAACCCTAACAATATATGAGAATTCCTGTTCCCCCACAGCCTCACCAGCACAGCATGCTGTCAGACTTTTAGATTGTTACCAAGCTGGTGGGAAGGTTGTAATTTTGAAGTCCAACGAAGGGTGAATTGGACTTTTATTAAAGGCCCCACTAAGTAATGCTTCATTATTTGGAATGTTCCTATTCCTTCCTTCTTTTTTTTCCCTTTAATCACCATAGGCCCAAATATTTTGTGTTTAGCTATACGGGCTTAGTTATGTATTCCAAAACCTGAAGCATTCTGGATGTAATGAATTAAACTGGCTGGTGTAGGTAAGATGAAGAATTTAGAATCCTGACTGATGTCCTGGCTCCTGGGAACCCTCCAGCTTCTGCATTGCCAACACCTCCTGGGTCCCCCTCCACCAACCTCAGGCTGACCTCCTGGCCTTGACTAAACATCTCCCTGCCCGTTTCCTGACCACCAGGAGCCCGCCAGCCGCTGCCTCACAAATATTGCCTGTGACACGTAGGATGCCACGGAAAGAAGTTTTAAAGACTTATGTGAAGTATAGCTCACAGACTCAGAGCAAGAATAACCATGAGAGCCCAGCCTTGAGTCTGTGGAGGAGTGGCTCAGGCTATTTTCAATAAATTTCAGTAAATTTAGTAAGTGTTGATATAGAAGGATACATCTTTTTCATGTATGCTCAGATCATTAAAAATGGCTTTGAGTAAACCCCTGGAGAAGCATGAAGTGTTTTTATGAACATAAAGGACATTCTTGGTGGTTACAACTAGAACAGATGAAACACAGTCCCAGGTGCCCTGGAACTCCTGCCTCTCTGCGCTGGAGAAAATGTTCCTGTTCCCTATGAGACACCTGCTGCTCAACTTTTAGCTACTTTCAGCGGGGAAGTTTCATATGGGGGCTACCAGGAATCAAATTAACACATATCTGAGAAAATTAAATATGTGGTATATTCCAAAATTTGTAAATTTAAAACTTTTCAAAACAAAGAAATTAAATCGGATCCTGACAGAGTAATACAATGCCAAGATTGCATGCCACCTAAGAGCAAAAAATGAGAAGTTAAACCGAAGTATCCGGAAAGTACATCTCTCTATCTCTCTCTCTATTTTTTTTTTTTTTGGAAAATATATCTCAATTGAACTATGATGAGCTTAGTTTTAGATTAGTCATACTAATTTTTTATAGTATAAAGAAATAGTGAATAACTATATCTAGTCATTTTAATAATCCCAAGCTCTTTGAAAGTATAGTGAGAAAGATTTGGCAACAATGTATTTTAGTTATAGCATCTTTAAAAAATTGTCTATAGGGTGGCCACAAAGTCTTTTCTCATGCTAGTTTAAAATTATATGGATGGTTTTTTCCACAAAAATCTTGTTTTCCCCATGTTGTTCCAGACATATGTCCCCACAGATAGCTGAAAATCACTGAAGCATCCATGATGATGGCTGTTGCTAAGTCTTTGAGTCTTGTTACATGGAGTGGGGAACTTTTCTTTTATAATGACTAAAGGCAAAATTCCCCATTTGTTAAGTAGGGACCCTGAGGAGGTCATGCTGAAGGATGTTCCCTAGCTCCACGAGCAGAATGTTGATGCACTCCCTGTTGCAGAAGGGAAGGGAGGCTGTCTCACTTTCTCATTTTGTATCGACCACCAGAAAGTGCATTCAGATGAACAGGAGTGGCTGGCACTTCCTTTGGGATAATATGGTTGGTTCTATCAGGTGATCTTCTGAACTCGCTGCCCATATCTGACAAGAATGCTTGTCAAGCAGACAACGATTCTGCTTCATTTCCTCAGAATAATGGGTTGATTACTAAGGATACATTCTCATGCAGAGGGACTTTGTGACTGTTCAGGAAGCATCAGAGGAGCTAGTACCATCTTCAGAGGAAGGGGATGTGACCCTGTTAGCACTCTGACTGCAGAGATGATTTATTTATCCAACTAATGCTAACAGAGGACGAGGACCCATGTTAGGTCCTGGATATACAGAACTGTGGGGTGCCCTCCTGGAGCACTCAATCTAGGGGTGGAGACATAAACATTGACAAATATTTACAACATACTAAGGGTTAAAGTAGTGATGTCCATGAGTTCATTTTGTAGCTCAGAGGTGACTATTCCACTATGGATGTGAAAATTGGGACCAGGAAATTTTCACAAAGGGAGTGACATTGAACTCAATTTTGAAAGACAGTAGCTTTTGATGAAGCAGTGGGAAAGAGTACAGAAGGTGGTAAATGCAAAGTCCAAGAGGAATGAGAGAGAGAGCCCAGTGGGGGTAAGGAATTAGTAATGGAGGGGGCCAGACACTGGAAGAAGTGGCTGGACATTCAAGGAATGGCTACACAAAGGCACAGTGAGCAACTGTGAATAGTTGAGAAACTGGCAATAGTAGGTCAGAGCAGAGAGGACACCATTGTGACCGGGCAGGGCTGTCCCCAGGGTCCCCATGATGAGCTGGCTGGCCACAGGGACAGGGCCCTGCAGGGGAGCAGGAGCACCCTCAGGGGTCAGGGGCTGGTGGCTAGGAGGAGGAGACACTGGTGAAGGAAGCATGGGGAAGTTTCAGGCTCGAGCAGTCTTAGGGAAGTCAGAGAAAGAAAAAGCTAATTTTGAGATCTGAAGAGCCATCAAAGTAGTCACCAACTGGTTCACTTGCCTCCTTTTGTAGAGAAGGAAGTTGAAGTCTCTGCCAATATGTACTGCTTTGGGGCCTTGTGTCCATGCCATGTCCCATTGCACCCACACTCCTGAGGTTTTTTGTTCCTGCTTGGTATTTAGAAGAGCTTAGCTGGTCTAAACAGACCTCTCACCCTGGCACCAATAAACAGGTGTAGAATGGAAATCATAGGACACCACACTTCAGATTTCAATATGTATTTCCAAAAGACTGAAGCAGAGGAAAGCCAAGAAAAAACTCAAGAGTTTTCCTAGAAAGAAAAAGGCCATTAGGAATCATAGGTGAACTTTTTCCAGTGGCCAGGTGACATAAAAAAATCATAATACAGCAGGACTTATGAAAGAAAGTGGAGGCAGGCAGATCAACTGTCCAGGGAACTTACCTATGGAAGGTCAGCAAGGAAGGTCATTCTACACCTTTAACCTTGAACCTAAAATTTTTATAACTTCCATGAATGATCTCACCTTAGTAAGATGGTCTAGCCTAGTTAATGATAAATGTGTCAAAGGATAAATTATAATTTGCAACATTATTTTTTCCCCCAGACCCACTGAGGTTTTTAGTAACAGTGTGTTGGGCTGTCTCTAGAAGTCTCCCTAATAATGTTCCTGTCCCTCTTTCCCTTCCACCCCAGTTTCTTTCTTCTTTGTCCTCTTCTCCATTGCAACCACCCCAGATGAGGTACATTTTAACCCTGTGCACCCCCATTCTTTGTTATCGCAACCAGAGGGTCCCAAAGGGAGATGCCTGGGTGGCTTAGTGGTTGAGCGTCTGCCTTTGGCTCAGGGCATCATCCTGGGGTCCTGGGATCGAGTTCTGCATCAGGTTCTTCACAGGGAGCCTGCTTCTCTCTCTGCCTATGTCTACGCCTCTCTCTTTGTGTTTCTCATGAATAAGTAAATAAATTCCTTAAAAAACCAAAAAACACCAAAAAAGGGTCCCACAGGGCCCACAGGCAGGATGGGGGTTCTGGAGGCCAGCAGTCTCCTTCACTTCTGCCCTCGCTCCAGCCTCAGTACTAGCAATTTTCTTTGGTAGTGGAGAGGTTCACTGTGCTTCATTATCACCTCCGAAGTAGAAATGCTTCACACCACAGAATCATGCCCCATCTAGCCACAGAATCATGGAATGACTTGGCTGGAAAAGCACCTCCAAACTGCACGCCCCTCTCTCTTCCTTACGTAGTCTCTACCTAGCTTCATCTACCATGGATTAACTGTAACAGAGCTAGGGATGACAAATCCTGAGATTCCAGCCTGTAGGAAATGGGATGAGGACCCAGAAGCCTGAACTGTCAGGATGGAAAGAAAACCTTTTCAATGTTTTTTTCCTTTCCATATTTTTAGCTTGTGAATAGGTGGGGCTGTTTACAAGGGGGTGCTGTGCTGTGCTGTAAACAGAATTTTCCCCCAGCCTCACAGCCTTCCCATTCACTGTACTGGGTCCTGCCTCAGCTCATCCTCTCTCTGGTCCTGTTGGCCTGGTTCTCCTTTCCTCTTCTTCTGCATCAAAGCAGGCCTTCAAGAAAAATAAAAATTAAATAAAAATTAAAAACACACAAAAAACAAAGCAGGCCTTCAGGAATGTATTCAAAATATATTCATAATATGGTGTGAATGGCTGACAAATCTTCAGGTATTAGGTGGTAGAAGCATATTTGCATTTTGTTAGGGCATGGAGCCTTTAAAGAAAGGAATAAATCCATAAATTTTTAATGGAGAAATGTTAATTAGGTAGCAGAAGAAATGTTCCGGATTGAGTGGAGTATACCTGGTTTTCCTGAAATCACATGACAGATACCTATTCTATTTAGAAATTAAGCACACACTCACGCCCTACTTACCTATTTAATTCCAGGCAACATGTCAAATACTTTATATATATATATATATACTTTCTCATTTAATTCTTACCCCCAAAACTCCCCAAAAAGAAAAACCCATGAAAACATGCAAGATAGATATCTAGTTTTTTTTTTTTAAGATTTTATTTATTTATTAATGAGAGACACACACAGAGAGAGGTAGAGAGATAGGCAGAGGGAGAAGCAGGCTCCCTACAGGGAGCCTGATGCAGGACTCCATCCCAGGACCCCGGGATCACACCCTGAGCCAAAAGCAGATGCTCAATCACTGTGCCACCCAGGTGCCCCCAAATATTTATTAGTGTCTCATGTACATTCTGCTACCCAAAAAGTTAAGTAAATTGCCAAAATTTGCCCAGCCCATAAAATATGGCACTGTGATGTGAGTCTAACTTCTTTCTCCAGATCGGGAAGCTGTTACCCCGAGGTAACACTCCTTTCATGTGCTGGGAAGCAGTTTTCCTGCTTGCCTCCTGGGTTGCTTAGTTAAGGAACATATAGAGCTTTAAAAATCCTTTAAAGTCATCTTAAAAAGTCCTCTTAATTGTCTTTGTTTTTCTCTGAACTTCCCAGTTTGTGTATGTCATCCTCGTAATTATGTGCCCCAAATGAAGCACAGTGGCCTGCTCTATTTTCATTTTTCAGCGTATGCAGGATATAAAAAATAAACAGCATATGGTGCAAAGTTAATGAGATAAAAAAATAAGTTCACTTAAAATAATCCATGGGCTTTTCTACATGTGTTCTTGGTCTGGCTTCAAAAACCACAGGAGTTTTACTATGCTTTAAAAAAGGGTGAATATTTGCATTGTTTCTGTTGAGGTCAGTGGGAAACCAATCTCACAGAATCAGCGCTAATAATCATGTTGTTTATAAACAAGTACCATGCTAAACTAGTATAGACTGAGACTTACTGTGATGGACTCAAGCATTAAACATATTCAAGGCAACTCTCTCTAGTTACAAATCTCATGCTCATGTGATACTCCTTTATTTTTTTAAAAGATTTTATTCATTTATTCATGAGAGACACACACAGAGAGAGGCAGAGACAGAAGCAGAGGCAGAAGCAGGCTCCTCGAGGGGAGCCCGATGCGGGATTCATCTGAAGAGCCTGGGATCACGACCTGAGCTGAAGGCAGATGGTCAGCCACTGAGCCACCCAGGTGTCCCACCCATGTGGTACTCTTTTAGCCTGCAAGGGTAATGAAGTCTTACCTAGAGAGGAAGTTGGGAAATCAGTTTCTCAGAGTGGTAGCCCTCTGAATATAGCTTACAACTTGTATTACCATAATAGGTCAACTTGACCTTTTAAGAAAAACTTCCTACACCTTTGAAACAAAAAGAAAGAAAAGAAAGAAAAAGAAAAAGAAAAAGAAAAAGAAAAAGAAAGAAAGAAAGAAGAAAGAAAAAGAAAGAAAAGAAAAGAGAAAAGAAGTTAGGAGTCCTTCCTTTATGGACTAGCCACAAAACTTAAAAAAAAGATTTAAAAAAGGAGTCCCTGGGTGGCTCAGTTGGTTAGGGGTCTGCCTTTGGCTCGGGTCATGATTTCAGGGTCCTGGGATTTGAGCCCCTCATGGCATCAGGCTCCCTGCTCAGTGGGAAATATGCTTCTTCCTCTTTCTCTCTCCTACTCATGCTTTCTCTCTCTCTCAAATAAAATAATTAAAAAAAAAAAGATTCAAAATGACTAGCCACATAAAGGTATTGTTCCTTAAGCTACATTAGTTCTCTGCGTTGAAAGAAACAATTAATTTGAAAACGCATGTGAATAATTTTATTTAGATGTTTGTGTTCAACCCCAGAGTTTTTTCAACAATTAAGTGCTAAGAGCCCACTGTGGGTCCTGGATTGTTCTGAATATGGTAGAAGGTAGAAGAGAAACTTGAAGGTGGGGACTGATAACCTAGCTGATAACCTAGCCAGTGAGACATAAAGGGCTTAATAAAATAATAATATCTGACCCCTCCCTTTTGCCAGGCACTGTGCTCAGAGCTTTGCAAACATTATTTAATCCTCAGAAGCCCGGTGAAGTAGGCACTGTTATTTCCTGTGTTTTCTGCAGGATGAAATCAAGGTGTGTGTGCTTTACTGAGCTCTCGAAGTATGAGAATTGTATGAGAAATCATATGCACTAGATCAGGTTTAGATTTTGTTTCCTACTTAAAAAGAAAAAAAGGGAAGAGAAAAAAAGAAAAAAATCCCAAACAAAGCAAAAAACATCAGTTATTTTGAAGAAGATAGAAGTTTTTCTCTTTCATAAACCAAGTCTGAAGGCAGATGGTAACTGAGCCAGCATCAGAGCTCCCGTTAAACAGAGTGACACACCTATCTCCAAGGCATCTGGGAAATGTAGACTTCTTCTTTTTTTTAAACAGGTGGTCATGTGCCCAGTTATAAATTGGGGCTTTGGGTAAAGAGAACAGATGTTGGGTAAGGGCACTTGCTTCTCTGCTGTATCTACGTGAAGTGCAGGGCACAGTATAGACACAATACATGTTTAGCAATAGTAACTATAAAACTCAAAGCAGCTTAGAAGTGGCTGGGTTTGTTGATTTAAATACAACTATTTCTAAAAATAAATAAATAAATAAATACATACATACATACATGCAACTATTTCTGCCTGAGGTTTTCCCTTTTCTAGATTGATGCCCTATCCTTAGATAGGGAAGTGAGTGAGAAGAAGGGAGGGCATGCGTGTTGCTCTAAACACTGCCCTCACCCCAGGGCTTGCATCTCCTTTTCCTCCTTCAGGTATGCGAGGTGGCTGCCCCAAGGTTTGCAGCTGTGGAAAGGAGGCAGAAAGCCAAATCCACGCAAAACAAGGAGACTGCCTGGGCCTGGGCATGGCCATTTCCCAACCTGGGATCCTGTTTTCTTCCTGCACCTCCTTTCAAGGACTACAAATGATAGCCTTGGCCTCTGGCAAATAGAGACGATCAGGGGAGCCACACTGCACAATTCCAGGGAACAAACAGTCATACTGCACGAAGGCGTCCGTTAGATGGAGGGCAACAAGCATGGCACCCGCTGATGCTGTGCAAACAGGAGGCCCTGGGAAGGGGAAGTCTTGACTCACCTGGTTCATTTGTTTCAAAGAGTTTCTCAAGGATCATCTCAATCTCACAAATTCCTAGAAACGAGAGAAGGCTCTCAGGCCACAAAATCTTAGCACTGCATGGATTTTCAAAACTCTGCGCTGTCTCTAGGTCTGAGATTCCATGATGAGAAATGTTGGCTTATCTGAGCAGTGCAGGGGTAGGGAGGGCAGGGAGTGGTATAGAGAAAACTAGGGTAGGATAGAGGGACAGGAGTGGACTGGATGGTGGGGATACAAGCTGGGGTTCCCAGCTGCTTCATACACTGGGCCAGGAAGGGGTAGGTGGAGGAAAAAGTGGTGAGAGGGAAGGCCCTGAGCCTCCCATCACCTCACAAACACATCTGAACTATTACCAAGTCTTCCCATGCCTCTCCTCACCATCTGTCCCATGGAGGCCCACTGCAAGCATGCATTTATGCTTCATGTGAATTGGAAAAAAACATCCCATCCTCTAGTGGACTCAGTCCCGTGCCAGGACTCAATGAGTGGCAAGTAAGATTCTGGCTGGACTGCAGCCCTCACTCATCTCCTTGGCTGGTTGCCCTTGAGCAGTGAACAATCTGCACATTCTTAAGTGGGGGGACCCGTTGGGGTCAGTTCACTTATCTCCATCCCCATGGTCCCTCCTGTCTTTATCCAACTTCACCATCTCTCATCTCTCACTTGGACTGTGCTTCATCATGACAGATAACCCAGAGAGCCATTTACAGTCTCCAATTTCGCCTTTGGTGTTGTCGCCAAGTAAAGTTATACATTTATTCCTAGAGATACAATGACTAGATGAAAAGAGTTTCATCAAATTGTTTTTAAACTTGTAGTCTATCAACAGATCACTCGGCTGTAGGGCACTATGAATTAATTAAAAATGAGTCCTAGAATTATTCTAAGTGTAAAAAAGCGCATCAGGATATTGCATTGTGTTTTAGAGGCTGACTACATTACATTTAAAAAAATGTAAACATTAAGGGGTGCCTGGGTGGCTCAGTCGGTTGAGCGTCTGTCTGCCTTAGGCTTGGGTCATGATCCTGGGGTCCTGGGATCAAGCCCCGCGTCAGGCTCTCTACTCAACGGGGGGAGTTTGCTTCTCCCTCTCCCTCTGTCCCTGGTCATGTGTGCTCTCTCTCCCGCTTACTCGGTCTTTCAAAAAAATAAAACTTACAAAATTGTAAACATTAAAATAAATGCATTTTTATGATCCTTAGTATTTCTTCTTATCATAATCCATTGGGAGCCTAAAGAAATGAAGGTGGTCAAGCTTCCCCATCCTGAGAGGTGAGCCTGGACTTGAGACAGTCCCCTATTCCACATCCTTTCTGCTCTGGCTCCACCTCTTCCCAGCAGTCAGTGGGTTCTGTGACTGGATGCAGTCATGTCAGCCCACTGCTCACATGCTACACTTACTTAGAGCCCTGATCTTGGAGTACAAGCTCCGACCAACCTGGGCTGCCGGAACCTGCACAGAGGCACCCAGTCTGCTGTCTACCCCACTGGCCTCCTGGTGTCTGGGATGCCCTTTCCCTTCTTTCTCTGGTTTTCTCCCACCTTGCAGTTTTCAGCCCAAGCCATCTTTGCCCTGCCTTGGTCAGACTTCTTCGTTTACTGCCTTCCCATAACTCTGTATCTTTCCTCAGAGTGTGTTATCTCTGTGCAATGATAGGTTCATTAGTGTGATCACTTGTCTAGCAGGTTCACTCAATGTGGGAAGTCCCCCCTTTCCTTCTCTGCACCCCACCCCACTGCGATGGCTGCGGAGCTTAGCACTGGGCCCGTGCAGAGTAGGCACTTGGCAGTTACTTGCTGAATGAATGGGGCTGAGCCAAGAGGCCACCTTCCCAGCTGCTCCTTGTGAGTTACACTTTGGGAGGAGGGAAAACTTAACACACAGGTCCTTGAGAAAGCAGGTCACCAGCACCAGAGAGAAGTGTGGCTTGAGAGAGGAGACATCTGAGGGTCAGAGTAGATGTCAAGGATGGCCCATTGAATTTTAAGGCCTACAGCAACACACCACATGTGAAAATTTCCTTTAACTTAGGGAGAGAGGAAAAAAAAGATTTATGCTTAACAACTCGGATGTTTTTAGAGGAATGCACTGATAAGCAAATTTCTTAATGAAATTGTCATTTTGTGTAGGGATGCACATAACCACGTCCTTTGTCCCTTACCAGAACAATCAGGCAATTGTCAATAATTTACCCTTAAAGGTGCCCACTGACTGTCTTAATGGACTGGGGACAAAGCAATGGGTAGAATAAAAATCACACATGCATTGGGGCTCCTGGGTGGCTCAGTTACTTGAGTGTCCAACTCGTGGTTTCCACTCAGGTCATGATCTCTGGATAGCAGGGTTGCAGGATAGAGTCTGTGTGGGATTCAGCATTCAGTGAGGAGTCCGCTTGTCCCCCACGTCCCCCCTCTCAAACAAATAAAATTAAAAAATAATCACACATGTACTACATCAATGCACGAGTTGTTTGTAATTTATTGTGCTTGAAGAGTAGTTTTACTTTCTAAGTTTATGTGTACTATGAAGCAATTAATCACATATGAGAAAGACCCAGAAGGGCCTCAGAGAAGTCACTAAAATCTTTCTTTCCAGAAAATTAAGGTGTTTTGCTCTCCAAATGACTTACCTTTGTATTCTTGATTATTATACATGATCTCAAATAGGTTTACTTCTCAAGTAGTTACTTAAAAGAACTATAGTGGAGCTATCTATAAAGTGTCTTTATCCACACAGCAGGTTATCAGTGATAGAGGCCATACAGATGATTATGTGACATGACATAATTGTAGAAGGAGAGAGTATTGAAATGCACCTGTAGGTGCCCACCTGTAGGTGCCCAATAAGATTTTGATGGGAATAAAATGAAAGAAATGTCATCATGCACATATCTGTCTAAAAGTAACAGAAAATCTCTAATCTAGGCTGTAGTAAAAATATTTATTACACAGCATTCAAAATGTGGATGGTCAAATGTAAGACAAAAAGTACAACGTTCTAAAATGCCAATAAGGTGTTTTTAAATGTATTTCACTGAAGTTACTATGTTTTTAAGGACTTGGGAGAGAAATTGTTAGTACCTTAATGGTAAATTTGATTTAAGGTTCTGGAAGTCTAGCCCCAACAGTGGTGGGTTCCCAGTGTTATGTCTGAACTGTGCCAGATTGAGGATTAGGGCGAGGTGCCTGGCTGGTGGCTGCCAACAAGGCATAGCTGCAGGGAATGTTGTTGGGTGGGGAAGTCTGAGCTTGCTTCTTTATTAGCCAAACCCTCTATGATATTTCAGGGCAGCCTTGCGTTTGTCTCCCCTATTGAGGACAGGGCCAAGATAATAATAATTATCTTCTTATTCTCAAAGCATGTCACAAAGTAGGTTCAAGATAAATTTGTGAAATAAGTGTAGTTTATTCCCATCCAGGTTTATTATCCATGCTATACTGTTCTTACTAAGTACAATGGTGCTACTATCCGTCAGAGTCCCCAAATTTATTTAAAGTATTTTTGCCTAGATTTTTTCTCAAATTCTAATTGAAAAGAAATTCTAATTGTTTGCCTCCTAAACTTTTGGACCACTGTTAATTTGCATAGTTGTTTCAAATCAAATGCTATGTCCCATATCTTGCGTTTACTCAGTTATTCACTGCTAACATCTAAATCAGAGAAGTGAAAAGGACAATTGTTTAGTGCTTTTTAAAGTCCCTGCCCAAGATCAGTAGGGAAATCCCATTAGCTCCATTCATCGCATTTCTCATAAATCTAAAAGGAAAGCAAGTATCCAAAGCCTTATTCTCTAATAGTTCTTATTTGTAAAACCTTGACAGGACTTAATTCTAAATTGCTTCCAAATTACATAAAGAATACTGAGGAATATGATGGTTAGTGAATCGTGATAGTTTCAGTTATCGAATAAATAACCAGAATAGTAAAAGGGGACTAATCTGAAAGCAAACAGAATGATGGGCTACGACGACGATGAGGCAAAAAGAACAGAGCTGTGGCATTCTTCAACTACCATCTGGCTCAATCCTCTTGAAGTGGGCAAGTTGAAGAGTCTTTTATTCGGAGCCCAAAACTTCTTCAAAAGGAGTATTTAAATATTAGTATTTTCATATAGTTAAAAAAAAAAAAACCCAAACCCAAAACAAACCAAACCTTTTTGTCGCCAAAATGGAGTGTTTAAGAAAATAACGGGTAATCTTCTGGCTAAACAGGAGGGCTCAGGGCAAGCCGTGGGTGGGACGGTGGCGGCAGGGGCACGGTGGCCATTTGCCAGCTTTCGGGTCTTCACCTCCGTTGGTTTGCGGTCGGAGTGACTTATTAAAGTTGTCATCATTGTTTGAAATTACACAAGAGGTGTAAAAATAAGGACTTCATCGGGAAAAATGTACCTGTTACTTTCTGAAGGGCCTTATTTCATCAAAGGAAACAATATTGGTAGCGTGGCCATATAGGATAATTGAGGCAAGTGATACAACAGAATTATCACCTCTGGTTCAAACTGTGCTTTTTTTGTGAAATGTGAACCTGTTTCATCACTTTCTAACAGACCCCTGACAGTCCCTGTTTTTGTCTATGAAGCCATGGATTTTTAAATGAAACTCTGAGAGGCTTTTATTTTGTTTTCTTGAGAAGGTGTGTTTAAAAACTGTAAGTTGAATGAATAGGAGCCCACTACTTATCTTCAGCAAGGGTGCTTTAAAAAAGGTATTTTAGCATTCTCTGTGGTTTAAAAGACAAAACCAAGTCCTGCCGGCTTTGTGTTGTGCTTCTCTTTACAGACTGCAGTGCCTTCTGTCTGCTTTAGGGTGTGGCATCTGCCATTGGGGAGGAGAAACTGGCATGTGTCGCCTTTTATAGCAGGCTGATTTCATTGTGCTGGGGGCCTCTATTTCATAGCCTCTTGGTTCCAATCTTCTACTTGACTTGCTGAAACAAATGGAATTAAAAGAGATCTTGACATATATTTTTTTTCTAGTTCCATGATTTTTCTATATGAAAAATATTTCTAAGAAAAAGGCCAGAGAGCTAAACTTGGGTGACTCATGTTTCCCTCTCAGGATTAGTTGTGAAAATAAGCCACAAGATATGGCTACACCTGTTTAAATTGACTTTGACGTATTTTATCAATTTGGATAAATGCTTTCGTGTGACTGTATTATGTATATGTTTAGTTTGGGTCTAAATGTCTAAAAGCATAAATGTGTAGCTGATTTTAGAATATATGTGTTCACACACGAAACAGACATGTATTTATAGTTGCATATGAAAAACTTTAAAAATTCAACTTTTGTGGTGTACTGTGTATAATCAGTACGTATTTGAATGTATAAAGGGGGAAAATCCAGGAGAAAGTGTCAAAAAGGCACACTAACAAAGATGTAGTATTCTCTTGGCAAAAACTGATGAATGATTTGGCATGAATTCATCTTACAGTTCTGTTAGTCTCTCTTACACACAATGATATAACCCCTGTTTTCCAGCTGTTCGCATGGAATTGCGATTTGTTGTTTGTACACTCTATAATGACCCTTGGGTGTGCACCTGATTCCCCTCCCCCACCAATTAGCCACCAGTTTTTCCCAGCCATCGTTTTCTATTTAGTCATTAACATATTTGCACTTGTGCAAGCAAATAAAAATAACCGCTGCAGTAGAAATAAACTAAAACGATCTTTATAAAAAGCTGAGGGATGAAGGGACTTTAGAAAACTATGTTCTCCCACATGTATCCTTTCAGTTAGTGTGACCTCTTGGAAAGTTCTGGTTTCAAATGCTTTCTCTCCGTGGAAACGAGTTCCACACTAGTACAAGTGAGGCACTGCTTAGGTTCAGAAGGCCTGCTTGAAGATATCCACGAGGTTACCAGGTGATGAATTCACAATAACAAAAACACTTAAAACACCCTAAAGTGACAGAAGAGTAGGGTATTCTTAAAGGAACACGGTCCGAAACATTTCTGCTCTAGGGCTAGATCTGACCCATCTCCATTACTACTGATCTTCTATTTATTGGGCATAACACGTATTTCTTTTAGTTTTGTTTCACATTGCTTAGAGATGAACTCCTATCCAGAGGGTTAATTGTGCACATTAACCTCTGAAATATGATGAAAGGCGTCGTACAGATTTATGAAGACACGAGATAAACTTCAGCTGTCCCTATTATGGCACCGATAGTTAAATTTCCATGTGCAAGCTGGAGCATAGCACACACCGGTCTACTTATTCGAAGACTTTCCCTTTAGAGAGAGGATAGAGAGAGACAAGCGCCTGTCGTTAAGAAAAATGCTCCTCTGGGAATACTTTTGCGTCTGTAGGCACTGCTAAGCCTACAGGCATACAGAAGGTGCCTGGAAAGAAGAGTTACGTAAACGTCCTCTTTGGGGCAGGTGCGGTCCGTCTCCGCACTTCCTGGGCGCTTGCTGTGTCCAGGACACGCACTCCCCGAACCCACGCGGCCGACCTTCCCCGAAACTCTTTCCTCCTCTCGCAAGTTTTGGAGAAGTTGTGGGAATTACACCGATGGCCCCAAATCGAGGCAGAGCGGCTAACGTTCTGGGGGAAAAAAAAAAAAAATTACATAACTCCTGGGAGAGGCAGTGCTGCTTTTTTTTTTTTTTTTTCCTTTTGCACGGATCGCCCAAACATTTTGCTCCTCCGAACCCCGGAGGCCAACCGACAACTTTGTCCCCCAGCCCTTCTCCCTCTTTTGTCTGCTCGTCAGACTCGTTTTCCACCTTTGTATCGTTCCTTTTAGACGTGAAAACAAACACGCGAACGGCCGGTTGGCAAGGAGACGGGGCGCGAGGGGAGAAAGCGCAGCCCGCCGCCGCCCCAGGCCGCCCCAGCCCAGCCCGCCCTGCCCAGCCCAGCCCTGCCCTGCCCTGCCCGGGGCGGCGGTGCGCGGGGCGCGGGGCGGCGGGCGGCGGGCGGCGGGGCGGCCGGGGGCCCGCGAGGCTGCGCCCGGCGGCGGCGGCGGCGGCGGCGGCGGCGGCGGCGGCGGGGGGCGGCCCGCGCCGAGTCCAGTCCGCGTTTTGCGAGTGCACGCGAGCAATCAGACAGAAGTGGATAATAGTTGCTCGGGCTCGCTCGGCTCCCTCGCATGCCGGCCTGGGCCCGACAGGCTCAGTCAGTCGTGTATTTACCCATATCCGGGTTAGAGAGGAAAAGAGAAAAGTTTCATTTAAACCTGAACTAAAAACTTTGACCATGAAATCACACAGCGGGAGCAGGCCCAGACCGTAAGGCGTGACGCCCGGTTCGGCTCCGGCGGGGCCTGCGGAGGGGGAGGGGGCCGCTCGCCTCCCGTCGGGGCGTGTGGATGCGCACAGGAGGGGCCGCCGACTAAAAAGTGGGTTTTATTGTCTCCCCCCGCCCCCCGCCCGGCCTCGCCACGCCGCGGCGATCATGGCCGCGCGGGCAGCAGCGGCGGCGGCGGCGGCGGCGGCGGCGGCGCGGGCGCGGACGGGCAGCGGCGAGCGGCGGGCGCCCCCCGGGCCGCGGCCGGCGCCCGGGGCCCGGGACCTGGAGGCGGGGGCGCGCGGCGCGGCGGCGGCGGCGGCGGCGGCGGCGGCGGCGGCACCGGGACCCATGCTGGGGGGCGGCGGCGACGGCGGCGGCCTGCATAGTGTGCACCACCACCCCCTGCACCCCCGTCACGACCTGAACATGGCCCATAACGCGAGCACGGCGGCCGCCGCCGCCAGCTCTCACAGCGCCAAGAGCGGCGGCTCCGAGGCGGCTCTCAAGGAGGGTGGAAGCGCCGCCGCGCTGTCCTCCTCCTCCTCCGCGGCGGCGGCGGCGGCGGCGGCGGCGGCGGCGGCGGCGTCCTCCTCTTCCTCCTCGTCGGGCCCGGGCTCGGCCATGGAGACGGGGCTGCTCCCCAACCACAAACTGAAAACCGTTGGCGAAGCCCCCGCCGCAGCGCCCCACCAGCAGCACCACCACCACCACCATGCCCACCACCACCACCACCATGCCCACCACCTCCACCACCACCACCACGCACTACAGCAGCAGCTAAACCAGTTCCAGCAGCAGCAGCAGCAGCAGCAACAGCAGCAGCAGCAACAGCAGCAGCAGCAGCAGCAGCAACATCCCATTTCCAACAACAACAGCCTCGGCGGCGCGGGCGGCGGCGCGGCTCAGCCCGGTCCCGACATGGAGCAGCCGCAACATGGAGGCGCCAAGGACAGTGCCGCGGGCAGCCAGGCCGACCCCCCGGGCCAGCCTCTGCTGAGCAAGCCGGGCGACGAGGACGACGCGCCGCCCAAGATGGGGGAGCCGGCGGGCGGCCGGTTCGAGCACCCGGGCCTGGGCGCCCTGGGCGCGCAGCAGCCGCCGATCGCCGTGCCCGGGGGCGGCGGCGGCGGCGGCGGCGGCGGCGGCGGCAGCGGCGGCGGCGGCGGCGGCGGCAGCGGCGGCGGCGGCGGTGGCGGCCCCGCGGCCGTCTCGGAGTTTAATAATTACTATGGCAGCGCTGCCCCTGCTAGCGGCGGCCCCGGCGGCCGCACTGGGCCTTGCTTTGATCAACATGGCGGACAACAAAGCCCCGGGATGGGGATGATGCATTCCGCCCCAGCCGCCGCCGGAGCCCCCAACAGCATGGACCCCCTGCAGAACTCCCACGAAGGGTACCCCAACAGCCAGTACAACCATTATCCGGGCTACAGCCGGCCCAGCGCGGGCGGCGGCGGCGGCGGCGGCGGAGGAGGAGGAGGAGGAGGCAGCGGAGGAGGAGGAGGAGGAGGAGGAGGAGGAGGAGGAGGAGGAGCAGGAGCGGGAGCTGTGGCGGCGGCGGCCGCGGCGGCGGCAGCAGCAGCAGGAGGCGGCGGCGGCGGCGGCGGCGGCGGCTATGGGGGCTCGTCCTCGGGGTACGGGGTGCTGAGCTCCCCCCGGCAGCAGGGCGGCGGCATGATGATGGGCCCCGGGGGCGGCGGGGCCGCGAGCCTCAGCAAGGCGGCCGCCGGCGCGGCGGCTGGGGGCTTCCAGCGCTTCGCCGGGCAGAACCAGCACCCGTCGGGGGCCACCCCGACCCTCAACCAGCTGCTCACCTCGCCCAGCCCCATGATGAGGAGCTACGGCGGCAGCTACCCCGACTACAGCAGCCCCAGCGCGCCGCCGCCGCCGCCGCCGTCGCAGCCCCAGTCCCAGGCGGCGGCGGCGGCGGCGGCGGCGGCGGCGGCGGCGGGGGCGGCGGCGGGCGGCCAGCAGGCGGCCGCGGGCATGGGCTTGGGCAAGGACATGGGCGCCCAGTACGCCGCTGCCAGCCCGGCCTGGGCGGCCGCGCAACAAAGGAGCCACCCGGCGATGAGCCCCGGCACCCCCGGCCCGGCCATGGGCAGATCCCAGGTAACCCCCGCGCCGGCCGGGCCTGCTTCCGCCGCGGCGGCCTCGCCGCGCGCCTCGAGCCCGACTTTCTTTCTTTCCGCGTACTTTTTCCGCGTCTTCTGCCGGGGGGGAGGCGGGGGCGAGGCGCCCAAAGCCATTTTAACTCGCGGCTGCCTCCCTCGGAGGCTGGGCGGCGCGCGGCGCCCGAGTGCGCGGCGCGGGGCCCGGGGGCCCGGGGGCCCGGGGAGAGGGTCGCGCCGAGGCCCGGGACGCCCGCCGGGACGCGCGGCCGCCCACCCCCCCCCCCCCCCGCCCCGGGCGCGGAGCCCCGCGCGGAGCCGTGCGCGGAGCCGGGGATTGCGCGCCCAGGACGCGGCGTGGGCGCCGGGGGCGGCCCGGGCGGCTTCGGTAACCAGATCGGCGCTCCCGGCCCGCCGGGTCGAGGGAGGAATATTGACCCCGTCTCCTCGGTGAGCGCCCACGACCAGCTTTAACTGGGAAAAGAACGAGGAACTTTGTCCTACCTCCAGCCACACCGCGTTCCCTCTTAACCTGCAAGGTGAAGGCAGAGGGGGGAGGAAAGAGAAAAAAAGAAAGAAAGAAAGAAAGAAAAAAAAAGGTTAGCTTTGTGGCCACCGAGGGTGTTTTTCGTAGTTGTGCCCGGCTATTCGGAGATACTCGATGCGAGCTTTGAGTTTGAGTGCTTCGTAGCAAAAATAACACCCCGGTTTACAACGACGTGGAGGTGAGAGAGGTTCTAAAATTAATCGATTCATTCCCGAGAATAGCCAGGAAATCCATTATTTTTGGCTTCCAGGCTGCTCGAAAGGAGTCACCTTCGACAGGATAGGCTGTGCTAATGGAACGCATTCCGGTTAAATGGGACTTATTTTGATCTCGGATCAGGCATACATTTTATTCGGCGAGTCCAGGAAAATAGCAGACCCGTGAAAATGGATCTTTTTGGATCAGATTTATTTGGGTTTTCTTTGATTTGCTGTCCCCCAGGTCCTACAGCGTTATTAGGAAGTGTCCTGCACCCTTGCTGTTTCTTGCTCGTAGGCTGAGCCTAAAGACTGACTTGATCTCCTTTGCAAGGTTTGGAATTTGAATTGTGGAGGTAAACTGGCTGTAATAGTCTCCAGACAGCTGCCTCTGAGTTGACATCTAATCTGCCATCTGATTGGCTCCCCTCTCACCATTGGGCATTTAGCACTGCTGATGTAAATAGAAGTGCTGAGCAGTACAGTCACAAAAATTCTTGCCACAAATAATAACTGAGCTCTATTACAAGCAGATGTAAGGTGGAATATTATTTGAAGCTTAAGTTATTACGAATCATAGTTATTAATAAGAGGATTAAATACTGAAAACATGATGCTGGTGTCCAGCAGATTGGGCTTTTTTACAAAATTCCAGGTCTTTGACAGTCTTAACGTGGACACAGCAGATATCACGGACTTTGATTGTAAGATGAGAATACGGCAATTGAAAAGCAATTAAACCAAAGATTTTACCGATTCTTGGATTCGTAAAGCTTTGATGAAAGCTTCCTTTACAGATTAAACTCTGCAAACAATGGGTTGTCAGCACGACGCAGTCTAAAATAAAAAATTAAAACGTTTAAAAATTCCCAGGTTCTGATATGCGGCGGTCTCTTTTAGTGATACTTAATTAGCTTTGTAACAAGATGAGAGCTGTGTTTCTAGTAACGTGTGTTTCAACCATTCCGATCGTTTAAAGATGTTTGTAGATGAGAAGTTTCAAATTGATGTGATATTCAGAAGTCAGGAAGTGAGGAAACTAATTCTGCAGACAATAATCAAAGGGGAAAAATGGATAATCTCGAGAAATACTAAAAATTATTTTACATTTGCTTCTGATTTGGAAATATAGAAATGCTCTAGGAATTTTTTTCTTTTTAATTTTGTTAGGTTTGGTGATATGAGCCTTATTTGAAGTGCTCACACATGTGTTAGGGAAACTATCACATGCAAGCTGTGCTGGGTGTGTTTATTCCAAATAATCTTTCTTTCTTAGACGTCTTAAATGCTGTGAAAGCTTTTAAAATTCTGATTTGTTAGAAAGGAATTAACAGTGGTTGTAATCTGTGTTTTTACGCAGACTAATTTATTTTAGGAAGGTGCATTTTAATAATAATCATGTCTTAGAGGAGAGATGTGTCAGAGTGGATACAGGACTGAATTTAACAGATAATCATGTGAATCCCCAGCTGAGGACATTAGTGTCCACTGCTTTTAAATCTTTAGTTACTGGAGTTGTACTTTTAATGAAAATAGATTTTCCTACTCTTGATAGAAAATTTGTAGTATGACTTTTTAACTTTGATTCACACAAGACGCAGAAGCCTTGTGCAAATAAACCGATGTAATTAATTTTAAAAAGATTTATTTTGTCAGCTTGCTTTTAAAGGAATAGTTTGAGATTCACATCTTTGTACACTAGAACGGAAGGATGATAGAGGCAGATGTAGGTAGGTCCTTGTTACTTTTAAGTGTTATTTCTTAATGGTACCAATCATTTTAAGTATTTTGATGTTTTGGAATGAGAGTGAATCCATTATGTCCTCAGTGTGACCCTTGGGAATAGCTTTTTTATTTTTGAGGGGGAAGAAGAAAAATGCTGGGCATATGACCTAGATTCACAGATTTCTTTTAGGTACTCTGCCGTGTAATGTGTGGAATGTGTCTTTTTTATATTTTTCCGTTTTGGAAGGCTCATATTTATTTAGTATTTGTTATGATTATGATAAATAGTTATTTGTCCAAAATATTAAATTACTATGTAATTATAGGTCATAAAGTACTATTAAATCATGTTGTTAAATGATGAAATTTTCTTGTGGCTTTAGCACATTTAGTTTCATTTTTGGTTTTAGGAATGGTTTATATTGGGTGGCAAACGTTTGTGTAATTGGAAGCAAAACATGTATGTATTGTATTGGGGGCATCTTTCTGAAAAGTGAAATAAGCCATTTTATGATAGTTTGTTACTGGGTTTTTGTAAGATAAAGTATTTGGAGAGAGTAGTCTCAAAAGGAATACTGAGGTCTACTCACGTAACCAGGATTTTGTAATGTCCACATTTGTGCTGAATTCCATTAATGCTATTTTAACCTTAGTTTTATAGAATATAATGCAGCGTAATAAAAAGAGCCTTATTTACCATTAAAAGAAGTGACTAGCTGGCTTACAAAGCAGGAAGTTACAGACTGGTTCCTGATTACCTTAAAATTTGTATAAGATATATTATAGCATCACATCGTTCCCCACTTCCCTCCCAATGAAATTTTACCCTATCTGATGTTTTAAATCTTGTAAAGAAATTACTGTGCTCTAAATTGATATATTTGCTGAGATCTTGCTGGCTGGCTGGCTGGCTGCTCTGTCGTCAGAGAAGGTGGAATTGGCAGCTGTGGTCATAGAATAGGCCTATCCTTGAAGAAAAAAAAAAACGAAAATATAACAAAAATGTTTACAGTTTTCTGCTTTCTTAGGTTACCTGGAATGAAATTATGCATGGCTTAAAATTGTTTTCTTTGGATATTCTCATTTCTGTTTACTTACTTTGGATGATTTAAAAAAAAGTGATAACTACTCTTTAAGACAGCTATCACTTATTGTTTATATTAACACAAAATTGGTAAGTGTATTCCAGGGAACGTCATATTTTTTACCTTGGGTCTATACTGAAAAACCTTAATTTCCGTTTTTTCTTTGGTTTTGCTTTTTATTTATATCTAGGAATGAATTTTTGGCAGGGCTTTTTCTACTTGTACCATTATCCCCGGCATCATATTGTATCAGAAGTATCACAAGTATGTTGTGGAGATGGAAATAATCCAAGTCACCCTTTGACACTTATACTACTGTACTTTCCTTCTAAATGTCATCTTCTTTCATTAGAATTGAGAGAATAATATCTTCTCTCTGGTATAAACATAGTATTGATTTTGGTTTGAGAACCAATTCTAAAAACGTAAAAGAGTATAGAGGAAGACTCATAAATTCATTTGGTAGTTTTACCAGACGCATATTTTAAAGAAAACAGGTATAGGAGAATGGGGTTGAGTTTTCAGTTCTATTTCTTATTAATGGACTTTGTTACTTTATAATTTGGGGCAGAATTTATTTAAAAAAAAGGCTTCTGATGTAATAGGAACTTATTTCTGTAGGATAAATACCAATATGACAGGCAAACTGAAAAGGTGATCATTTCGTTTATTTATACCCTGTTCTGTCCTGGGAAGAGAGTGGTTTGATTTAAAATTTGTTGGGGGGGGGGTGGTCTCTCTGAAATTTTGTTACTTATTTTGAAGATTGATTTGGGCATGTAATTTTGGATGTATTGCATTGGGAACTATATTAGCTTTTTGCCCAGTGTCCAAAATTTAGAGGCTTTTCTCACTATAAGACTTGACACTGCTCAGTTAATGGATCTTGTGTACTTTGATCCATCATTGAGGAAAAGGAACTAATAATTCACTTGTGTCCCTTTCATTTTGGCTTATGTGTAGATTTGTAAATTTGAGGGTTATATTTATATTTGAGAGAACTATTGTGTATCACTTAAGGCAACATATTTATGGAGGCTCACGAGGAATGTTAATAAAACTCAAATTCTATTATTTTTTTGAATTAATTAAATTTTCAAAATGGATGTTACAAAATTTTTATGATATTTTATAATGCTCTTTATAATATATGGGCCACTTCCACATCTTAGGCTTTTTTGGAATTGGATCGTTGTTGGTCTCTGGCCTTTTCTGAGGTGTTCTTCATCAGATTTGTGTAGATGCTCTGTGGATGTGTAAAGTAGAGCCACATACTCGCTCTATGTGTGTGTGTGTATGTGTGTGCATGCATGCACAGGCACTTGAGGCTGAGGGATCCCTGTTTGACTTCTCTGTGTGTGCAGGGAGAAGTATCAGGCACAGCTGCTTATCCTCCAAGGATGTATATATTTATCATAGATGTAGAACTATTACACAATATTGCTCTTTACCATTTGGAGGCTATTTGTGCAAGGCTAGGTGGCTTCTTTTGGTTTCATTGGGTGATTGAGTAGATTAATTTTGATCTAAAAACTCTATACCTTAATGACTTTTTCTCAGAATTTTGATAAAAAGAAGGTGATACAGGTATTGGTACTGAGGTATCATTAAGTATCCACTTATTTTGCTTTATGCTAACGAAGGAATGAGTAGAATTGTTGATACGAGCATACCTGTAGTTTTAACTTAACACTTCACACTAATTGAGTGACTGAGTGACTTTATCAGAGTAAAAGATAGGTTTCCACAGTAAGTTTTCAGCAAACATGTTCTATTTTTCAAAGGCTTTAACGTGGAGTAATTCTAAGAAAACTATTTCCTTAGATTTACTTATTTGAATGGGATCCAATAGGCAGTTTTCAGACCCACTTCTGAATGGATCAGTGCCAAGAATATTAGAAGGCTACTGAGTGTGACAGATGAACTAATGATGAAATTAATTTGTTCCTTGAGTGATATTTATTGCTAGGAAAGAGACCAAAGCTCTAAATCTTAAGCATATCCGGTTTACCCATAGACACTCTTATTTTAGGTAGGTGGCAGCAGAATCTGGACTAGATTTGTCGTATTGAGGCATTCCTTTTGAATTGAATGAGATTTAGCTTTTGCTCATCATCTTCTGTAGGATGCCCTTCTCAATGTCTTGTTTGGGCCTTGACGAAAGATGAAACTTGAGAATCAGGCAAGTTATGTACTAGGTAGCTCGGGAAGGGAAGCCATATTTGATGAAATCCAGAAGAAAATCTTAGGCCACATTTTTAAGAATATGAGATGCTAAAAAATTATATGTATATTTTTGTTGTGATAAAATATACAGAAGATAAAATATACTGTTTAACCATTTTTAGGTGTGCAGTTCAGTGCCACTCATGTTGTGCAGCCATCATTGCATCCATTTCCAGAACTTTTCATCTTCCCAACTGAAATAAAACGCGTCATGTCAAACTTCCACATTGTTAGTTATTAATGCATATTGTAAGCGAAATAATCTTCATTTTGGAGCCATTAATCTTGCTGCTTCATAGTTTGTTAGTAAATCCTTTCTCAGATGTTCCCTAGCAGCACTAATGCGTGTGTGTGTGTGTGTGTGTGTGTGTGTGTGTGTGTTTACTCCACTACTTCCTCCCAGTTCTGATTTGGGGGTGATCTTCCCAGGTTTTGTCTGTTTGGAAATGTGTTTTGTGTAGGTTAGTTGTTTCATTGTCAGGTCATTAAAAGTTTAAAAGCAGCTTTTTGAAGACTTTCTGTTTAAAGGTTTTGGGATACTTTGTTGAGAGAAGCCTGGTATATTTGGTTAGATAATAGGACATGAAAATGAACTGTTAGCAGGATTTTTCCCCTTTATTTCTCTCACCTTTTACATGTTAGCCTATTTTTTAAATTACTGGTTTTATCTTTCTACTATTAGTGAAAATTATTTACAATGATCATTTTTTTCCAGTTGTGTTATAAGTTTTGGGCCATCCCAGCCTACCAGGCCTGAGCAAACAATAAATGCATGTGTTGCTGTGTCTTTTTCCATAGTGTTCTGTGCCCCAAATTTGTGCTCCCCCCTTAAGTTTTTAATTTTGTAGTCTTTTGCAAAACTGTAGAAATAAATTTGTATGTGGAAAAATTCCTAAATTAAGATGATTGGTCTTTTAATTAAATTTATAGGCAGCTGGTTAGTCTTACGAACAGGCTTTTTTTGTGTGTAAAATCTGGAATTGTATTTTAGTTGCTATTGATGCTGGTATGTTGTTACATCTTTAGACAATCAGTTGTGTACATTAATACTGAGTTCCACAGAGGACACAGAAATTGAGCTTTAAGACTGTGTACTTGGAAATAATGATTTCTTAAAGTGTAAACATTTAGCATTTGTGTATGCTAGGAGATGTATGTTAGATAAGTATCTACTCTGGATGATCAGTTGGCAAATATTTATTAAGCACCCATTTTCTTCATCAGTCCTGTGCTGGACACTGACGGTAGCTAGGGTCTGGGGATTGCTGCCGCTCCTGTGTGTGGTTCAGGGAGACGTACTGCCAAAGCCTGCTCCCACTGAACCTGGGCATGGCATTTTTGGCATTGTCGACTTAGAACTGGTTCATTTAAACAAAGTGCAAATAGCAGCCATGTGGGTCAGCAGTCTGTTGGCCTGCTTTTTTGGGTGGGGGAGTGGATTTTGGCAAAACAGATAATCGTAGATTGTTGTGATATAGTTGATGTGAGCTAGTGACTCTTTTCCATTACGACCAATCAATTACTGGCTTTGTGCCACAGCAAAATAAAGATTTCACTATAGAAAATAATGACTAAAACGAGGAAAATATCACTTTGAAATGTATATAGAATGGTCCTTTTTCCTTTTCTCAGTTTTCTACATTACATAGGCTCTTGGAAAAAAGTTAAAACAGTCTGCTCAGATTTAGGAAGATACTTGGATTGCTGGAGTATTTTTGGTAACTGTTTAGATAATGTATGCTGGCTGAGGAGTAAATTCAGCTACTGCTTCTGGGTCCTGAAATAAACCTTTCAGAAAGCGAGGCATTGATGATTAGTGGAGGCTGTTCCAGAATTCTTAGTATCTCCTGTTTCTTTTTGTGCTCAACATCTTAGAAGTTAAACCACTCACTATACTCCATAGCCTTATTTTGAAATGACTGGTAATTCCGAAATTTGTCTAGAATTTGGCATCTAATTTCTGAAAATTGAAGAAGCAAATTTTAAGATTCTGTGACCACATATTTATATATATCAAGCTGTAACCCCATTTTAATATCCTTTAAATTTTCTGCTTTCTGTTCGTATTTTTTTTTTTTTTTACAATAAATTCACTTTACCCAATGAATTATAAATGACCTTGGAAATAGAAATGTAAAACATTGCTACTGCTGAGCAAGAATCTGTCTGAAGAAGCAGACATATTTCTAAGGGAACCGGTATGTTTGTTGTATATTAGTTTATTTCTGTGGTTCTGAGGATTTACGAGAGAATGTGAATATATTACAAGGCATCCTCATGTAATGGAGAGATCGTGAGCTTGGAGTTGGTAAGACTTTGGTTCACTTGTAGGCTTGGGTGCCCATTTTCTCTGAGATACGGCCAAGGCTGTTTCCTGATGTGAAATGTTGCCTGCTAGATGGGGCTGTCACTGAGGTCATCTCTGTAAATCCAGTGACAATGTTGTATGAGGTACCTCTTTTTTTCCTACCTGTCTTCCCATGGTGTAGTGAACCCCGAGTTCTTATTCTCTGCCTGGCCCTGCTACGCTTCAGGGTGTGGTCGCAGATAAGCCGCTGCCTCCATCAATTAGGTGACCCCAGTCCCTCCCAGCTGCAAAATTCTGTGCTGCTTTGAATTTTAAAAAATACAGTGCCTCATCAGCTATGCACCACTGAACATCTTATTAAACTATACTAGATCCAGGACATGTTCAGTGAATATAAACTGAGGCCTGTGCAAATATACAGATTTTGTGAATACCACTGCAATTTCCCTCACAGAATGTAGTTTTGTACTGATTGGGACTCTTGTAAACAATTACATGAATTGGTTTTGGTTGACCAGTAGAGCCCATGATGGATTGATGTCATTGGGTCTAAGCTGCTGCCTCACTATTCCATCCTTAATATTAATCAGTGAATTCTGAGACTTCCTATCTTATACTTGGACCTTTCTACTTTCATGATCTGCAAAAAATGACTGGCAAGTACTTTTTGCAAAGGAACGAAGTTTTAAAATATTAAAACTGGGTTTTGGGATTCTGAGTGGTGGACAGTGGTCTCTGATTCATGGTTAAGTAACTTCTGCGTCTATTTCAACTTCACTGAATATGTGATTCACATTTGGTCCTTAACATTCTAATTTACTTCACATGTCAGGGAGGCTTAGGGTTGCTCTCGAAGAGTCAAAGTCAAAGCAGAGAATGTCAAATCTGAGAATGCTAGGGGCCTGCCTCAAATATGTAGGTAGAGAGAAAGAGGTTTTTTCTTTTTTTCTTTTTTGTTAATACTGAGATTTATAAAAGTATCAGGGACAAAATTTAATTCTATTATGAACAAATACTTACTCTGAGCACCACTTGGTGCTTAAGATACAAAGAGTAAATATAACATATGATCCATAATTTTCCTAGTGAATTATCATAGACTCCTGGTGTTTTACAAAGTGGAAATTAAAATGAATGGCTACATTATTCTCCTGCAGTTCTATGCAGAAAGACTATATCCCTCAAAGTGCATCATCTAAGAACTATTTGAAGAAAAGTTGATAATGTATCCAAACAAAATTTCCTGATGGGTATATTATACATTTCCAACATTAGTTTCAAGAAAATTTGTTCAGGTAGTGTTTCATGATTTTATGTGGAAGGTCCGTGTACTTGGGAGATATTTCTTAGTTCTTGATGAGAAAGTGATCTTAATTTGAATTTTGTTTTGGGTATCATCTGGTGATTTGTATCTAAAGAAATGATTTTATAGTGTCTGTAGAATTCAGTTCATTTGCCTTCACCGTATTGAATAATCTCTTGTGTGTTAGGGCCTTTTAACTATGGCAAGAACCCAGGGCATCAGGCAGATGTTTGTGGAGAGCCTACTGTGTGCCTGGTACCATGGTGGATGGTAGATTCCTGGATGACAAGGGCATGGATCTTGATGAATTGACAATGCAATGACTAAGGAGAAGTAAACATGCTACAGAATACAATGTCAGTGGTTCAGTGGGAGTAGTGCTGATGTTAGTGGGACATCCCCAAGAGACTAGACTGGGGTGGGAGCATAAAGAAGAAGGCCCTGTGCACTAACTAAGGTTTGAGACATCTGGTTAGTGAGTGTATTTTAACCAAGCTAGGAGGCAAGGGCAAGAACCACAGGTGTGTGGGTTAGAGAACTGGGAAGATTGGACATTGACTACCTGTGTGACCTTGGGCGAGTTACTTTACCTCCCTGATCCCTGAGGTTTAAAGTTCCCTCATGTCTAAAGAGATGGGAAAGTAGACATAACCTATGGAATTGTTTTTGGGAAGTACACTTGACAAAGTACTGGCATACTACCTGGCAAGGAAAGGGATGTTTTCACAAAGTAACAAAGGATTGTATTTTCTCAGGGACAAGGAATGAAATTGAGTTAGATGTGATTCTGTATTAGTTAATTTAACAAGTTGACTTAACAGTTTATTAGTCTTTCAGAACAAATAGGTTAGCATTTGAAGGTTATTTCTAGTCCAGACAGTTTTAGTTTTTTTATTGCCTGATGTGTCTGTACCTTGCCAAGTGTTTAGGGAAAGTGAGTGATGGGGCAGTTGATCACATTTCTTAAATGTCTGCTGTAGTTTGCCGTCTTTTTATAGTCATATTTTTTTAACTGGTAAGGAAAAACAAATTCAGAAGATCGATAATTGGGGCATTTAATTTCACCGTCATCAACAAACATTTAGTGACCTTGGTGTAGGGGCACTGTACCAGATAAAAAGATATTGGGAATATTTGAAAATTGAAAAGCATCATGTCATTCATTGGTTAGTGTAGAGGAGTATCCTTAGATTACAAAATGATTATTGGTGATTACAATAAATAAGATAGTTTGTGGAATATTTTTATTTTACCTACTTATCCATTTAATTAGAAACTTGGATTGAACAATTTTGGCCTAAAGCAATTTAAATTTTGAATCGAAGGAAATCAGTGCTTGGCAGACAACTTGCAAATTGGTGAAATGGATCTTTTGCTTTTAATTGATTTTCTCCATGTGTTGAAGAAGTAGTTTATTATTGTTAACTGTTGAAAAGTTTTAAAAATTATAGTCACATCTGTTAAGATTTTGCTGGTTTTGAAAGTCTTCCCTTTCCCCGCTCTTCCCCCCCCCCCTTTTTTTTTTAAAGATTTTATTTATTCATGATAGAGAGAGAGAGAGAGAGAGAGAGAGAGAGGCAGAGACACAGGCAGATACACAGGCAGAGGGAGAAGCAGGCTCCATGCAGGGAGCCTGATGCAGGACTCGATCCCAGGACTCCAGGATCATTCCCTGGGCCGAAGGCAGGTGCTCAACCGCTGAGCCACCCAGGGATCCCTGCTTTCCCCACTCTTGATGCCAGCCCCCTTCATTTTCATTTGGCTGCGCAGAAAGAACACTCAGGAAGGTGCACGCTAGAGCCGGCAGAGAGAGGCTTCGGGAGAGCCTGGGTTTCTCCCCTGGTATCCATCATGTGTGGCAAGACTTGGTTTGCCTCCTCCATTGAGACATTTGTCAGAAGTATGCGTGCGTTAAAGCAGTAGCGCTTTACTTTTATTCAGCAATTAATTAGTGAAGATAGGATGTGAAAAGCAGTTTTGTGTTTGTTTTTTATTGTGCATTAAGTTCCTATAGTTTTCCATATTGCTATATTATTAATGAGGGGGGAGAGAAGAATTGGGGGGGGGAGAAGATTAATTTTATTTAAGACAGTCATGTTCGGGTAACATAAAGGAATGTGCTTTTTTAGTCTTAACTACCCTTTTCCTGGTGTTTCATGATTCTTTGAAAAAGTAATGCAAAGAAGTTGTAATCAGCTGTTAAGATATTTGAGCCAACTGGTTGTCAATATGTTGAAGTTTTATTCTTGGTGTGTCTAGAAACTTCATATAAATGCCTTTTATGAAGAAGGAGGTGTACTAGCCTGGCCAAACTGGTAAAGCTGAAATCTGGATTTGATTTGCATATGTGGTATTTTTTAGGGACTTGCAAAGTTTCACACATGAAATAAACTAGGTAGTGTGTACGGCATCACATGATCAAAATATTTTTCCCCTTACTGCTGCCAGAAGCTATCTATTGCTTTTCAACAATCTTACTTGTTGGGCATCATGCCAAGATGTTTAAGACAACCCCTTACGTGAGCTGTTCCATTCTTAACCTCTTTGACTGAAGTGCCGTGACCTTCACATATGTAGATTAGCCATGTGCTCTGTGAATTGAAACTTGCTGCCTCAGGAAGAAAGGGTTTTTCTTTTTATTCCACTGGGAATTTGACAGCCATTCATCCCTGACCTGGGCAGAGGTAATGCAAGGAAATTGGATTCAAATGGAACGTGGACAGATAACACGGGGAGGCAGCAAGCTTTCTACCTACGAGGATGAAAATATCCCGTGGTACAGATAATGTGCTGATGCGAAGGATCTGAAAAGCAACAGATACAGAGAGAGAGCAATAGATAAATGTAGGCATTTTGAAACAGTGTCCTTTTAAAAAAGGAAATTGTCATTATGGCATTTCTAATTAGCTTTGACTCTATTCTTTCTCTTCTTTTCCTACTTAAGTTTTTGAAATCCTTTTCTCATTTAAAAAAATGTCTTTACATGACTTGAGAATTAAATTATGAGCAAGCGTGGACTTACATACATTTAATCCAGATGAGTCTCTCAAAAGTGGAAGTCATTAGAAAGTTGGAGAGATGAGTGTATTGTATCACCTGTATCTCAGCAAGTTTCTTTGTCTTTACGCTCTAAAATTTTGAGGTGAATTGATACTCAGTATTACTCATATGAGAGTTCTACTGAGTTTTGTGATGATTAATACAAATAATTAGTGAACAAAAATAATGAATTTTTGTATTTTTATTAGGCAACTAGTTTTAAAGAACATTCACCTTTGCTTTGTTAGTAAACATACTTGAGATTAAAGTAAGAGTCTGTATAAATAGTAGTCATGACACTTGATTAGGTTGATATGACAGAGTGTGAGAAGGAAAGTTCTCATTATAAGAATAATGGGTCTGAAGTGGTACTCCAACTGGTTTCTTAGCAAAAGGAGGGGATGATTAGGGCCGTCTGAAATTTATGAGTGCTTTTGTGTGGCTTTCAGGGCTGAGCCTTTCCTGTGTACATTAGGGCTTGTGAAATATTATGGGTCAGAGCATTCATTCCGGGCTCTGTGGGAGGTGTTGTTGATACCCAGCCCATTCTAGGGGGTGCAAAAGAGGACATCGGTGTGGGGAATGTGCTTAGTGGATACAATAAAGCGAGAGGAACACACAATTATCCCTTGACTTGAGGAAGACTTGTTTCTTTCCATTGAGGACTAATAAACAAATTAGGAAAAGTATCTGGTTATGACCATGCAGAATGTGGGGCCTTTCATGCATTTCTGGTCACAGGGCAGACAGAAGGAGTGATAGTCCATGGGTGGCAGGACTCAGATCTCACCAGCTTGTTTATGTGCAGTTGGAGCAGCGAGTCCAACCCGCAGAGAGAGGAGTGCAGGGTCCAGGGGAGGAGGGGCTTGCCCTAGAGGAGATAGAGCAGGAAAGGAGCAAGGCAGGCCTGTGATTCCCTTCCGCCTGGATAGGTGTGCAGCGCACCACCCCGCCCCAGGACAGCACACAGCTGGGTACAGGTGAGGCGGAAGGAAGAGTAGTGAATCAGCAGCCAAACCTTGAGGGATTTTTCTCGTTTCTTTTTTAATGGTGGCCTGTATTAAGACTGTTTTGTGGGACCCCTGCATGGCTCAGTCTGTTAGGCATCTACCTTGGGCTCAGGTCATGATCTCAGGGGCCTGGGATTGAGTCTTGTGTCGGGGAGTCTGCTGCTCCCTGTCTCTCTGCCTGTTGCTCCCCTTGCTCCTGCTCTCTCTGTCAAATAAATAAAATCCTCTCCCCCCAAAAAAGACTGTTATGCGGGGACACAGGAAATCAGCCTCTCCTTGGAGTCAGGTGTGATTGGCAAAAATATTACAACACCTTGCTTTTCATTCTTGGCCTCTCAAATAAAGAACTGCATGTTCAGAGACAACGGTTTTAGAAGAGCTCTGAGTAATAGTGATCTAATAAAAGCAATAGCAGTAATAATGGTTCCTGTTACTGAATACTTACCTGTGTGCTAGGCACATTGCACGTACTAATTGCCGTCTTTCAACAGACTTACAAGGCAGTCTCCCAATTTTATGGACAAGTAAACTGGTAGAATTAAAAAAATTGTTCAGTATTCTGGCATGTCTGGTGTGAAAGCCTGTATTGTTTCAGCTGAAGGAGTGATTCTCAAGCCTGGTTGTGCATCTGAATCACCGGGGGAGGCAGACAGGGTCTTGAGGCCCGTCCCCCCCACAGTGATTCCTGCATCGTCCTTAGGCTGTGGGATGGCCTGTACGCCTACCTTTCTCTTCCTGCAGAGTTACTGATACAATTGATAGTGGTAGAATTTAGTAAGACTTTTTTGTTGTTGTTGAGACATGTAGAATTATATACTTCTAATCGAGCTTTTACTACATTTTGGTTCCATAGTCCTATCAGACAGAGGAAAGAAAGAAATTATGCTTCAAGGGCATGAAGGTAGCTATTGGATTTTTCTGGTAGTGTCACTGAACATAAATTTACATCTGCCTGTCAGAGGAGACTGTCCCAAGATCTGGGTCATTGCTTGGAGTTATCAAGGGAGGCTATGAAATAGTCTTGCTGTTTGAAGAGGAGCCACTGTTCTGAGGTCCTGTTCTGAGTTATTCACATGTGGTTGTAACAAGTTTCTGGGACAAGGAGGCGATGGAGCAGCATCTGGAACAGTGTCTACTACCTAGTACCTGCTTACTAAATAGTTTTGGATTGGAAAATGGATGAACAGACTGGGCAGCATCTCGAGGTCATAAGTTCTGTGTGTTATGAGCCCAGAAATCTTAAATCCAAGAATGTGTGAAGAGAGCATGGATATGGGAAGGGAGGACAGGTGACAGTCAGGGACCAGAAGACTGGAGAAGGGAGAACACAGGCAGCCAGAATGAGATTGTTAGAATGGAAACCAACACACAGACTTCATGCTCGTCGTGTGCCCTCAGTGAACCACTGTCACGGCAAAAGTGGTAAGATACTACCCCCCACCCCCAAATCGGCAGATCTTAAAATAATCAAGATGCAAATGCGTAGTTACCAGAACGCTTGGAGAACAAAGGCAGAAAAATCCTCCCAGTTCTTTGGGGAGGTCATTTCATGACATGCAGTCATGAGTATTTCTGTCGGTGTTATTGCCACACGGCCATTCTGGAACCAGAGTCAGTGATATTGGGAGGGTATTAAAAGCACTCGATCAATGGACCCAGTCGAATCCCTGTTTCCTTTGTTACTTACTTGGTGGTGGACTTCTAGGCTGGCCAGGTCAAGGGATACTGGGATGTGTCCTGAGACCCTGTTAGTCTTTCTCTTTCTAATTATGTCTAGTAGGAGGGTGTAATACTGGGAAATTTCCCACCTATGTCCCTAGCTATTCTTCTCTTTTGAAACTTATCAATAAAATCATCACATCTCACAGCTTTAAAGAAAATCAGTTTGACCATAACCTTGTAGACAAGGTTGACGCCGTGTCAGTTCCATTCCACTTAACCAGAGCTGCAGAAGAGTGTGAGTTGTGGGAGGGATCACAGTACCGTCTCTATTCATGTCTGTTTCCTGGGGTTTCAGCTTGGGTTTTCCTCACTTTCTGACTGCTCCTAAATTTGAGGTTGAGAATATTTCTAAATGACCTACCTCCAAAATGTTATTTTTTAGCTTAGGAAGAAATGAAGGCTTTTCTGTCTCATGTTTCCTCTTTCCTAATAATATTTGATTTTGTTTCATTATTTATCGTAATAAATCAGTACTAGAGTAATCGTGGATTTATAGTTTGTAGTTAATGCTGACTACACCTAAGCCATCTCAAGGAAATGAATTAACAGTATGTTTTAAAGAACCCAGAGGAAGAGAAAAACCCAAACAAACTGGTAACCTGTTTTTTAGGCTGTAGCTGTTTGTCACCAGCATGTCCTTTTCTCTAAGACTGGGCCTTTAATTTTGTTTGGTTCTTCACACTTATGAAGGGAATGAGCATCTTTGGTGTCTTAGCAGTCATGTTTTAATTTTGTTCGCTATGATGAAAGGTATCTGTCTTTTACCTAGAAAGCTAACACCTGTCTACCTGCGTTAGTACTTTCAGAACATTTCTGTAGTAATGTATCATTCATCCAGTGCTACGGTTTCCAACAGTGCCAACGTAGCATTCTGAAACAGCTGAGAAAGCCTTCAGAAGGTAACTGTCACCGTGCTCAGGACCTAAGTCTGTTAGAGAAGAAGAAAGCCCTTCCCTCCCTTTTCAGGCATAGATAATAGTTATTTGGTTCTCCATGGTAACTCCCTTTTGCCATATTATCAGTACAAAGTGGAGGAGTTAGTCGAACAGCTGTGGGCAGCAGGTGAGAAGTGGGAGCCTGTAGAGGCAGACGAATGAGATGCAGCAAGTTCTGCCAACCACGGTGGGGGAGGGGGGGGATCAGCGGATCAGCTGTGCTGGTTTGTCCCTCATGACCTGAGGGAGTCAGGGAGAGAAGCAGGCCAAACCTTTCATGCTTTCGAGTCTGTGAGAGCCTTAGACACGAATCTGGGTGGAGACACCCTGAGTATAGTCATATGGGGACATTTGGAGGGATACCTTCCATACCCCAAGAAACCTTGGGAAAGAAGAACAGGAAACCAGGGTTGAGGGGCGGGGGGAGACTTTTAAGTCTGCAGACAGGTACTGTGCTACTTCATGTATGTCCTTGACTCATTCAACCAAGAGGTATTGCTGTCTGGTCAGATGCTGGTCTGTTTACCTACTGGGTGACAGATAGTGTTCTAGGTGCTAGGGACACAGCAATGACTACAACACAGGCCCTGCTTTCATAAGGCTTACCTTTCAGTGAAATTTAATCCCAGAGATAGCAGAACCATCTGTCCACGTGGGGCTGACACCCTTTGTAGGGTTGAAGAGCTGCACAGGGGAATTGAACACTTTTTCAAAAACTGGTTACTTAGTAATGAGGCCATATATGAATATGTAATAAAAATCACTTTGTAAAGGAACTATCATGGTTATTTCTGTAGTCTCAGAAATGCTCAGCATGCACCTCTTGTGTCAGAGGACATTGATGAAACATAACATTTTTACTGTCAGTGGTTGAAATGGCAAATGGCAGCCCCAACACTGCCTTCATTTCCTCCAAGCTGAGAGGAAGAAGCAGTGCAAACAGAGCTCTCGCTCTGACTCCACAGGGAGAAATCAGATGGTATGTAACTCTTTGAAGGTGCTCCCTTACTTTTGAATCATCCTGCGTTTTTAGTGCCAGGCTTTGGTTCTGGATCTGTTGGGTTTGAAATGTGTTCTAAAGAGCTGACTGGAGATGCTTGGAGGCAGTTAGAAAAGACAGGAGCGTGATTGGGGCCCAGTACAGAACTGTGGGCTCTAAGCATGAGGGGTGGTTGAAAAAGGAGTTCCTGAGATTGCCAGTGGGAGCATGTGCGTGGGGAAGAGAGGGGTGCTGAGGAGTTTGAGGGAGCACTCTCGTTGCAGGAGTGGAAAGGGAGCCCACCACAGAGCCAGAAAAGGAGGTGGAGAGCATGGAGAGAGTTCCACAGGAGCCACGGGGACAGAGGTTTTTGGAGGGCAGATAGACATAGCTGTGGTAGGCTCTGAGGAAGGTTCAGGCAAGAGTGGTCATTGATGACCTTCGGAAGAACAGTGAAGAGGGAGGCAAGCTGCAGGATGCTACACAGTGACTAGGAAGTAAGAAAGAGGCTTCCAGATGGTAGGAAGAGGAGTGGGTTTTATTTCTTCTTTTTCTAAAATTTTAATTAGCTGGAAGAGAGGTAGAGAATTTGGTTTGCTGCGCTGCCTGTGTCCAGGCACTGTGCTGTCTGCTTCCTAAATGCCAGGTGTTCTTTCCCTCTCTTGTTGGCCTGGGCTCTACTTGGGTAGGGACCTGAGGGTCTTTTCTCTTGTGTCCCTGGTGGTATCTGATGCAGTGTCTGGCATGTGGTGGGACTCAGTGAATGATCGTTGAGGGGGCCATACACGTTCTGTGAGGTCTCTAACTAATATAGTCCTTGTAGCATTCATCTGTGACAGGTTTTGGTTTCCACATTTTCTCCATTCTAAGGAAATGTTGGACCAGAGGGGGCACATGTGCTTTGAGCCAGGCAGAGAGGTGATGGCCCCACGAGTCAACTCTGAGTCGATTAACTCCAGTGCCTGTGCTACCACTGGTCTTTGTTAAGGGCAGAGGATATACACTGGATTTGTAGGCTGCAGGGAAGGAGTCACAATTTATAGAGATTATTTACAAACATTTCCAGAGAATATGTTTTGTAATATATAGAAATACCAGTATTTTGGGTGCTTTTGATACCTTTGGTAAACTGGATTGGACATGCAAGGCAGTGAGTCAGCTGGTCTGATAAAGACATCTTTGAACCTCTGTAGAGAGTTCTTAAAACAGAGATGATTGCATTTGGGGAATTAACTTTGCGTATTGCCATGTATGTGCTAATACTCTGAGACTCAAGCAGTGATTGGTAGGAGTGAAAGCTGTCGTTACTCCCTGTTATCCTCTCTGAAAACCTGTGTTTGGGAGCGAGCATTCGAGATTAGCCACAAAAAGTTCTGAAACCGTTTGCTCTGTGTGTATAAGTTATTCTTTGATGTTAAACTCGTTAGACATGTATGGATTTTCTATCGTGTATTTATAGTGAAACCATTCTTTTTTTTTTTTTTTTTTAAGATTTTATTTATTTATTCATGAGAGGCACAGAAAGGGAGAGGCAGAGACACAGGCAGAGGGAGAAGCAGGCTCCATGCAGGGAGCCCAATGTGGGACTCCATCCCGGCCCCAGGATCACGCCCTGAGCCTAAGGCAGACGCCCAACCTCTGAGCCACCCAGGTGTCCCCGTGAAACGGGGACTTTAAATTACAACTTCTTTAAATTACAACTTGCTACCCATCCCCTTTCCCTCATAGTACCTGGAACCTCAAAAGGAAATCACTTGTTTTTCCATTGTACTGAAATGTGAAGTTTTGACTAATTAGTAATATAAAATACTTTCTCAAACAGTTACTAGGTGTTAAGCAATGCTAAGAATTGCTTGGCATATCTTGTGAACGAGGTACCATTGTTATACCCATTCTGCAGACGAGTTAATGAAGGCATCGGTCTAGGTAGGCCCAAGGAGCATATCTAGGACGTGGCACAGGCACACAGCGTGCACCCAGGCATTCTGACTCTACTGCCATCTCACATACGCTGCATTTCCTCTCAGCAGTGCCTGATGCGAGCAGAGTTAGATGAGCGGTCTCCGTTCCTATTGTGCAAGCCATCATTATGATAGCTTTTTTTTTTTTTTCTTGCTAACTTACATTCACATCATTTGATGTTCTATGAGGATATTGGAAACGGTGAAGAAAGATAACCCTTTCCTATAGATGGGATATTATTTGGTTGATGGAAGGTAGAGTCTTCCAGGAAGCCACACAGTAGGTGGTGCACCACCTTCTGTTCCAGGAGCTGTGGCCCTGAGGTGTGCACCTGGACTCCCTTTCCCCTCAGGACACATATCTTATTATCTGTGCCCCTTCTGCCCTGCTGGTTAGGAAGCAGTTTTGAACTAAAGTGCATTTCTTTTTTGATGAGAATGTGAAAGGGGGTCTGTATACTTGGTTTACTTTTTATTAGCATCTCACCTTCCTAAAGAGAAAACTCCTTGTCCTGATATGTAATGTGGTCGAAAGATGTTTTTCCAGCAGCTTTTGTAGTGTTAAGTTATCATGTAGAACTGCTCTGTCCAATATGGTAGCCAGTAGCCACATGTGGCTATTTAAGTTAAAATTAATTACAATTAAATAAAATTAAAACTGCAGTTGTGCAGTGTACTAGCTACGTTTAAGTGCTTAAAAGCACAAATGCAGCACTGAATAGAATGTTCCCATCGTTGCAGAAAATATTATTGGACAGTGCTGCTCTAGAGACTCTGGTTGCATCTTGTAATTTTGAAAAGGACTTAAACATATGATTACTTTGCATTGCTCCTAGTTAGTGCAAAATGTGAGCTACTTGAATTTTGGATGGCCATAAATAGGATTGAGTCTCGATTTTAAACGTATTCTTTGTTATCAACAGTATACCAATGTGTTGTAATGATCCAAAATTAAAAATTAATGAAAAAACCCAATAAAATAATATTGTAAGAAACTACTTTTTTCTCTGTTTGGAGTATTTTGTCCAGGCTTTTCTGCCATGTCATCTGAGGATTGTTCAGGAACAGAGAGGGCATCTGTGTTGTCCACTATTTTTAGTAGGAGAGAAGATGCTGCTAAGCACCAAGTGTGGGGAAGGCTGTTGCACTTGATTTTGTTTTATAGCCACTGAAAATAAATGTATGACTGGTTAGTGTTTTTGTTTTTAGTTTTTTTCTTCTGAAATGTTTGAAGGAGAGTACTTGATTTCTGTCTGTGTCACAGTTTGAACTTTAACCAGTGGTTTGGTGGTTGGAATAGGTTATGCATTTTGCTGTGGAAAAAAATCGAATTGCTTTCTCAAGGTTGACTAAAATGTTTTAACTCTTCATAGCAAATGAGGCGTGAAACAAATTGTCAAAAGGATGGAGACAAAGTTATTGCAGCACGGAATGTTTAACGGGCTGGTGATGTTCTACCGGAGGTGTGAGCTGAGCAGATAAATGTGTAAACGGCACCTTTCTCCTTTTCCCCTGCCCGATTTTTCACAGCTTGTCTTTGCGAGAGGACCTAAATCTATGTCAGAAAAATCGCAGCCCTTCTGAAAGTGTTAGATTATAGTGTTGCTATGAGGAATAATTAAGAAGTACTATAGGCAATGGATTAGGAGAAATAAACTTCCTGTTTGCAAACATTTTACTGCACATCATCATTAGATGAAGTAAAAATAAATTTTTAGTGTTTCTGGAGCTTGATTATGTGTAAAGTATGTCAGTGCTTCTTTATGCCCATACACTTCTCTGTTCATTTGCTCTGCATCGTTCTACTCAGAATAATACCCTTTTTCAGGATTTAGGATTTTAGGATTTAGTTGGAATAATAATGCTTGGACTGAAAGATAATGAAGTATTTAAATCATGGACTTTTTACTTCTAAAATAGCAAATGTTAATTTAAGGACCAGCTAGAGGTTTAATAGGTGGCACTTTATATTTTTGGCTACTTCTCCTTCCTTTTCATTTTGAGGCTTCTCCTTAGGATCTTAGAATTTATTAAGATATAGCAAATAGAAGGTTAGAGCTCTTCCAGCCCACTGGGGCTTTTAATTTCAAACATAGATCATAGAATGGCCAAAATAGATGTTTCACAGAGAGTGTGAGGGGAGAAATATTAAATAAAGAAAGATTATGCATTGGCCTTTTTTTTCTGGGGCCAAATATAAGTTATTTCTTATATTTGTAAGTATTTTTAGCATCTTACAAGCAAAGAGGTCTGTGTATAAATGTGTGTATGTGTGTGAAAATATGTTTATGAGTATATGTCGTGTGTGTGTTTATGTATATGTATACATATTTAATAGAACTTTAAGTATGGGAAGCAGAAAGGCAGCATCCTACCACACTCACATAGTTGGTGTTTCTTTTGCATCTTTCCATCTCCTTGTTACTTCTAATGGGTGTATGTGTGACCATGACCACTTTTTTCATCCCTTTTTTACCTTATGACTAAGTGATAAGTATATATAGGGAGTATAATAAATTGATTATACTGCTTCCAAGCAACCATATTTTTTATTGGATTGACTCCAGGCTGGAGAGATGATTGAGGTTGTGTGTGTGTGAGTGTGTGTGTGATTTTTGTGCATTTATTTAAGCCCTCAGTGAAGATTTAAGAGCCAGTATTTTATTTATAGAATGCAGTCTACATTTATAAATTTATGTAATAGGGACACTTAGGTTGCTCAGCAGTTGAGCGTCTGCCTTTGGCTTAGGTCGTGTTCCCAGGGTCCTGGGATCGAGTCCCACATCAGGCTCCCTACCAGGAGCCTGCTTCTCCCTCTGCCTATGTGTCTGCCTCCCTCTCTGTGTCTCTCATAAATAAAAATTTAAAAAAAATTATGTTATAGAAATGCATGATATTTCCTTTGAGTTTTCATACGTAGAGGTGTCATGGGTCTTACAAAACTTGTAGTAGATGCTGCTTGCCTTTTTAAGAGGGAACCAAAATATTTTCCTTCCCCCTCCCCTTGATTTGCTTTTATCTTTGAAGTGTCTTATATCCGTCATCTTCATCCCTCTGTATGCCTATCTGTCTCATACTTACCTAGACTTACCTTTGCTTTTGTTTTTGCATTTATGATTCTCCCTGCCCCCATCTCCTTCAAGTGAATTCTCCTTTTGTTTTCATGGTGTGCTTTTTCTTGCTTTCATTTTGTCTTTTTCTTCCTCTTCCTTTTCTTGATCCAGTTCTTTCTGTCCTTCCTGTGGTTCAGTTTATAAGCTTCAAATTCCATATCCTGCCCAGAGCGAGCATTCATACAGAATTTTTCTTGTGTGTCCATGGTTAACTTTGGCCAATGTGTTTTAAAAATTTGCCCTTTTGATCTCTTCCTGTTGCTGTTTTTTCCCTTCCTAAAACTGTAAGTTTTAAAGATTAGGCAGTATTACTAATTGCCAGTATTTGTAAAGAGACGTGTAATTAGAGCAGGAGTTTAACGAATGCAAACATCTTGCTAAAGTTCTGTGCTTTACTCACTGACCTTTGACTGTTCAACTGATAATTGCTTATTATAAGTATGCATTTGTTTGCTTATATTAATCAGGCTGGAACAAACCTCCTGCAGCTTACCCTGAGTCTGTTTCCTCTTAGGTAGATGCTTATTCTGGAGTATGGTCTTTGGCTTCTTAAATTTGAATTTTAAGGCAGATTTACCACAAACTCTTAACTTTTACCTGCCTCTTGCTGGGCAGCATGCTGAGTGAGAGGAGACAGAATAATACAGTGAGTAAGGTATTCAATTTGAATCCCCAGCTCTGCCACTTGTTACTTGTGAAATGGCGATAAAGTGCCAAAGTGCCAGCTTGTTTCGAGGATTAAATGAGATATAAGCATATGAAAAGTGTTTTCTGAGTATTGACTGCTATTATTATTACCATTGCCATTACTGAGGAAACAGATTTACACTTCATTCAGGGGCAGGTATGAGAGTACTCTGCTCTTACAGCTGCTACCGGGGAAAATTTTTTTTTTTCATTCAAAGGCCACCTTTGCTTTTATTTTCTTTCTTTTCCATAGGTGAACAGAAGAAAAAAATAGGAAGAGTTACATACAAACTTTAAAACGTTGTGATGTGATCTAATGTATATTATGGTCACTTTGCCTCTATCACAGTCACTGGGCCTCAATATCTTCACCATAAACCTTGAGGAGTTTCTGTGTCCTTAACCAGTAAAATTGGGGATTAAATGAACTGTCCTGAGGATATACTGCCTGGGTCCTTAATAAATGTTAAACTCTTGTACAGTGTAGCTAACGAAACTTTAAAGCATTAAAAAAGAAAAAGGCATATGGTTTTCAAAAAGTGCTTTAATTTCTAATGTTGGGACACTGTGCCTTAATGTGTTATTCAGTTGAAGAATAGGTTCTGTCTATGACTTTCATAATTTCATCAGAGCTGGCTTGGAGGTGTCCCTGCTCTCTGTTGGTCTTTCTAAAAATATATTTTACATAAAAATACATTTCACAGGCTTTTTTGTATCATAGCTTCAACCAAAGTTTAAATGTGGGTTGACGTTACTTAGTAATAATAATTTTGCAGATCATTTAATGATTTCCAAAGTGCTATTCTTACTTAGTTCTCTCGATCTTGTGAGATTTGGGTAATTTTGTGTGTACACACACAGATACACACACATATGTAGAAGCTGAAGCACAATTAGTTGGGTAAGGGCACAGCTTGGATTCAAACCAGGTACCCCAAATCTGAGCTTTCTGAACTGCATACTGTCTCTCTGGTGTGTTACAGAGATTCTTTTAATTTATAGATATGTTAACTTAAGCATTTAGGTCACGGATTGGCATACATTTCCTCTGAAGGGCCACGGAGTCAGTATTGTAGGCTTTACGGGCATCGTCTTAGTTTTAACATCTGAACTCTGCTGGCACAGTAGAAGCCATGGGCAGTATGTGAAAGACAGGGGAGGCTGTGTGTGCCCATTGCCATGGATGCCAACATTTGAATTTCATCTAATTTTATATGTTATTAAATATTTTTCTTCTTTTGATTTTTTCCCCCTGCCCCCAGCTATTTAAAAACGTAAAAGTCATTCTTAGCAGACTGGTCCTTAGTCCTTCAGAAACAGGTGGTGGACCAGATTTGGTCTGCAGGCCATAGTTTGCTTCCCTCTGGTTTATATCTTGATGTGGGCAGGATATACTTTTCCATTTCAGGTTCCATACAAATCTTTCACCCTCCCTCCAGTTAGCCATCATTATTTATACAACTCTGTATTCTCTGAGATCTTGGCTCAAGCAGCAGCCCTAGCTAGCACGGCTGGGAGGATTTTGGCTTTTCAGAGGAGACTGGGGTCCCCAGGGAGTAAGTGGATCTCCCAGGGTTGGCAGTCCCATTAGCAAGAACTTGTGCATATTAAAGCAGGCTCCTTTTTTTTTTTTTTTTTTTAAAGCAGGCTTCTTGATTCTCTGTACAGTAGTCTATTTTGTTGGAATTTTTACTGGCTATGATTTAATTGTTTTTTTCATGTTCTGGGTACTCTAGCATTTCCTTAATTTCCCTCCCAAAGGTTTTGATATTCTGAGTCTTTTTTTTACAGAATGCAGTGGGTGAATATGTTATTCTATAAAAAAATTCAAACACTGGTGAAAACATGTATGTTGAATATTTAAATTCCTTGCACCACTTCTACTTCCTAGAAGTATATATTCTTAAGCTAAATGTATTTTTTCTAACCTACTTTTTCTTTAAAAATCTGCATGTGAATGCATACAATTATATAAACATAAGTAATCCACGTGTAAGATTGTATTATATACATTGAACTGGCCTTTTTCCCCATTGAAGCCACTTTTGGACACATCCCATTGGTCCTGTTTTTAACTTTGGGTAATTTTGTGTGTGTGGTGGCAGAGAGGTTCTCTTATTATTGTCTAAGCAGTAATTGAACGATTGAAAAAAACCCAACATTGTCATTTTCACTGTGGACTGCTGAATCATTTTAGGATGTCATTGTCTTTTGAGGTAGTTGGCCAAGAGTATTTGCCTGGAAGGATCATGATAGGGTCTTTAGGCATGGGCCCCGCATCACTTCTCTTTGTGACACCCTCAGATGCAGTCTCAGGCTTCCTGTGTTACTGTTTACTTGTTGTGTGCTGTTCATGATAGTGTGTTACTTTTGATGCTTTAACCCTGTTGTATCCCTAAGGTGAAAGCAAAGGGAGACATTTCAAAGTAATTGAATTCAGTAATTTGAAATTTCAAAAGTAATGGAGAGAAGATGAGAGCATTTCCTATTTGGAAGGGCTCAGCTGGATTTTTTTTTTCCTTAAGTTATTTTCATTGTATCTAGTTAGCTTCAGAAATAAGAATGAGGAGAATAGAAAGGAGAACATACAGTGGTATCATGTAGATCTGAAAATACTTCAAAGTTCTCTTTCTTTTTTAGGTATAGTACTAAATAGATACCCTAGTCAGATGGAGGCTATAACTTTGTACTTAAAAATCTCTTTAAAAAAAAAAAAGGAACCTTCATCATGTTTTTTGGCAGTTTATCACGTGGGTAGCCTTGTGAATGTGAGCTCTCGGCAAAACTGACCATGAACCAGAATGCTTCTGGTGCTCACCAGTCCTTGTAGCTCTCTTATAATCCCCATGCCACAGATTTTCTTGGAATCCTACCTTATTTCCCTTTCATTCTTTCATGCTTGTGTTTTCAGTTCAGCTGAAAAAAAAAAGTTTTTTTTTTTAAGTAGGGTCCATGCCCAACATGGAGCTTGAACTCAACCCTAAGATCAAGACCTGAGCTGAGATCAAGAGTCAGATACTTAACCAACTGAGCTACCCAGGCACTCCTCAGTCCAGCTGAAAAAAAAATTTGTTTTAAAAAGATTTTATTTATTTATTTGACGGAGAGAGAGAGAGAACACAAGCCTGGGGAGTAGCAGGCAAAGGGAGAGGGAGGAACGTATTCCCTGCTGAGTGGAGAGCCTGCCATGGGGCTCCATCCCAGGACCCCGAGATCATGACTTGAGCTGAAGGCTCCAACTAAGCCACCCAAGTGTCCCAAATTTTTTTTTTAAAAATGTCTTTATTTATTTATTTATTCATGAGAGAGAGAGAGAGAGAGAGAGAGAGAGGCAGAGACACAGGCAGAGGGAGAAGCAGGCTCCACACAGGGAGCCCAATGTGGGACTCGATCCCGGGTCTCCAGGATCAGGCCCTGGGCTGAAGGCGGCGCTAAACCACTGAGCCACCCAGGCTGCCCCTTAAAAAATGTCTTAAGCACACTAAGTCTTCAAAAATAACTTTTTCTAATCTCTATGCAAATATGAAAATTGAAAATAAAAACATCTATATTGTTTGTTAAGGATTTATTCATTATTCAAATAAAGAATTTGCTGATTTGGTTTTAAAATATAAATGATTATCATGCTCTCTTCTGCTCTAGTTTTGGCTTGATGAGAGGAAAGAAACTTTAAAAAACTCCAACATTTAGAGACACTAAAATCTTTGATTAAAAATAGTGTTAAGGATTTTTGTTTCAGTGGACTATGGGAAGAAATATCTTGAAGTTGTACATAGGAGTTTGTGTTATCTCTGTGACTCTAAAATTCATCAAAATCACATGGCTGAGCAAATATCTGAAATACTTTTTGAAGATTTTTATTAGTTGTATCTGATTTATTCAGTTGATTTGCTGTGAAACACCAATAACCTAATCTAATAAAACACTGGCTGTCTTTATTTTTGGCCTCCTTGACATTGCTTATTTGTGTATCAAGCTGGCCCATAAAGGTATGTCTTGGCTCTGGACTGCTGAACAATGTCATGCTATGACTGACCTTCCTGATGTAGAGAAATCACATGAGACCTACAGTGAGTCTTTTTTGGTCTTTGCTTTATATGCTTTGTGAAGGATACAGTTGTTTTATACTCAGGATGTATAGTGGGGTATTGACATTTTACTGATCCAGAAAACTGTGTCTGAATTCAGCTGCCTTTCTTTTTAAAAAGAAACTACAGTTTTAATTTTGAAATCTAGATGAAACATAATCCCTGGAGTGCTCTTGCCCTGTTGCAGTGTAATCTTTTCATAAGATACCTGATTTAGTTGGAAACAAATTAGTAACTATGCATGCTTAAAGGAAGCAATTTAATAAACAGGATTTTAGAGAAACCTAATCAGAATTGTAAAATGATACTAGCGAATCAATTGCATTATACAGAATTACTAGGTTAGATGTAGCTTGTAGGTAAGGGTGAACAAATCTGAGGCTTCTGTACCACCATTGTCAAAAGCGTTAACAAATTTGCCTTTCTTGAAAAAAAAAAAAAAGGCAAGGGAAATTCCCTTGTCCCTTAAGTTATTGGTTCATTCACAAATTATTAAAAAATAGCCTTCTCAGATCACTTGGTCTGAAGCCAACCAGACAGTGGAGCTGGCTACAGCTGTGACCTGGTCTCTCAAATTAAGTTCAGCACGCTGGGCAAGGCCAACTGTTTGGAGGTGGGCATGTGATCAGGTATCGTGAAAAAGGCAAAGAGATGCAGCCCTAAACCTGAGGATTTAGCAAGCACCTGGAGGCCTTGTATGGCAGAGAGCCGAGGGATAGGTCCAGGAGTGAGGTGAAGACTGGCAGGTGACCCAGACTCGATCTCACAGACTTCTGGCTGCCTTTTACACGTGAGATACAGGCAGTGAGAAGTAAACAACTTTTATTTTAAATCCTTTTTATCCCTTGTCAGCATATATGCATGTACTATTAAATAGTTGCCATTAGTTTTAATCACTAATTTTCAGTTCACAGTTTTGTACACATTTTCTTATATTGGTATTATTGCTAGTACTTTTTTTTCTTGTTAGATTTTAGGTTGACCTTGCAAGTATATTTTAATTGTCATATTTATTCAGTGTGCGTACATATTTTGTACTAGGTTCTAGTACAGAAAAGTGCAGAGTATAGAAAATGAGTGCCCACTAGCAAACTGTTCTATTTTATAGATGAGGAACTATAAGCCTGCAGGAACTCGAAGCCTGGAGAAGTTAACTTCCCTGAGGATAATCCAGGTCCTTTGGCTGGTGAACTAGAATTGGACACCTGCTCCTGTTCTATGTGTATTATGATGCAGGAGGTGTTTTCCTTTATCTTTGTAAGCTGTCTTGCTGTTTAACTTAGTCTCTGTCATTGAGGAGACAAGTAAATAGAAAATTGCAACCAGACCTTCTAAATATTATAATGGAGGTTTCCTTAAAGGTCTCTGAGAAGACCACAGAAGAGATAGGTTTTATTCTGGCTGGAGATTTCAAGACAAACTTGATGGGGAAGGTGATCCTTGAAGGATAAGTAGGAGTTTGCCTGGAGATGGGAAAAAATAAAGAGCTCCCAATAACTTCTGGAACTGTATGGTTTCAGGCTTCCTGTCAGGGAAAATATCAGGCTAGCAGGTCCTGCATGAGAGGGGCTTAGCTTAGGAGCCAGCGATCTGCTTGCATGTGGGAGTGAGGAGAAGCTATGTGGAAAGTATTATTTTTACAAAGTTGTGGATTAGTTTTTGTTTGTGTTTGCTGCATAACAACTCGAGTGGTGTAAAACAACATTCATTTTCTCAAGAGTTTCCTTGGGTTAGAAGTCCAGGTATGACCTGCTGGACACACTCTGTTCAGTGTATCAATAGGCTGTGATTAAGGAGTCAGTGGGCTGCATTCTCAGCTGGAGGCTTGACTAGGGAAGGCACCCTCACATTGTTGGCAGAATTCATTTCCTTGTGGCTGTAGCTTCATAGTCACTTGCTTCTTCAGTGCCACCAACACAGAGAGAGTGAGTTTCTAACTTCTGGGAAGGCTGGACTTTGTCTTCAAGGGCCCACATGATAATGTCAGGCCCATTTGGGATATTCTCTCTTTGCATTAACTCCAAGTCAACTGATTAGGGACTTCAGTTCCAATTGCAAAGTCCAACTGCTATATTCTCTGGGTTAGGTGCAAATCACAGGTCTTGCACAAAGGTGTGGGTACCAGGAGGCAGGAATCCAAGGAGCTGTCTTAGAATTCAGGTTGTATGATACAAATCAGTAAAAGTAGAAGTGGCATGTCTTAGTGTGCTCAGAATGTCATAATAAAATACTACTGTAGACTGGGTGGCTTAAACAGCAGAAATGTATTTCTCACAATTCTGGAGTTTTAATTTCTGAGATCAAGATTGTAGCATGGTAGATTTCATTCTGAGGTCTCTTCCCTTGGCTTGTATACCTTACTGCGTGCTCGCATGACTTCTTTATGTGTGTGTTGGGGGAGAGGGGAGAGAATGCCTTGGTCTCTCTGTTGTCTTATAAGAACGTAAGTCTGTCACATGAGGGCCTGCCCTTATGACCTCATTTAACTTTTATTACCTGCTTATGTACCCTATTTCCAAATATAGTCACATTGGCAGTTAGGTCTTCAACATACGAATTTTGGAGGGACAATTCAGTTTCAGTTTGTTTATATCATGGGTTACTAATTCTAGTGGCTTGGAGGGGAGCCTAATGGCCGTTAGAAACCTCTTCCCCAAAGGGCAGCAGCCAGATTTGGGAAAATCCTGATTCCATCCTGTTGTAATATGACCTCGGGCAGGTTGCCTAATCTAGGAGATGATTTCCTTCAACTAAAAATAGTGATTTGTAATATTAAGTTTTTTGCGAGATTTTTGTTGGACATGGTCATGTCATTTGTAAAGCATCTAGCACCGTGCTTAGCTCATAGTAGGCACTCCTCAAATGGTGGCTGTTGTTATTATATTTGTGTCTTGATATTTCTGTATATCTTCATCTTCTCTTTTCCACATTAAATGATGTAAATTCCCCATGAATTCTTGCGTTCCTTTCAACTAGAAGTTATTACCTTTAACTGAGAACTCATGGGACTTCATTTTCTTTGTCCTGTGGCATTTGCAAGCTTATTTATACCTTGAATTATTTATATACATCTCTTAATTTCTCTGCTATAGTGTATGTTTCTTAAAGTCAAGAACCGTCTTATACATCTATTATCTTTCATCGTGACTTGCTCATTAATATTTGTTCAGTTTAGACAATGTTGAATGAATGGATATGGCCTCTTATTTCTTTCCTCTTTTATCTGAATCTTTGTTTCTTAACTTTTTTTTAACTCCTGCCTTCTTTTGGTAAACATAAATTTCCTTGTACCGCTTCCAGCATTCAAATGTATCATCTCAAAGGACTAGGTCCATATTCTCCACCTTCCTTGAGAAGACATAGGCTAGACTTTTCCTTCATATTCTCAACAAGTGAGATTATTTTATCAAGCTACATTTACTTACTTAACTTATTTATTTTATTTAAGATTTTATTTATTTATTCATGAGAGACACACAGAGAGACAGAAAGGCAGAGAGACACAGGCAGAGGGAGAAGCAGGCTCCAGGCAGGGAGCCCAATGTGGGACTCCATCCTGGGTCTCCAGGATCAGGCCCTAGGCAGAAGGCTGCGCTAAACGGTTGAGCCACCCGGGCTGCCCTCAAGCTACTTTTAATGGTATGTTATAAAACTAATACTTTCCCCTTTTTCCCCAAATAAGAAATTTGATCACCTTAAATATACATTTTCAACTGCACCCTCTTATTGACAGCCCCTACTCCTTGTTTCTATAGCATCCGTCCATTTTCACATGAAGAGTTCTGCTCTGAACCATTTCTGATGTACTATAGTATAGAGTCCTGTCCTAGGTAGTGGTGATAGAGGCATTAATGTTTAGGTAAAGCCTTCAGCCCCTTTGCACATGTATAAGAGACTTCTCTGCTTTCCTTTTATTTGACCCTTTTGTAATGAAAGGTGTTAAATTGATACATGTTTGAATTTGTGAACCCTATTTTCTGAAACGATTATGTGTGTAGCTTAAGGAGTAATCCTAGGCATCTATTATGCTTTTATAATCCTAGGCATCTATTATGCTTTTATAAAGCTCCCCCCTCCCCAAGAATTTAAAGCACTTTGTAGACATTACCTTATCAACACTTAGCACATCCCTATGAGCCAAATAAAAATTAGAGACCATTGCTTTTATTCTGCAGGCGAGTAAAATGTGGCTGAGAGGTCCAGGAGGGCCTGCTGTTCTGTGCCCTTCCAAGGTGTTTGTGCTGGGGAAACTTTGCCTTTACATTTTCTAACCATAAATTGTCATGTTAGTCTGCATTATAGTAGTGGGTATAATGTCCCAATTAACTCTCTTTACCAAGCCAGCAAACAGGACACCTTTAGTCAGAAGATAGAGCAAATTTATGAAGTGATCTTTCTTTTTAAAGGAAATCTGTAGCTGTACATAAGAATAAAAAATCAGTGTACTGAAAGGAAAGTAAATTACATCTAGTTTCCTGAGGAGGCCTCTTTTAAATTCATTTAGAGGCCTTATTTGGAATTGGATTGATTGAATGGGAGTTGTTTTAAATGAGCACACCCCTCCCCCCCATACTGTGAAAGTTATTTTATACCTTTGAAAACACTTTAGTTTTGTGTGGTCTACCTTGCTTGTTTGGTATCTTGAGATTGTGGGAAATGCTACTATGAGCTGGGAGAAAGCACAATTTAGGGGCTTTTACAGAATTGGGCAGCCTTCCTGAAAAGGCAGATTAATGGTAAGGAAAAGTTGAATCTTTGGCTGGCTTGATGCCTTTGAGGGTTTGTTTAAAAATATATATAGGTAAGGCAGTCTCACTTTTTTTTTTAAAGATCTTTTTTTAAAAGATTATTTGAGAGAATGCATAAGCACCCTCGGGGAGGGGGGTGGACAGAGGAAAAGGGGGAGAGAGAATCTGAAGCAGACTCTCTGATGAGTGTGGAGCCGCATGGGGGCTCCATCCCAGGACCCTGAGATCATGAGTGTGCTGAAATCAAGAGTCAGGATGCTCAATGGACTGAGCCACCCAAGTGTCCCAATGTAGTCTCACTTTTAATGGTTACTTAATAACTTAAAAAAGTCCCTCTTTCCTCCCTGTTTCATACTTACTTGTCTTATCCTTTTCTTTGACATGAAAAGTACTCTTTAGCCCAATTTTTGTTAATTGACTGTGATGACAGATTTTTAGATGTAGACCCATCAATTACCAATAAATAGATTGTTAAATAGTGAGCAATAAACTAAATATAAAAAGTGTATGTATCTAACAACAGACACAAATGTTTTTGGAAGATTGAATGTGTGCTGGCTTATGTGTGTTTTACAATGGATATATTTTGGTATTAGTTGTAAACTAAAATTTCTGGTCAAGCCCTTTTTTATTAAAAAGTGTAAGGAAGGCAGAGTATGTATGTATCAAGGTACATATTTTGTAACACAGGTTAAAATATAACTCTGGTGCCTTTGCAGTCTAGTTACTATTTTTAGATATAAAAATCTTTCACGTCCCTAGCCCTAGATTTGTACATTAGTTAATTTAGCAGATAGGTAAAGGTATAGAGTGTACTTTCCATGAAACACTTTCAAGTTTCTTTTAGTCTGGAGAGAGTAATGTGACTTCTTTGGTTTTCCTCCTTTATCCCTTTCTCCCCTCACCCATTTTTAAAATAGCATTGCTTTTCATACTGTCAGATTTCATGTTGTGACACCCTACTCAGAAGTTATGACAGCAGGGTAATGACAGCAACTGCCTCCAGAGAATCAATCAGGCAATTAATTTTGTAAATGAAATGCTGATTATACAAAGCTTCACATGAGAGGCCCAGTGATTAAAATCAATTTAACAAATTGTTTCAGGTGGGACTTGATTAATAATTTGCCATAAATGCTGAGGATATATGACCAGCATACCTTGTTGTTACTCCTACTATCCAATGTATAAAAATACCTTGTTGTTGCTCTTACTACCCGGCTCTATAAAAATCTGCAGGTAAGCTAAAGCACTGTGTCATCCTGTCACACTAGCGGGGATAGAAGCCATATGCATGCACAAACACACTCACACATATTTACCCTTTGCTTGTTTGTCTAGTTAGATAGACCTAGCTAACAATGAAAATGAAATGCATTATTGTCATTTCGGTTTATGTTTTCCTGTGTTCTACTTAAAAAACAAAAACTTGCCCAGACAGGTCTTTTTTTTTTTTTTTTTTTTTTCTTTTTGGGTCTTTTTTCTATGTAGGATGTTTTAGACTTTTATTATGCTAACTTATATTCTGAATCTTAAAGAGTGGCATCTGCTTTATAGACATTTCCCATTCTTTTTTTTTTTTATAATAGTCATGAGATTTATGCTCCTAGCATCATAGCTTCAAGGTAAATAAGGAAAAACTGATTAAAAAAAACAAAAAGGAAAAATAGAAAACCCACAAGGTTTTATACGCCTCTATCAGAAATGAACAGAATAGGGGTGCTTGGCTGGCTCAGTTCATAGAGTGTATGACTCTTGATCTCAGGGTTGTGAGTTTGAACCCCACACTGGGTGCAGAAGTTACTTTGCCCCTCCTAGGCTACAGTGTCCCTGGAGGTGGAGTTCCTGGGTCAGATTCTCTGACTCCCCAGCAGCCTAGATATTTACCATTCTTAATTACAGTAACAGCTATAAACATAGTTTGGGAAATGATGTTGTAAGAATATTAGGAATAGTAACATTATAGACTGGAAATAAAAAATGCCTATGTTTGGCACTTTATAATTTGAATCCAGGAGAAGTCACACTTGGAATAGGAGACACAGCTGGATGTCTTTCTCATACTCAGAATCTAAACATTTGTTAATTCCCTGTTATAAACCAGACTTGGGCTCAGGTTTCATAGTTTTCATTATGTATCTTTGACACATCTAGAAGGCAGTACAATATGATTTAGGAGAAGGTAACTTGGGGAGGTAAGGGTTGAGGTTTTTTTTTTTCTTTCTTTTTTTTTTTAAGTTTTTTATTAATGAATAGGAACAATAATTGTTCACTGTATGTGAGAAGTTGGGGCTATAAGGAGAATTAGGATGAGGAAGACACCATTTCTGCCCTTAGGTGCTCACTGATGAGAGTGGCCAGGTAAGCAGGGTTGCAGGTGGTTGTGATGTTGACTATTTATTGAATGAGACAGTGGCAGTGCTTAGCAAGAGCCCTGAGAAGGCAGGATACTGTATCTTGGGCTTTCTGGAGGAGAAAAGAGTTTGTTCAGTTTGCAGATGCCAAAGGTGTGTGAGGTGCGAGGGCATTCTAGGAACGGGTGTGCCTTAGTGCATTGGCACGGAGGTGTGCAAAAGGTCCGTCCGGGTTCACTGTTGAAGATGCTGCATATGGCAGGTGTGGCACCCAGAAGTGAGCCTTGATTATTTGGGTGTTGCACTTCTGGGCTTTGAATTCTTTCGACCTCTTTATAGCCCTTTCCCTGCCTTGTGACTTTTAGGGCAGTTTATCGGTCAGAGTTCTGGTCAAAAAATGTGGCAGAAAGTAGAAATCTGTCCACATTCCTTTTGATACTTAACCGTGCCGAAAGTTCTGGGAGGGAGGAGGGCTTCTAGAATTGTGGAATGCTGGAACAGGAAGGGGTTGTAAGGGCTCATCTGGCAATCTCTCACTTCACATGTGAGGAATCATGAGGTTCACAGGTATGAGACTATCCATGAACAACAAGCTCCCACACTTAAGCGGTTACTGTGTGCCAGGCACTGTGTTTTGTATCGACCATGTTATTTCATACTTACCACGATGCTATAAGGTGGACCAATTATAATCTTAACTTTTCAGAGGGGGAAGCTTAAGTTCAGGGAATTTGCAGGAACTACCGAGATCACACAGTATGTGGTGACCCACTGTGTGCAGGCCAAGGCCGCCTTAATTCCAGAGCCTGCGTATTTGACCCCACTTTGCTGTACCACAGGAGGCCAGATGGCTGGATAGTTGGAGAGTTAGGCTCTACTTGCCATAGCAAGTAATTAAACTGTTAATTAGTTGGCTGTCTCTAAACCCTCTCCTTCCTCTAAGGGAAGCTTTGTCAACCACATTTTTGGGATAATTTGCTTTTTAAAGTTTGTACTGAGATTTAAAAATACTGGATATGTTTTCATTTGGATGGTTGCTCTCCTTATTTTAAATCAGAGTTTGACGGAGCACCACCACGATGCCCTTCCAGGAGGCACTGCTAGGGGACCAGGTCTGTTTACATCCTTTGTAGAGAAGAGGAGGGAGCAGGGTCACGTGTGAAAAGTGGGAGTTATAAAAGCACTTTTTGAAATTTACAAAAACAAATAAGGGAGATTTCTGGGTTGAAGATGGCACATTTCACATCTTTAATGGCTGGTTTGAGATCTTTTAAAAAGCATAGTATGAAACCTGAGGGGGCAGAAGCCATACATCTTAAAAGTTGAGGGTGAGGGATCCCCGGTAGCTCAGTGGTTTAGCACCGCCTTCGGCCCAGGGAGTGATCCTGGAGACCTGGGATTGAGTCCCACATCAGGCTCCCTGCATGGAGCCTGCTTCTCCCTCTGCCTGTGTCTCTGCCTCTCCTCTCTCTCTCAGTCTCTCATGAATAAATAAAATCTTAAAGAAAAAAAAAAAAAAGAAAGTTGAGGGTGATTACCTGAAAATGTTATTTGTGGGAAAGGGTCTCTACCAGAGCAGGGTTTTAACCTAGAAGGTCTCTTTTAAAGGACTTTTTAAAAACTTTATTTATTTATCTATTTACTTATTTATTTTAAGTAATCTTTGCACCCCATGTCGGGGCTCAAACTGGCCACTGTGAGATTAGGAGTCAAACACTTCTAACGGAGCCAGCCAGGTGCTCCTTCTGAGGGTTATTTTTTAAAAAGTACTTAGAAGAATATTTTTTCAGTATGTGTTTTGCCAGCTTTAGTACATTTAAGAAAAGTATTGCAGCCTCTTTTCCTCCCCAGTTACACCTCACTGTGTACCCTTCTTTATTTCTGTGTGTGCTCTCCTGGTGTTTTGACTCTTCTGGTTCTCCAAGTTTCTTTTCCCTTCCTCTCTTTACAGCATCCCCACCCCCTTAGGTTTTAAGCCTGCCAGATATCCCGTTGATACCATGTGACACCATGCAGCCCTTAAGGGCTCTGAGTTCTGAGGAGCTGCGGCCTCCTCCCTTGCAGACAAAAGGCATAGTGATGGTTCTGGTTTTCAGTTTCTTTTTGCCCTCTTATTTTAGCTTTTATTTTGAAATAATTTCAAATTTTCAAGGTCTCAAAAATAGTGCAGACAAGTCCCATATACTTTTTACTTTGATACATCAGTTTTGAACACTTTGCTACATTGACTTTTCCCACCTACCTATCCATCTACAGCGTATTTTCTCAGGATCCTTTGAGAATAGATTGCGCACACCCTGCCCCTTTACTCCTTAATGTTTGCCAGTGTATTTCCTGGAGCGTATTTCTTGGGATGAGGTTATTCTTTTACAGACCTCAGTGCAGTCACCACTCTTGGGGTATTTAACTCGGGTTCAGTATTTGAACTACAGTCCATACACTACTTTTGTTCACTGTCCTAATAACATCTATGTAGCAATCTTCTTTCCTTCAGGGTAGGATCCTGTCTAGACCTAATATGCATTGCATTGCCCTTTTTTTTTTTTTTTTTGCATTGCCCTTTTTCAGTCTATACTGAACAGTGGACTTGAACTTCATGGTTCCACTTATTTTATTTTTTAAAAGATATATATTTTATATTTGTTAATGCTTGAGAGGCACAGAGAGAGAGAGAGAGAGAGAGAGAGAGAGGGGCAGAGACACAGGCAGAGGGAGAAGCAGGCTCCATGCAGGCAACTTGATGTGGGACTTGATCCCAGGACTCCAGGATCACGCCCTGGACCCAACGAAGGCAGGTGCTAAACCGCTGAGCCACCCAAGGATCCCCTCATGGTTCCATTTAAATGTGGAATTTTTTTTTTTTTTTTTTGGTGAATACAGTACTATAAATCTGTTTCCTTATGATTTTCTTAAAAAATTATACATACATACATGTATATAATTTAAGTGGGCTCCAAGCCTAGCATGGAGCCCAGCATAGGGCCTGAACTCAGCACCCTGAGATCAAGACCTAAGCTGAGATCAAGAGTCTGATGCTCAACTGACTGAGTCACCCAGGCACCCTTCCTTATGATTTTCTTAATAACATTTTCTTTGGATTACTCTTTGTAAGAATACAGGGTGTATACATGTAACATAGCACATACAATACATGTAACATACAAAAATATGTGTTAATTGATTATGTTATTGGTAAGGCTTTGTTCAAGAATAGGCTAATGATGGTAGTTAAGTTTTTGGAGAGTCAGGCTTATATGTGGATTTTTGATTCTGCATAGGGTCAATGCCCCTAACCTCCACATTATTCAAGGGATCAATTATATATTAGTCATATTAACATTTTCTATTTGAACAGTCATATTACAACTAATATATGCTTTAACTTATCTATGGCTCTGGTATAGTGGAATGGGGTTATGTCTCTGGAAAGCGTGTTTGTACCGGGGGCTGGTAGCCTGCATATCAAGCACAGCAGGCACTCTTTGTTTAGAGATAGGTAAATCAGTTGTTAACATTCATAATATTTGTACTAGCATTTTTTAATGCAATTTTAAAGTTGTTAATTTTTAAAAGTTAATAAAATAGCTTGAAAGAGGCATGATGGTAACCACAGTGATCAGTGGGGAAACCAGCAACTTCTCAATTTGTCTTTAGGTGCCACTCTGACATGCCCCTGGAATTGTTTATCCACACAGGTCACGTACCAAACATCTTTAGAATGATGGCGTTTTTTCACTTGTAAGATGGGAAAACCAATGGTTAGAGCACTGGAATTATTTATCCAACACTTCATGGCTAGTTGGTAGCAGGAGAGGATCAGGACCTCAGGTCTACCCAGTGTCATACTTCATGCTTTTCCCTTGGAGTAGACACAGCAAGTTGGTTTCTGCTTGTTTGCAAAAATCTGATAATTGGTAGTGGCTTCCTGCCACTGTACAGTGAAGCTGCTACCAATTCACTGGCAGTGAATGGTTCTGAAGCTTACTGGACTTCAGGAAAATGAATTCTAGGATTGATTAAGCAGCGTCTGTCTTCTGCACATTAGTGGAGGGGTGGAGAGATTCTGTGCCTCATAGTGATTATTCTGGAGTTACACTTTCACATCATAATGATGATAATAAAATCTCTCCCTATTAAAAGCCTGTTATGTGCCAAGGACTTAACTGTCATATCTCCAATTCTCTCACAGCTCTTCAGTGATAGTGGTAGAGTTCCTGCTGATCAGATGAGTTAACTGAGATGCAGAGAGCTTAAGTGGTGACTTTCTTTAGCATCACATGGCTAAAAGGGATGAGGTTGAAATTTGATGTATTCCCACAAAAACTTCCTTTCTTGCTTTAAGTCTGTATTTGGGGAATATACCACATTATTTCTCTTTCTTAAATAAGCCTGCTACTGAGTTGTCAGTAGTGACACATGAATATGAATGATAGTGCATACTTAGAGATGTAAATTTTAGGAATAGTTAAAGCCATGGTAATAGCTTTATAGTTTTTTTTTTTTTTTTGGTGGTAAGAAATAACAAATCTAGGGAAAATAGAAATATATACCATTACTATTTTGATATTTCCTTTAGATCTAATCTATTCTTGAAATAAAAAATACATATACACTTATGTTTATTTATAAAATTATTACATTTGCTAAGTTAAATTTAAAAGTATGGTTCAGTCAGAGAGTAATTTATACATTGAATAGACTTACCAAGTTGCTGAGCTTGGGGTATTAGGCAAATAATAGGTTTTGCCAGTTTATAAAAATCCACCCCACACTGGGGGAACCAAGACAGTCTTATTTTATGGACTTATTCTGTATTATCCAGATGATAGCTATGAATGGGTTTAATATTTGTCTTCTCACTTCATCATTCCTATTCCTATGGGACAGTCTAGTTGGGGAGACAGACATTTATCAAATAGATAAATATTCTTGTATTCTTTACTGAGTGCCATGAAGGAAAAGCACAGTGTTTTCTGAGGGGATCCTACCTCACTCTGGTGTTCAGGGAGGATTTCTCTGAGGGTGGGGTACTGGTGCTGACTTCTGCAGGAGCATAGAGCTCCTTCCACATGGAAGGAACAGTGTAGTTAAAAACCCAGTGGTGGGGAAGTGTGTGGTTTTTCTAGAGTACCCCAGAAACCAGCATGGTCAGAAGAGGAGATTTCCTTTTGGCAGCAATGGTGGGTCCAGCTGTGACTGGATTTGGTGAGGGATGGCTGTGGTGGGAGAGGAAGGAGTCAGAATGCATCCCTGGATTCTAACTTGTACATCTATGTGGGTAGGGGGTATCTTTCACTGAGATCAGAAACAGGCAGGGAGTATCCTAGGCATCCAGGCAGGAATGTTGGGTGGCAGTTGGGTATAGAGCTCTGGGGCTTAGGGGACCAGCCAAGGGAGACCCATTTGGGGGACACAGGCATGAGGAGGTAATGCAACCTGTGGCTTATATGAACTTGGGAAAAATGAAGCTTTGTCTGCAGTGATGCATGATTTTTTACGTCTTGTACCTATTGACTGTAAGAAGCCTACATTCCAATTAGAGTCCTGTTGTTTAACTGGCCATGTGGTGTTGAGCAAGCTATTGCTTTTTCTGTTCAACGAATGTTAATGTTGCCGTTGCCAGGCATTGTTCTAAGTGCTAGATACACAAAGATTAAAAAACAAACAAAATTTTAGCTTTAATTAATAGAATGCGGAGACAAGGAAATAAACTATTGAGTGATTTCACTCTGACTTCAATTTGTTAATTTATTAAGAGGAAAAGAAAAAAAAAAGATTTATGAAGCTCTTACTGTGTGATAAATCCTGTGGTATCTCATTTAGCCCCCCAGCAGCACAAGAAATGAACATGACTGTACTCTATTAAACTGAGCCCAAGTTACACCACTAGTAAGTTGTATAGGCAGGGTTCACATCCAGGTTTGTCTGACTCTAAACTCCCTCCCTTTCCATTATACCTTTATTGTCTAGAATTTTAAGTGTTTTTCTAAACTGAGCTGTTTATATTATATGAAAAAGATGGAGGAGTTTGAAGCAGGGAAGCATTGTCACCCAAGGTAAATATTTGTGCTTGCATAGTAAGTGTAGTAAGGTGAATCAGCAGAGTCCTTGCATCAGTGGAAAAGGTTTTCCTGAGATTTCTCTTGCTCTTAAGAAAGCTGATGCCTGGATGAATGTCAGTCTTTATGAATGGCACTCATGGTTAGCCGAAGGCTATGTCATCTTCCTTGACCTCTTTGATATTTTTGTCATTGACACGGGCAAAGACATGAATGAGATGGCATGCTGATTTAATTGGCGACTGAAGTCAAGATAGGAGATACAGTTAATATATTAGATGTCAGGGTGGAATGATGACTAGAAATAAACAATGAAAATAAGCGGAGGTACAGACAAACTTCCACCACTAGCATCGACTAACCACCTGAATAATGGAAGAGGGGAAGGTGGGGTTTCGTTACAGCTCATGGGATGGATCAGGAGTATGATGGGGCTGCCACCCAAGCACAGAGATCCACAAGGCCACATTAGTACCAGTGGAGGCTCTGGGAAAAAGAAGTGAGCTCCTCCCCATATTTTTTGTGTTAAGGGGACTAACACACACACACACACACACACACACACACACACACACACAAATTCTTCAAAAGCAGAATTGAATAATTTTGCTCAGAAAAAGGAAGTAGATATGATTGTCTTCAAATATTCTGCAAAAGGACCTAAGTGAAACCAATGATGTAAACTTCAAGGAACAGAATTTTGTTATGGAGAAGGAAGGAATTCATAACATTCATGGTTGTAGATACATGGCGGGGGGTTCGTACACACATCACCTATGAACCAGTGAGGTTCTTTTCTGTTCTAAGATTCTTTGTTTCATTGCTGAATCCTTTATCTAGAGAATCTTAGGAATTGTGATCAAATGGAGATGTATTGAAGTGCTTTGGAAATGCATGGTAGACATTGGTCATAATTTGATAATGTAGGTCAGGAGGATAATGCAGGGTTTCTAGAGGACATTTCATTGACCTCTGATGCTGTATGTTAATTTGGATGTACCTACACGATGGTTGCATTTTTTAAAGTATGCCTAAGAGTTAAGAATCACAGCTTCTGAATGTTGCTTTTTATTGGTAGTTTATGGAAGTCACTTATACATATAACATATAACAACATATTAATATTTTGTGGCTAGTCTTAATTCTGAAAAATGAAAACCCAGTGGTATTTTAAATTTAAAGTATAGTTAGAAAAAAATATTGTGTCTCCTATTCTTGTCCCATTTAAGGATAATATATATGTGACAAACTTCTTTATTTAAAAATACACATCAAGGGGCACCCGGGTGGCCCAGTCAGTTAAGTGTCTGCCTTTGGCTCAGGTCATGATCCCTGGGTCCTGGGATCGAGCCCCATGTCGGGCTCCCTGCTCAGAGGAGAGTCTGTTTCTTCCTCTGCCTCTGCCCATGTTCTCTCTTTTGCTCACTCTTTCAAATAAATAAAATCTTAAAAAAAAATTACACATTAAAAAAATGTTTCTTTCAGATAAAAACTGAGCAAATAAAAACTGCCTTAAATCCCATTTTTATACTTTTTTTCTTCATCCCCCCCATCTCTGGTTCCACAAATATATATGATATATATGTTCTGTGTAACTTGCCTTAAGGAAACCCAAAGCAAAAATAATGACAGTGGTCATTTTTCCATGCCAGTATATGAGTATTTTGGTCCCTCCCTGCCCTTACCCACTCCCTGCAGTTAGCATCATACTTAGAGAGGGCACCATGGTTCTTGGAGCCAATAACCAATACTAATACTGATGTATTAGAATTCTACTTCTTGATCCTTCCCATACCACGGTAGAATGTAGCACATATTCCTAGATTGACAAAGGAAAACTTATGGTGTGTTGATACTCAAATTCGAAGCTCACGTCTGCTTGAATAGGTACTATCTTGTCAAGTAAAAACACAATGGTTTTAGATGCTGCGTTGCATTTTTTTCCTGTCTCAATTTCATGACCATACATGGATGTATGCTGTAGTGTACATAGGAGACTATGGGCCTGAGTCAGGAAACTTGTGCTCTGGTCTTGGCTCTGTACAAGTGCTGTAGCCCTGGGTAAGTCCCCACAACTCCCAGCCTTCAGTATGTCATCTGGGATGAGATTGTTTCCGTGGTAATTGGATTCTGTGGTAGTGGTGACAGTGGTAACTGAGAATAGTGGTATTTTCTGGCTTGAAGAGGAATACGGAATGAGGGAAAAAGTCTTTAGTGCCTTGCTTCTTTATTTTTGACTTAAACTGATCTTTTTTATTTTATTTTATTTATTTATTAGAGAGAGAGAGAGGCAGAGACACAGGCAGAGGGAGAAGCAGGCTCCATGCAGGGAGCCTGACCTGGGACTCGATCCCTGGTCCCCAGGATCAGGCCCTGGGCTGAAGGTGGCGCGAAACTGCTGAGCCACCTGGGCTGCCTGACTTAAACTGATCTTAATGCCATTAGAAGAACTTGACCAAGAATATTGCATTATATATTATCATTGGTTTTACATGTGTCTTCTGCATAATGTACAGAATCGATAGAGAAATTGGTCGGTGATTTTTACTTTTTACTTTTGAGAACATTTTACTTTATGTGATCAGTCATCATTCCTGTGGAGTTACTGAATCAGCACAATCTGAGTCATTTGTGCTGTGTGCTAAGTGAGACATAAAGAAGTGCAAAGCATGGATGTTGCCATTTTAGACTACTTGGGAGGTAAGAAAATTCATGAAAAATGAAAAACTAGTCCATGAGTTAAATAACAATGCAAGGCAACTGAGAAGTCTGTTACAAGTAGCACAGGAGAGGGGCACCTGGGTGGCTCAGTGATTGAGTGTCTGCCTTTGGCTCAGGTTTGATCCTGGGGTTTTGGGATCAAGTCCTGCATTGGCCTCCCCAAAGGGAGTCTGCTTCTACCTCTGCCTGTGTCTCTGCCTCTCTCATGAATAAATAAATAAAGTCTAAACCAAAAACCAAACCCAAAAACAAATAGCACAGGAGAGACTAGGGTAGGTCCTATAGATAGTGTTCTTGGGTGTGGTGAAGGGGGGGATGCTCTGTTGACCTTGAACCAGGACTTGAGTGAACTTGGGTTTAGACAGACAGGAGAGTGGGGACGTCCTCAGAATAAGGACTAGCAGCCGTTCCCTGTGGGTGAATGCTCTAAATGGGAGTGCGGGTGTGGGGATGGAGAAGGATGAATGTGGGACAGCTGTGTCCCATCCACCCCCACCCTACAGAAAACCATAGTAATGTTTGCAGCATGCCTGGGAAAAAACAGACATTTTAGAGTTATATTTAGACATTATCACAGAAAAGTAAACATAGATTGCTTCATGATATGGCAACCACTTCTTACAGGTCACTATGGCTGGCTCTGATCCTTATCGGCCTAACTTTCACATAGCTGTAATTCATGCACATCGCTTTTAAACATTTGACATTGTTATGTATGTATTTTTCCATTTCTCTGTTCCACTGTGCTCATATGTTATGGCTTGTTCACATATTCTGTAATTGTCGAATAGGTTGTCCTAGTTTTCTTCTTTGAACAATTGGTAAGTGGCTCTCAGAACTGTTACAGTTCTTATTAATTTGATTTTCACATGCATTGTGAGTTAGGTATTATTTCTTCGATTTGCTGAGTGAGAAGCCTAATATGCAATGTATCTGGGGTCATATAGTGGTAGTAAGTGGTGAGATAAGTGTGTGGGCCCACTCTGCGGCCAAGCCCACACTTTCTTCACTGGACTATGCTGTCTCCTGTCAGTATTAAAAATCATGTAGCTGCAGATGGATTTGGAGAAATCGCACCCCTACCCCATTTGAGAGACAGGGTTAGAGTTGGAGCAAGATAGAGTTTTTATTTTTTATTTTTTTATTTTTAAAGATTTTATTTATTTATTCTTGAGAGACACAGAGAGAGAGAGGCAGAGACATAGGCAGAGGGAGAAGTAGGCTCCCTCAGGGGAGCCCCATGTGGTACCCCATCCTGGGACCCTGGGATCACGACCTGAGCCAGAGGCAGACGCTCAACCACTGAGCCACCCAGGCATCCCAAGATAGAGTTTTTAAAGCTTTTGTTTAAAGCTTATTGTCCTGTTATCTCTCAGAGTGAAGTAGTAGTGAAAAACCTACTAGTAGGTATAAAACCTACTGGTATAAACACTCATTTACTTAAATTGGGTTTCATTATTTTTGTCATTTTATAGGTAATGAAATATTACTTCGAAGTTTTCTTTAGTTGCTGGTAATATAGAATATTTTCCCAAATAATGGTTCAAAATGGGAAGAGATTCTTTCTCTGAGCGCATATTTAATCCAGATGTATAGATATGATTAGAGATCAAGAAAATAGGATAGTTCTTTCAGTGGGCTTGCAATGCTTTTCTTCAATTTGTGGTTTAAGAAATTGGGCTGAAAAAATTGTAGCATATTATATTCAGAAAGAAACTACTAATAAACCATTTCCCTAACTTGATATTTGGTAGTAAATACAATTACATAGATATCTTTATTATAAAAACATATGGTGGCATACTCTGAAAGAGTGGTAATGAAGGAATAAGTATAAAAAACATCAAGTCTATTTAAAGTAGGGGCACCTGGGTAGCTCAGTCACTTAAACGTCTGACTCTAGATCTCAGCTCAGGTCTTGATCCTCACCATTGTGAGTTTGAGCCCCGAGTTGGGCCTTCACACCCAGGGTGGAGTCTACTTAAAAAAAAAAAAGTCTGTCTAAAGTATACTAAAAGTATGTAAGTGAGTTGTTGTTTAATTTGGATTATCTTTAAAAGTGTTGTTGGATTCTTAGGCCAGCGTTTGATAAACCTCTTTTACCTATAATACAGCCCAAGTATGCTGCCTAAATTGTCTAGAATATATGTTCAAATATATATTTAAAAAAAATACACATTGTACTCTTATTTAGTTGTCCTTGGGATAGAAAACCTTCAGAGGATTTTGGAGGATGTAGGTAGTAGTGGCAGCTTCCCAAAAGGAGATGTAGGAAGGCATGTGTGTGCACGTGTTCATGTGTGGTGTACAATTGATACATGCATATCTACACAAAAGTTTATTTGAACAAAGGAGTTATAAGAATGCCTTACCAATAAATAAAATTGCATAAGACACTGAGTATAATTAAACCTACACTAGTTGTTTTGAGTTCTTTGAAAATGGGTGGTACATACTGTGGCCTTCAAAGGACTTAGTTTATAGGATTGAAGCTCAAACTGCAGTAGTTGTGGAATGGTATCTAGAGAGGAGTAACATATTTAGAGAATGTATTTGAGGACTGTTTTAATATGCACAATGTCTCTGATAGAGCATACATTTTATATGAGAAATGAAAATGATGGTACTCTGGAATAGATCAACCAAGGAGAGATGATAAAAATACTAAAATTGTTTTGGGTTAGAAGTGAATAGGAGAAGCGACTTGACCTTTAGGTTTTTTGGAAAAACCTATATTTGGTTTGGTCTTTGGTTTCTTTAAGGAGGAAGTAGTAAAAAGCAGGGGTTGAGATCCTGTACTTGTACATATTTAATGTTAAAAATAGGAAGAGCACACAGCAGGATGAATTTGAGGTGTGGATGAGTATTTAACACAAGACCATAAGGAGAGAAGGTTAAAATTAAATAATTTGCACTGTATAAGTATCTGTTTTCATATCTGAAGTCTCACTGAAAGGTATTAGATGCATTTTGAGAGGTACAGATAATCTATGTATTTCATGTTTTCGATTTTCAGAACTCTCAGGGTTAAGCTAACATTTTTGACATGGGTGCAAATGAGCTGAATTTTAAGTAGGATGGTAAAGGTTTATTGCAGTGATTAGACAGATATTACAAAACAATTTTAGTCACTGATAAGATGAATTTGCTGCACTGTTACCTATAGCATTAAAATAAAGACACTCCAATAATCATTTTTCCATTTTAAATTTCTGCTTTAATTAAGCCAGTTTTGGGGTGCATTATTTAAAGTGAAATAAGTAGACCTTTCCTATGTCCTGGCTAATCCAGATTGAATGTGAAGATAGGGCTGCCTCAGGACTCCGTATTAGAAATTTAGCTTGAAATCTGATTTACTCAGCCTCTCTCTTGGCCATTCATTCATTCATTCTGAAATCACCAGCTGAGCCTTGATTTTCACACTTCCATAGGAAGTTTTATCTTTTGAGAGAAAGTGTGGAAAATAATTATATTCAGCTTTTTTTAAGGCATATGTTCTGATTTAACTCATTCTAGGAAAACTTAATTCTTAACACTTGATTTTTGTTTTATTGCAGTATATCAACATACATGTTTGTGTGTTGAATTGTGAAGTTAGCACAGGTTGTGTAACATCAGTATATAATCATTGTAAGTACAAAATTTCCTTGACTGGTGAAAGTAACACATCTAAAATTCCATGAAATTTGAATTTTGAGCAGAACTGTTAGGCCTACACATATTCTCATTCAGGTGAGATCAGTTCCTGGCAAATTCCTATGAATCCCCAAGAACTGAGCTTTTTTGTAGGGGGGCTTTGTTACAGCCCACCACAGACCCATTGAGATGCTCTGTCCTTACCATGCCTTGTGTGTCCAGTTAGGATGTCGACTGCATGTGTTACATTTTTGTTCAGCCTGTCTCCAGTGAATTGCTCATTTCTCTGGGATAGGTTGTTTTCATTTTTCTTCAGTGCCTGGTGCACTGCGCATTTAAGAGATACCAAGGAAGGAGGGCAAAGATTGCATGCAGCTTTGGGCTGGGGTGTCAGTGGGAAGAAACTGGCAGTTCTTGTAGCTTCCCCAGCTTGGGGTCTGGGTTTGTGCTCCTGGCTTAGCTCTTACCTCCCATTCATGCCATAGCTCCTTACCTTCGAACTACGGCTCTCACCTCTGTGGTGAGGCTTTCGTTGCCAAACCCAGCAATTACCTTCTAGTCACCGAATATGGAAAAGCTTTTAGCCTTCACCTCTTAAACACCAGGGTTGCATTTGCCATGTCTCATTTGTTGTGATGTATGACTCCCTTCTTTTCTGTGACACCATACTCTCCGGAATCTTTATTTTCTGACCATTCTTCTGGCTTCTTTATGGACTGCTTCTTTCCCTTCTCTCTAAAATGGTGTTATCCTCTACAATTTTGTCCTCTACCATTGTTCTTTTTTCACATATTTTTCCTGGGTGAAATACTTGAGTTTTTATATGCTTCCTGTTGATTAAATCATCCAGTATTTGTTGAACATTTTATTATGTGCCAGGTGTACTATTTGACTTATGTCCTAGAGATACAATAGTGAGTAAAACAGAAGAGTTGCTGCCTTTCCAGGAGCATGTATCCTCTATATGCTGACTTTTCCCTATATATCATTCTATGTCAGCCCTTACTCCCCAAGCTACAAACATATTGGGTTCCTTCCTATTTTTTTATTTTATTTTATTTTATTTTATTTTTTTATTTTATTATTTTTTAAGATTTTATGTATTTATCCATGAGAGAGAGAGAGCGAGAGGTGGGGGGGCAGGCAGAGACACAGGCAGAGGGAGAAGCAGGCTCCATGCAGGGAGCCTGACGTGGGACTCAATCCCGGGACTCCAGAATCATGCCCCGGGCTGAAGGCAGGTGCTAAACCGCTGAGCCACCCAGGGATCTCAGGTTCCTTCCTTCTAGATGTTTTCACCTGGGTTTCCTATAGGAACCTCAGATTTCCTATGTAGAATACTGAAGGCTCCCTTTGGCAAATGGAGGAGAGGGCTGATCTGCTTCTACCTCTGCATATCCTGTCTCAGATGGTGTCTTACTATCTATTGAGCCACCTTTGACTCCTGTCTTCTTCCATCACTTAGTCTCCAAGTTGTGTTGTATTTCCATCCCATTACTTGAATCTGGGCTTGCTTTCTGCCACTACTGCCACCAGTTCAGTATTTCAGCTCACCTGCCTGCTGCAGTAGCCCACCCTGGCTCCAGGCAGCTGCTTGAGAGCAGGCCTTCTGAAGCTGGATCCAACTATAGCTGCCTCTTAAAAGCACCTAGTGGTTCACCCCAAGGTGCAATCTGAAGCCTTTCAGATGACGTGCAAGGCTCACCCATGTACTGTCTTCTGCCTGCTGCAGCTTCTTTGCAAATTTCTGCTTCGTTTGGATCTCAACTGCTTATGTTTACTCATAAACATCAGGCAGCTCACCTTCCTTGAGCCTCTGCTTTATGCTGCTCCTTCTGCTCTGTGGTTCTCTATGCCCTGTCCCTCCCCACCTTGAGCCTGGCACTTTCTCACTCATTTATTCTGGTAATCTTTAAGCCTTCTAGAGGGTTTTCATATGTATTATATAGAGTCTGGCATACAGTGGGGATCAATATATGGTTTTGAAAGGAAGGCAAGAAGGATCTCTTGTATGAATGCTGCAGGCTTTTTTAGCACCTTGGGGAGGGATTTCCCTTGCCAGGGCTTTTGCTCCTTTGAAGCACCCAAGGCAAGAAAGTCCCAGTTGAGTCTCTAGTTCTGGCTCTCCCGAATGGCCTTGGCCCTGAGGCCCATGGGCTGACTCACTAAACCCAAAATAAAACTCAGAGTCTAGATTTGAACTGGTTATGTTTGGTAAGATACTGACATAGGGAAGGTGGCTTGTGATTCATAGTCTGGGTGCCTATTCATATGCACTAGTGATCTTTGAAAACTTTTACCCTAGATATTCTGTATTATCTAAAATCTACCCTTTCACTTTCTAATGAGTACTCAGATGCATTAATGTTTGATCAGGAGTTGCAGACTCAGGTCCAAATTAGAGTAGTTTTTCTGAGAATACTTTGAAGTCAAAATCGTTGCTAACCACTCAGTATACTTTATCTTTATTACTAGTAAGCTAAAAGGAACCGGCTGAGATTAACTGTCATGCTCATATCCTATATGTATAGCAGAATTTTAGATGCAAATGTTTTCTCTGCAAACTCTTTCCTCCTTTTGTTTCCTCCTTCGTAATTGCTAAAACCTTCCTAAAAATAAAAAATAAGGTGTCATGTATCCATCTAGACCTTTTTCCTAAATGTTCTGGGTTTTTATATGCCACCTAATTGTTTTTTTTAAATTAAATAATTGATTTACAGCATATTAGTTTTTAGATATTATAATGATCTGATATTTGTATATATTGTGTGTCTTTAATATTGTCAAAAGTAAGGATAGTTGTGTAAATGTTAGTGTAACAAAATCTCTGCCTTTGTAATACATAATGACTTAATCTGTGTCTTTGTTTATTTCTTCCCAGGGCAGCCCAATGGATCCTATGGTGATGAAGAGACCTCAGTTGTATGGGATGGGCAGTAACCCTCATTCTCAGCCTCAGCAAAGCAGCCCTTACCCAGGAGGCTCTTACGGCCCACCAGGCCCACAACGGTATCCAATCAGTATCCAGGGTCGGACCCCAGGGGCCATGGGAGGAATGCAGTACCCACAGCAGCAGGTTTGTGCTGGTTTTAATCCCATTTCCCCTTCAAATTGGTGATGTTTTGTCTTTGTTGCTGTCTACCTAAAGATTGGTACTGAGAGAATTAGGAAGCATTATTTTCTTTTTTCTTCTAGTTTTCATAGTTTTCAGGTAATCACAGGTGCAGTTTTCTTTCAAAGAAGGAAAGGTGATAGGGCACCTGGGTGGCTCAGTCAGTTAAACTTTCAACTTTCAATCTTGGTGCAGGTCTTGATCTCAGGATTGTGACTTCAGCCTGCCTTGGGCTTCATGCTTGGCGTGGAGTTTACTTAAAAAAAGAGCCATGGTTGGCCAGTCATTAAGCATTGGATTCTTGATTTCCCCTCAGGGTCAGGAGATGGAGGCCTGCCTGGGAATCCCAGCATGAGCTGCTTAAAATTCTTTCTTTCTCCCTAGCCCTCTGTCAGCTTGCTCCGCCTCCTGCGTGCATGCGCATACACTTTCTCTTTAAAACAAATAAAAATAAAAATAAATAAAAAGGAAAAGTGAGCTTCTTAGAACAAAGTGGACAAAAATACCTGTTTGGTGGAGGCTGTTACCGTGTTACTGACTGTAGTTGAAAGACAGGCAATCTCATCATTTTGCACTACATTATATAGATCTAAACCCCATGAAGTCAACTTCGCTTTCTAACATTTCTGATGTCAGACTGGCATGTTTTGAACTGTGAATAGAGTTCTTAAGGTGAAGTTTTAATTATTTAAAAAATAAATAACCATGAAAACGGCATCAACTTTGAGAAAAGTTTCTTTATTCTCCCAAAAAGTTTTTTTGCGTTTATTTCTTAACATATTGCTTTCATATAAGAGGATTTGGGTACATCTGTTTTGGGTACATCTGTTTTCTTAGATTTGGATGGGTTTTGTGTTTTACTTAAAGACTTTTTTTTAAAGTCCCCCAGTATTTTTCTCCTTTTTCTCTAGAAACAAATAGTTGGAGTTACTTTTTAGCCATAGTAAACCTAGAGTCTCTTGGATACTAGAGTATATCCTTGTTATGTTGGCCTGAGGAAGCATGAAATTAGGAAAAGACTAAATTAGATTCAGACTCGTTAAGGTGTTTAGTCACTAGAAATACCAGAAAGCCTTATTTATTAATTCCCACACCATGTCTTTAATCCTGGGGGTGCACTGGGCTGATGCTGCGTACATTTTCCTGCCTCCAGATAAATTACTCCTTAATGTTGCTAGTACCCCATTCCAGTGTTTCATATACTTCCTCTCTGGAAATTCTTCCCTGTGTTTGACCAAAAATCATCTGTGGCAGAAAAAAAAAATGGATCAGACTTTTCTTCTAAGATGGAAGTGGAGAATGATACACTTTTACATGCTCCAGAGCTGTGTTGATGAAGTTGCATCTGAGCCTTTTCTTTTAAGGCTGAATATTATTTTTCCTCTTTATTTTTTGTCCCTCCTTGGGTGGTATTTTTATTTCAAGGTGGTTGTAGGGAAAGATGGAAGTAGTTCAACCTTTGAATCCTAGCTGTTGGTTCCTTAAATAGCTGTTATTACTCCTTTATTAAAATTGGCTGCCCAGAATTCTAAGTCACTTGCACACTTACTTAATTGCTCTGTTAATTTTTTTAACATAATTCCGTTCTTCCAGAAATATTTTGCTGCCTAGAATAAAACATCTTTAGCTGAGGTTACTAATTGTGAGGGGGAAATAGTTTGAACATGATTGAAAAGTAAGACATGATTGAAAAGTACGACATGATTTTCTTTTCCTTTTTCTAGTTTTAATTCAGTTTGCTCTTAGGTGAGGGGAAGAAAGCCCAAGCAGCTTGCTACCAAAATCCTATTTCTCCTCTGTAGCTGATTTCATTTGGGGGCTGATAGTCCTGTATGATAACCCCAGCCACAGGAAGAGAAGAAGGGAAGAAGTAACGGGACTTGTGGAATGAAGTAGATGCTAATCACTCCTTGTTTATCTGTATCTTCTTTCCACTATATTTTCCTGCTGTCAGAAATTCATTTTGAAAGGTGATGTTTATGGTAAGGTACGAGATACTCCTTTATCTTTTTCTCTGAACGAATTCAAGTCTTGTAAGTTTTCAACATTAGCATAGTTTGCAATGCCAAAGTAGAAGTCCAGCAAATGGAAAAGAGTGTATAAACAACGGTTACCCCAGGGGGCGCCTGGGTGACTTGCTCCATTAAATAGTTGCCTTTGGCTCAGGTCATGATCTCAGGGTCGATCCAGCCCTGTGCTGGGCTTCCTGCTCCACTTGGAGTCTGCTTGAGGATCCTCTCTCTCCCTCTTCCTCTGCTGATCTGCCCACTTGTGTGTGCCGATTCTCTCTCAAATAAATAAATAAAATCTTAAAAAAAAAAAGATTACCCAGGAATATTTTTTTCATTATTTTCTTTCCTACATGTGTAAGCCTGGAAGAAGAGGATGTACATAAGTACATGAGTAATCTTAATTTCTTGGGTTCTTGGTATTTTTTTTTTTAATTCCTGTGTCTCTTACATACTTTTGAAATTCAGTAACTCTTGGATTTCTTTGAAGGGACAAATTGATGAAGATAACTCACCAACTATTTCAGCAAATTTTTAATTAAGATTTTAGATTAGGCATTTTACTGCTAACCAGAAGAAATGCCTAATTCTAATTAAGGACAAATCTTTCTGATAATGAAAGGAAAGTAGTGTATCTGGTAAGAAATTGAATGCCTCGGCCATAATATGTCAAACTTTCATATTGAGTTCATCATAATCAAGTGTTCTAAGTAATCTGTATTGCCTTTTCATCCTTTCATTTAGTTATGATATAGTCTTAAAATATAGTATCTTGTTTTGATAAGTAAAAGGCTAAAAATGGCTATGAATGCATTTTTGAATATGTGTAACATTTTAAAAGGGACTCAACTTTTAAAATACTAGTTCATGTGATCAGTTAGGTATAGGCTAATTAATAGCCTTGAATGGAAAAAAATGTAATTGAGAAAGTTTTGGGTAAAAGTTATTAGAGCACATTTACTTTGTTAGTTTTAGACTGTGTTCTTGGTGGGGAATTCTCAGTGAGTTGCTTTGTTTGTAAATTTTGGGTAATTATAAACTTGTCCACAGACAAGGCCCTGGCACAGTGATTGGCTGCTGGTCCTGTCCGTTTTCTCCTCGTATTAATGTAATTGGCCGAGCATTTTTGTAATCATGGCTGCTAATGTTTCTCAGGGAAGAAGTTGAAAGATAATGATGACATTGAGTTTTTATTGAGTGGACATCACCACCTAGGCATGACTTTGCTTTGGATAGCCTCCAAAGCTTTCTGTGTTTGGTTTGTGAGCCTCTAATGAGCTGAATCAGGTTCATTTAATATTGCTCATATATTTCTGCAAAGGATTAAAATGCAGGAATTCAAGTTTGTAAATTGAGTTGCCCACTTACCAGCTGAGTGGTAAGTTGTCTTTGGCTCAGGGGTCACAGTTTGATTCCTGGCTAGCGTTCCACTCCTGTGATAGGAATTGTAAATGAGTATTCTGTTAGAAAGGACTGCCATGCTAATATGAAATTTAACATGGATAATATCCCTGCTTGCTTTTTGTTTCTGAGAATCAGGAGAAACTGGCCATCGAGTATTTGATTTTAGTGTTAACCTGGTAATTCTTGATTTTGTATGGTGATAATTTTATTTTTGCAATATACTCATGACTAGGTCTTTGAGCATGACATGATAATAGTACATCATTTTGGTATTTATTAACTGGAACTAGATTTGTGCTCTTTCACATGCTGATTCTCCCATACCATCAGGCGAATACATGGCTAAACAGATTAGTTTTGCACAGTGCCCTAAAAACTAGTCTACTTGAGTTTCTATTGAGCCGAGAGGGGAAATGAATTTTCTATGCCTCTGTGGAGAATGTTCTGCCTCTAGGCTCCTGGAATTCAAACTTGGAGATGGTTAACGGAAGTATACTGGTTGATTTCGTCTAATACAGAACCACAGAGAGGAAATATAATCTTTAAGGTTACCAGAATCTGACTCTTGAGTTTTTTTAGATTTTTAAAATAACATAGACACTAAGGTACCCCTGGCTGCATCAGGGATGTGGGTGAGCAAATGTTTTGTTTTACTTCTCTTGTCCTTTGTGATTATAAATGTATATGCAGGCCTGTGCCAACTTGCTTTAAAAAAGATTTTCATATAAAAGAAATAGCACACAGGGGAAATAGGCTACAGAAGTGAGGATATATTTATTTGTGTCAAGCACATTTCAATTACCGCATGTAGTGTTGAGATTTTTCCTGAGTTATCAAGGGTTAGTGGGTTGATATTTTAACTATCCTTACCTTACTGCAGAAGTTTGTATAATCTAATGCCTCTTGGCATTATAAAGCCAGGGAAAGGGGAAGAGGGCAGTGAGATATTTAAGTTTATGAGTATTTTTATAATGAAAAACACGACCTTTTTAGTTTTTAAAAACACATCTGTCTTCCAAAGACCTTTACAAAAATAAGAGCATGATATAACAACAAGAATATAATAGTTTTGAAAGGTATTCTGGAAAAATTAAACAGAAATTAGTTATTTTTGTTAAGGTGATCCATCTGAACTTATCCCTTAAAAACCTAATTAAAGTTGAAGTTCTTTTGAAGAAGACTTTAGAAGTCAATAGGTATTCTCATTTGTGTCTTTATCTTCTGTACCCTTTGGATATGTGTATTTTGCTGTGTGTTTTTTGAGTAAAAATGTTATGTTATTTCAGAACATAAGCATTTTATTTGGTGCTATCTTAACAGCCAAAACACTTCTTCCAATGCAAATGTTTATTTTGGCAGCAGATGTTTCTAAAAGGAGACAAACATTACAATTGTTTGGCTAAAATAAATGTTTTCTTTGGGGTTATTGAGGCAGCCAAGCAAGTTCTAGGATTCCCACCTGTGTTGCTTTATATTGTCAGTCTATTTGGGTAAAAAATGTTTACTTTAAAAAATACAGTTAAAATTATGTCGTATTCAGTTTGAACAATGTCTTTGAAAAGTCAGGATGGATGAGGAAGGAAGAGTTGGTTAAAGACGTAACAATTACAGAATTATTTAACATTAAATGTTTGTTTAGACTCCGTCTCTGAATCCTAAATGTGAATCCAATAATCAGGGATTAATTTTGGTTTTGCCTAATAAGAGCTTAGACATCCTATTTTTAAGGAGCATCGTAGGGTGTGATAGGATGAGAAAGGAAGACTTGACTTAACGGAAAAGAACTGGTGCGTAGAGTTTGTTTTACATCCAGACTCAGTTTTTTTGATAGTTTATGTTTACTCAAAGACACACCCACTCGCACTTATGTGTGCACACGCTTACTTGCACACACTTATTTAAAGCAGAATGTTTGTGTGACAGTGGTATCTTAGTATAACCAAATGTATCTCCATACACATACTGAATATATTAAACATGTATTTTATGTGTGTTTTAGATATGTGTACATATATAAACAAATACATGAATAAAATGAAGGTAAACATTTTGGGCAGTAAAATAATGAATGCTGAGAGATTTCTCTCACTGTGTTATTTGTAGCATTTTTTTTTTTTTTTTGTAGCATTTTTATATAGGCATGTTCGGTACCAAGAGACTAGGAGCCAAGCTGCTTTGCTTGCACACCTGAAATGTTTGGAGTCCTTTCAGCGGATTGCAGATTTGTATAAATAATGGCCTTTTGTTGGCCACATTTTGTCTTGATTTTCTCAGTTGTTCTCCATCAGTGAACATAAAGGTATTTAAGGTTTACCAACAAAATACATTTACACCTCATATTTCTGCTTCCAAGTAGATAGCAGATGCTACTATCACTGATGCCAAAGTTCCCTGTAGATGGAGTTTTGTACCAAGAGAATATTTTTGAAAAGATTTGTAGATATGATAATTTTTATTTGCTCCTTAAAATGTAAATTTCTGGAATACTTAACTGGTTTTATTTACTTTTTATATTGTAGTTGAATGTAAGCATATTTTGAAGCATTCAATGTGACATCCTTAGAGGAGGATTAGAAGAGATCACATTTCAAGTTACATAGAAATTTTTAAGTTGTTAGCCTTTTTCCTAAAAAATGAGCAAAAACCAGGTTTCATACTTGAAAGTTTAATGAGAAAATATGAGATGATTTCTCTTGTTGTTTGGATAGCTACTTTTACATTAGAAAGTTTATACCAAATAGATTTGGTTTTTTATCTGAACATTTACATTGTTCTAGGTATTTATTATAATGTGTACAGCACCTGTTCTCTGCTTGTAGTTTATACCCTTTTGTCACTCACATATGAATTCTACATATTTTACACTCATGGACTTTCAACTAAAATATCTCTTAAGCTTTTCTATTATGTTTTTGTCTTTGAGATATAAATCTCACACATGTTTTAGGTAGCATTAGAATTGCCGGAGTATATTTTAAATAAATTTTGATTTTTTTTTGGTTTTACAAATAAAGAAACATTAAATGTGATATTTATGTTAAAATTAAAGCAATTCAAATAAAGCTAACAGTTGATACCAGTAAACCAACCAACCACATTACTTCAATGCTCCCTGAAACACAACTAACCACAGAAATCACTAAACAACAAAAATCCCAGAATATAAATTGACAGTTACAGTGACTGGCATAATTTAGACAGTAGTTCTCAAGTTTGCTGAATATTAGAATCTCTCAGGGTGCTTTCCAGCACTCCAGATTGGGATGTTCATATCAAGGACATCTGAATGTTAAGGCCCCCTTCTCTCTTTTTCTGAGCTCCACAGGTGACTCCCCAGTGTAGCCAGAATTAACAACCAGGTGATAGAGATGGACAAGTAAGTAAGGACCCCAGACTAGATTTTGGGCCAGCAGCATTGCCATTCTTTGGACCCTGCCCAGGGAGTCAGGTGCTTACTGCTGCCTTAATGTGTCCAGAAGCAGGAGGTGGGACAGTGAAGTCCTCGCTGATTAATGCTGGTAATCTGTGTGCGATCTTGGAAAAATCAAGACCTCACCCTGCTCATCTACTGAGTGAGGGACTTTGACTATGAGATCTCCTGGCTTGGAGATTTAGATAACTATTATTTAAAATAATACTTAATGTTTTTTCATTTTAGTTTTAAATTTTAGAGTTTTGTGACTCCAAGTACCATCTTCTGAAATTGATGCTTGATGGGTTGTATTAATAATTACTAGCCTACGTTCTTTAAAATTCTTTGTAGAGGTGAAAGAGTTGTTCTTCCTTAAAGATTAGCAAATTGTTGCAATCAATGCAATCAGTTATTTACTTTTAATTTAATTTTTTTAAGATTTTATTTTTGAGAGAGAGAGCAGAGTGAGAGAGAGCGAGCTTGAGAGTGCACAAGCAGCGGGGAGGGGCAGAGGGAGAGAAGCAGACTCCCCACTGAGCAGGGACTTGGGAGTGGGAACAGGGAGCCGATGCAGGGCTCCATTCCAGGACCCTGGGATCATGGCCTGAGCCAAGGGCAGAAGTTTAACCAAGTGAGCCACCCACGCACCCCTAATTTTATTATTTTTAAAGTGAAAATTTTCTCAGATAACTTCTTCTGAATACCTGTGGTGTGCTAGGTATGTAGAATGTTGTCTGTCCTTTCTAATATGTAGAAAATCATAAGGTTGAGTGAGATGTTAACTTTATTTGGAGTCACAAAAGGAAATAGAGACCCAGTAATTACTTACTCATTTAATACATTATTACTTTCTAAGTAGTTCTGAAAATAAGTATATACCGTACATTAGGATAAACTGTGTACAGTGAGTTCTGAATAGAAATAGGGACTTTTAAGACTTCTATTCTGTGCTATTATTTTCACTCCTCTTTGAGTGCCACAAAGAGGGATTTGCTGGCTGTATTTTTGTCTTTTAAAATGGTTTTTCTCTGGGTGGCTGGGTGGCTCAGTCAGCTGAGCATCTGCCTTGGGCTCAGGTAATGATCCCGTGACCCTAGGATGGAGCCCCATGTGAGGCTTCCTGCTCAGAGGGGAGTGTTTCCCCTGCCCCCACTTATATGTACTTGCTCTGACATGCACTCTCTTTCTTTCTCTCAAATAAATAAAAATCTTTAAAAAAATTCAGGCTTTTTCTAAGGGTAAAAAGTTTTTAAACTTCATGTTAGTAGCTAGAAGTTAAATTCTTTATGGTCAAAAGTTCTTTATGACAGCTTGATTATTTTTGTATGCAACAAATTTATGAATGACCTTTGTACTTCTTTTTTTAAAAGATTTTATTTATTTATTCATGAGAGAGACACGGAGAGAGAGAGAAGGCGAAGACATAGGTAGAGAGAGAAGCAGGCTCCTCGCAGCGAGCCCAATGTGGGACTCGATCCTGGAACTCTGGGATCATGCCCTGAGCCCTGAGGCAGATGCTCAACCACTGAGCCACCCAGGCATCTCCCTTTGCACTTTTCATTTTGGAAAATAATATTAAAAGTTAAATCTGTAGTTTTGAAAGGAATTAGAAAAGACAGTTTAGCAGAGAAGGAGAAGAAAAAGAAGATGGGTGAGAGCATGAAGGGAAGAAGGAAATCACAAGGCTACAAATAGGAAAAAAACAGCAGCCTTGCTTCTCTACGAATGGCTGTGTAGATGCCTTCCTGGTGCTAGGGAGCTTACTCAGCCTGGGTTCCTCGGCCTCAGGGGGCTTACTCAGCCTGGGTTCCTCGGCCTCAGGGGGAACTCCCCATGTGAGATCAGGTGTTAGAAATTTCCTGGAAATTCTGGAGCTGAGACCTGAGTGTGGTTAGTGTATGTATAAAGCAAACATTCCTTACCTACTAAGCCCCAAACCAAAACTTAGCAACTGTTGACAACAGTAGGAGTTACCAGCTTCCTATTTCCTATGAAAAAGTATGTTTAATTGAGAAAGCAGACTGTATTCCAAAGAAGTAACCGAATTAGTCTGTCTCTATTGATATTGAATCAGTAAGAACATACTTTCTTTTTTCTTTTTTAGTAATGACCAAATAAACCGGTGGAATTGGCTCTTCAGGGATAGTCAAAAACACGATCCAGGTCAATTTCTATAAAACATCAAACATTCAGAAACAAAGAGTAAGACTAATGTAAATAGCAAACACTGAAAAGATTGAATTAAAATGCAAAAAGATCCGTTGCTAAGATAATTGTTGAACTCAATGGACCTGAGACTGGGAAAAACTAGCTCTATCCGGATAGTTGTAGATGAGCCCCCAAGGAGGGCTAGGGAGAAGTGTCTGATGGAAACTCCAATCTGAGTGCATCCCAGAAAAGACAACCAAGTAGGGACAGTTTCCCAGTATGGCCTGTAAGGATTATGTGTCGTTTTATAATCTATATCATTGTTACCATTGCTTGCAGAGAAAGCTGGGGAAAAGGGAAGTATTGGAATAATTGTTATTATAATTGATGGGTTGTTATCACCTCAGAATACTTCTTTAAGGGTGGCTGAGAAGGAAACTTCCTTTTACTTAATTAGTATATTACCTTAAATTTCTAAGATTTTCTGATATCCCAATAGTCTGGATATTTTAAGCATTTTACATCCTTGGAGGTTTCCTCAGAGTGTTTTGGGCTTCATAGCAAAGTAAGACTTCCCCTCTCTACTTAACTACGTGTAAGTCCTGTGCTCTTCATCACAGGTCTTTGAGATGAGAGGATCTTATTCCCCAGGAATTGGCCAAATTTTGATACTTGGGAGAAGAGAAAAGACCAGAATTTATTTCTCTCAAATCCATTGGACTGCAAGGGAGACCCTTTCTCCATTATTGTCTCTGATTGATTTCTTACCTATTCTTCCTTGTTGGTTTCAAAAATAAAGAGTGAAAGGAGTGACATCATTGGCCCTAAGTCTTCATGATATCAGGTTATCACAGCACACTTGGAGTCATTTCCAGAATGATCGTTAAAAGCTGATTTACCACATATATGAGTTAGGTCATGAGAGTAATAAAATACTGAATGGAGAATGAGGCAGAGGGTTCCAGAAGGATTCCAGAGCCCAATGGGGTCTCAGCCACTGCTGCTGAAAGACACAGAAACTGGCATTAAGCAACATGCAGGCTTCTTACTTCCCAATCAGAGTCTGCTATGGTTGGTCTAACTGAAAGAATTTAAGTCTCCTAGCTGCTAGGGAGGCTATGAATTTGAGTTTTCAGGTCTCAGTTGTGGGAGGCAGAATGGTTTGGATACTACATCTTTGCAGAGAACACAGAATTACTCCTGACAGTCCCAGAGTTTCTCTGGTGTAAACATTTCCCTCCTTAGTCTTCCTGTTTCAATAGATGGCAGCTCCATCCCTTCTGCTTGACCCCGCAAGCACCTCACAGTCCTCTTCTTTTTCTCAAGCTCTCAATTTGTTAGAGAACCTCATTGCTTCTTTCTTCAGAATAAACCAGAAATGGCACACTTCTCACCACCTTGAAGGCTACTGCCCTTGACTAAAGGTCTATGGACACCACCTCCCATTTGTATCACCATAGTGGACTCTCTTGACTTGCTGCTCCACAGTCTGTTTTCAGCAGAGTGACCAGAATGGTCTTTTGAGATGGTATAAGTCAAAGCAAGACACTGAGTCCCTGAGGTCCACTTCTATATCCACATCCCCACACCTGGCTCTTCCTTCTGCCTGGAAGGCTCTTGGCTGGGTGTCGGGCTTGCCTTCTTCCTTCTTTTAAATTTCTGTTGAGATGTTCGTTTGATCTTCTCAGACTTCTTGAGTTGAACTGCACACTCCTCCTGGCCCTGGCCCTGGCCCTGGCCCTGGCCCTGGCCCTGGCCCTGTTTTATTTCCTCCATAGCACTTGCCACCTGAGGTGTGCTTGTTGCTTTGTTGTCATTTCTATTAGGATATGAACTGTAGACAGCAGAGACTGGGTTTTACCCTGCTGTGGCCTCTCATCTAGAACAGCACATGGCTCTTCACAAACATTTCCCAGCAAACAAAGAAGAATGTGCAGAATTGTAGACTCTGGCCAGGGAAACCCAAGGAGCCCGGTGCTGAAAGGTTCGAGTGTGTTCGCATTATATCTGCCACCTGTATGTGGCTGAGAGGCTGCTCCTTGGCCATGGCTTCCTCAGTTTCTGGCTGAATTGCTAGTACCCAGCTCCTAGCTGATCTGGTAGGAAGCCTACTAACAACCACTGGGCTGTCCCTGTAAACCTGCTGTTAGATTCCAGAGGAGTTTCTGGTACCTGAGAGGCCATTACGGCATGGTGGTTCTCTGTTGCTCCTCCTTCCAACATGTGCAGGATTAGGGGCCTGTAGTCCTCTCTCTGATACTAACCCCACTGAGAAAATTGGAGACAGCACTACTCTACATCAGGGCTGGTAACGTTCATCTGGGTTCTCTTGTATTGAGTGAAATACTTAGTAGGGGGAGACATGCAAAAGTTTCCAGACCCTAGCTGAATTGGATTTGGTGTAAATGTGATACAGGCTCAGGTCTTTGTCCTAACACTGGTCATTTGACAGTGCTTATGGAGGAAAACCCCCCAATGAGTTAGGATGCTGTTTATGGAAAACACATTTTTCCAGTAGGGATTTACTGGTAGGGGAAGAGAATTCCTTCACAATAGAGGCAGAGCTGTGCCATGCATGGTGGGAGTATGAAGGGGCTTTTAGATCCTCGGTGGTGGGGGAGTAGTTTACATCCAAGCTTATATTGGAATTGTGTAAAAGCTGGTAATTTATGGGGAAAAAACCTTAAATGTGATGTTGCAGTTCTCCATCAGTGAAACTGGTAAGTTGAGACCACTGTTTTTAGCAGACATTGTTTTTCATGTGCTTTATGGAGCAAGCACACTTGTATAAAGCTTAGCTTTTAGAAGAGGTGTGTTAGGGACCGAGGTTTGGAATTGTTAACCTTTGCCTACATTGTGCTGTTGTTGTTTCCAGAAGCAGAGGTCATGGCCACACTCAGAATGAAAGTTACACCTAGGAGTAAAGAAATGCAGTTTAGACCAAATATTACAAAATTATCCCTATGTGCTTTATTTCAGTTGAGGATGTATGATAGATAAATAATTGACTTTTAAGGAAGTACAAGGATTTAGTGCCTCAGTATTGATGTGATCTCATTGCCCTCTTCCTCCGCATCGTGATTATCACTGATCACAGTTTCCTAGTTGTAAAATATGAGAGATTGTCATTACGTGCCAGTAACAACATCAGTCCCCTTGCCGGGTGTCACACTAGGTACTTTTATGTCCCGTGCTCTTGTGTAACCCCTGCTGACCTTTCGTTTATCTCCACTTTCTGAATAATAATAAGAGCTAATATTTATTAAGGGCTTACTCTGTGTCAGGCACTGTTTTACTTACTTTACGAGGATTAACAATCTTCATGATGGCCTCCTGGGGCATGTGTTATAATCCTCAGTTTATAGATGAGGAAACTGGTCATTTGACCGTGTTTGTTTAAATTTATGTACTCACTAAGTGGCATGGCAAGAATTTCAGATCCTTGGCACTTTACCTCTGGGCCCACTCTAGCATAAATTTTATGATTCTGGTAAAACTGGAATGCTTCTCATCAACTGAGATGAGAATTCATTTGGATTTCTGAATAGTAAGACTGATTATAGTTAAGATAGCCTAATTTTGACACTGAATATTAGTTTCATTAGCTTTGTAACCTTTACCACGTTGAAAATGGAATGTTGGGCAGCCCGGGTGGCTCAGCAGTTTAGTGCCGCCTTTGGCCCAGAGCCTGATCCCGGAGACCCTGGGTCGAGTCCCACGTCGGGCTCCTTGCGTGGAGCCTGCTTCTCCCTCTGCCTGTGTCTGCCTCTCTCTCTCTCTCTCTCTCTCTCTCTCTCTCTCTCTGTGTGTGTGTGTCTCTCATTAATAAATAAATAAAATCTTAAAAAAAAAAAGAAAATGGAATGTTACCTACGAGGTCTATCACACTTAAAGAGTCAGGAGTTTTTTTTATTGAGGTGAAATGCATATTACAGAAAGTTACCCACTTAAAAGTGTACAGTTCAGTGAAATTTAGTACAATTCATAGTACTGTGCAACCACCATCTTTATCTAGTTCTAGAACATCTCCTTCACCCCCAGATGACATTCTGGTCCCTATTAAACACTCACTTCCTGTTTCCTCCTCCCCCTACCCTGGGGCAACCATTAGTCAGCTATCTCTATAGATTTACCTATTCCAGATATTTCACATAAATGGAATTGTAGAATATGTGACTTTTTGTGTCTAGCTTCTTTCACTTAACATAATTTTTTCAAGGTTCATCCCTGTGGTAGCACATATCAATACTTCATTCCTTTATATGGCTGTACATTTTTCCATTGCATGGAGACACAGTATCTTTTGTTTCTCCATTCATCTGTTGATGGACATGTGGGTTTCCATGTGTCAGCTAGTGTGAATAGTGCTGTTATCAACATTTGTGTACAAGTATGTGTTTGAATGTTGGTTTTAACTTCTTTTGGATATATATACCTAGGAGTAGAATTGCTAAGTTGTGTGGTGATTCTGTGTGTAGCTCCTTTTTTTTTTTTTTTTTTAAAGATTTTATTTATTTGAGACTGAGTGTGTGTGCAGACAAGTGGGAGTGGAGGGGCAGAAGGAAAGAGAGAAGCCGACTTCCTGCTAATCAGAGAGCTGGACATGGGGCTCGATCCCAGGACCCTGAGGTCACAACCTGAGCTGAAGGCAGATGCTCAACCCACTGAGCCACCCAGACGCCCCTATGCTTAACTCCTTAAAGAACTGCCCAACTCTAGCTGCTGTAACATTTTACATTAGAATCATATGATTTTAACATTGGTCTGGTGTTTACCGAGACTGTTCTAAGTGCCAGGGCATATATCATGTCATATAATTCTTACCAAAGCTATTAGGTAGGTAATGCTACTTTGCCAGTGGGGAGACCAAGTAGGTGGGTAGCTTTCCTGGGGTCATTGTGTAGCCTTAAAGACCTTCCGTTCCAGCCCAGTGCTTCTCCGTGTGTTCCACACATCCTGCTGATAATAGGCAAGGTTGTTTTGGATGCCACATAGACACAGCATTACATAGCACTGAATCATATAGTAAAAAAGTTATTTTCTTACAGATTTTTTCTTTCTATTGAATGGAACTCTAATACCATTCCAACACTTCATAGCCCCTTTTCCCAGTTTTTCATTTTCTAAAGAACAGGCCTCAGTCTAAGAGCCTTGGGCAGGTGTCAGCATCCAGTTAGAAGGTAATCATATTGTATTGTCTTCATAGTCTGTATTTCGTGATGATCTTCTATTTATGGCAGGCAATACTGGTTTTCTATTTATGATAGTAGATTGAAAGTTTTCTTTAAAATGAAATTATTTGAATTAAAAGAGTGATTCATATCAAAGAAAAACTGCTCATACTGTAAGTGGAGTTTATGTACTTCCAGTTTAGCCCAGCACACATTTATTGAATGCGTACTAAGTGTTCTGTAATGTATTTGCACTGGGGAATGTAAAGATGGCAATAACCAGGTCTTTGCTCTCTGGATGCTCTGCAGAGAAAGAAGTTAAGCAGTATGTAGTGAGTTCAGGTGTCCATGTGTCTCTGGTGCTATGGCAACACGGAGGGACATTTTTCTGTGTGAGGATAGGAACGGGGAGAATGTTAGATTATATGTGTGGATATAGACTGATTCTAATTGTACCAGGTCTCTAATGAATTTTGAAAATTGATCTTTTGGGTTCAGATAAATATCATTATCTCATGCATCCATTTGATTCGTTATTATTTTTGTTTTGTTGAACTAAGAGGATATTATTAAGGTCTAAAGTGGTTTGTTCACTTTGTTATGAGACATTTATTGCTAACTGTAGAGGAACTTGGAGTTCACTCATGCAAATACATGAAATACACGTATGTGGGTCTTTAGAGTGCTGCAGTGCTGTAGTAAGATTTGGAGAACATGCTCTGGGAACAGCTAACGCTGCATAGAATGGGTGGCATAAGGCCTGGATTTTGGAGTAGGAGTTTGCTGGGTTTGGGAGAGGAAAGTTGGGGGAGGGAGTGCTTTTCAGTTCAAATAGGATTTAAAGGGATCTTTATGATTTTTACAGAATTTTTCGCATTCTAAGTTTGCACAAGCATAGAATCTAACTTCTTTTTTTCTTCTTGTGCCTTCAAATTTTCCTTTCATCTTTGCCCATATTAGTGCTTTGATGGATCAGTTCAGAAAGCAACAGGGTTCCTGTTTGAAGACCGGCTGGATCTTGTTTGATTTTTTTTTTTTTTTTTTTTTTTTTAAAGAAGAGAAACTGTCTCTCCATGCTAAGGCTTCCAGAATGGAGAAAAATACTAATCTATTCATGTATCAAGAGGGGGCAGAAATGTGACGTGTCTATAAACATTGTTTTAATAAGTAGACCTTTGAAAAATGGCCTGTGATTCTATTAGCATTATTTTCTTTTACCTCAGAGATCATAGAAAACTGTGCCTGCGTCATACGATCCTGACGCCTCTGCTGCAGTTAAGTTTATCCTCACAGAATGAGTATCAGCTCTTATGGCCTGCAGTGCTCAGGAATTCCTCTTGTAGAAAAGGGAACGAGCCAAAACGCCAGGGTAATATTTAGACAACATAATCAACGCTCTGAACTTTCATTCCAGTGGTTTAACTGGGGTGAGTGATGATACAGAAATATATAAAGAAGCTAAATTTTGAATAAAAACGTAAACATTGCTTATTTTTCTCCTCAGTTGAGCTTTCTTGTTGACTTTCACGTTTCAGGCTCTGACCTCTGCTTTTACGAGCAAGAGTGTAAAAAAAAAAAAGTGCACCCTCATCAGTTTTTCTGATTATTGTCAGTTTTATTTATTTGTGTTGGCCCTGATAACATATTTTAGGGTATCTTTTCTTATTCTACAAATTGCTTACATTTACTACACATCTTTTCAAATTAAGAAGGAAAATGGAACAGAGGGCTTGCTCATGTCTGTTAATCAGATTTATATAATTCATTATGACAAATAAGGTTTTCTCTCCCTTTTTTTCCCCCCTTCTATTATTTTTGGAAGCATTTTAATTTGTATTCATTACATTGTTCTTATGTTAATGGCAAGATATATGACTGATACTATATGATTTTTAAAAATTAGTCACTTGGAAATCCAGAGCTAAATTAGATGATTTCTTTTAAAGATAAAGAGGTGAAGGGTGACTTTGTTTTAAGTTGATTACCTTATCTTAATTCTAATATGAGAAAGGAAGATTATGAATCCTAGTGACCGTAGTGTCTCACCTGCCATTTGGTAAACTGAATATGAACTTAGGATTTGAATGTTTTGTCAAATATGCACACTTCAAATACCCCTACAGACTATGGTTGCAATATCCAGCAAATGAATTATAAAGATTATATTGAAAAGGACATCAGTGTCAGTATTAGCAAGTTTTCCTTTTTTTGTCATTGCTGTTAAACATTTGCTGAGTTTGGTTCTGGTGCCATGGACCACAGGTTGAACCTGATTAGGTAGTGATTGCAGCTGAGTCCAAGAGCCTTTTCTTAATGAATTGTATTCATTATGAAGGATCTATCCTCTTTGTCTTTAAAAAAGAGTATGTACTGTAAGAAATAATATCACAAGATATTTAATGTTAGTTGGACGTTTGGCCACAGATGACCCGTGTTAAGGAGAGTCTGTAGTATGTCTCTCACTCAATATAAAGGACTTGCCATTGGGAGGCTCACAGTCTAGTGGAGAAGACCCATATATTGAAAAATTATTTTAAGGAATGCCTGGGTGGCATAGTGGTTGAGCGTCTGCTTTCGGCTCAGGACGTGATTCAGGAGTTCCAGGATTGAGTCCTGCGTTGGGCTCCCAGCAGAGCCTGCTTCTCCCTCTGCCTATGTTATGTCTCTGCCTCTCTTTTTCTATGTCTGCTGTGAATAAATAAATAAAATCTTTAAAAAAATTATTTAAAAAGTTTCCTCAATAACATGTATACATAGCTTAAAAGATAGTATTACAAAGCTTCTTATGAAAAATATCAATTCCCATTCCATCATTCCTTGTCTATGATTTCCAGTCCCTGGAGACATCCATTTTCAACTCTTAATGGTTTATTCTGGTACTTAAATCCATATTTCTAAATGACATGGTTATGTTGCTATTTTTCTGTTTTTCAAATTTAGACTGTATCTATTAACTTCACTATGTAAAAGTTAACTCTTACACTGCCCTGCCTTACAATTCATTTTCCCCTCTCTTTTCTCATTATATCTTAAGTTGAGGTTAAATTAACACTCACCTTTTACATTAACAGGATTCTATAATATAACTGCCTATAGTTGAGACATGAACTATGAATATATTTTCTTAATATGCAACTTTTGGTTATCCTGAAGTTGATAATTGCCTCATTGTTTTACTTTAAAAAATGTATATATCTACAATTTATCCTTATTCTCTGATAGAACTGTACAGTTCTCAATAAGGTGGAACTGAACAGTTAATCAAATTTTAGTGAACATTTTTCATGTTCATGGAACTCGCCATCTTTTGAATAGCCTTTTTATGTTTGGTGAAATTCCTGCATTTAAAAGGTCTGCCTCCACAATTTAGAATTCAGAACTCATATCCATGGCCTCACTTGCAGCTAGGATGCAGTCAGATGACTTCTATTCTTTCCGAGAGACTTACCAAACCAGATTTTGATCTGGAATGAACTGTGTTGCTTTCTTCCAAATTTCTGGCTTGGCAGTAGTAGTTGAGTCTTTGGTTAGAACTGGAGTCTCTCTGACTTGTTCTCTATTCCGTATGTTATTACTCTTATGAGTTGCTGTGTACATGTAGTAAAACTTCTTAAACCGTCATTCTCGGAATTACTTTGGTTTCAAACTCAGTTTTCTGAATCCACGTCTTCTGTCTTTATGTATGTTTTTTATTTTGGTGGGTGGGACATACTGTCTAGTAGCTTTTTAGGAAGGGTGCAGGAGACGAAAGTCTTTTGGATATCAGATGCCATTTCTGTCATCACGCTTGCTTGGTTGTTTGGCTGAGTATAGAATTCTAGATTGGAAATAATTTTCCCCTAAAAGCTTTTTTTCTGTTGCCTTCTAGGCTTACAGTATTTCTGTTAAGAGGTCCAGTAAATCATCCTTTATATGTCATCTATTTTTTTCCTGTTTGATTACTTAAGCCTTTTATTTCTCTGATTTCTAAAATATTGATGAGCCTATTCATTTTGCTGGACCCAGCCAGTGTGAAACTCAATTCTAGAAATTTTTTGGAGGGGGGTGGAATACCATTTTTTGGGTAATTTCCTCATCTTGATTTTCTGTGTTCTTAGTATTTGGAAATCTTACTAGTTGGATTATAGAAGTTCTAGATTAACCCCTTATATTTTAAACCATTTCCTCTGTCCCTTTTTCATTTCTTTGTCTTTTTTGTTCCAATTCCTGTTAGATAGTCTTAATTTGTTTTCCAGCTGTTGTGGTGAATTTTTTAATTTTTGTTTTCTTAGTTTCACTTTCTGTGAACTTGTTTTCACTAAATTTTCATTTTTTATACCTTCTTCTTATTTCACGGATACAGTAGTTTATCTCACTGAAGATCATTTTAGGATCTTTGTTTTTGAAATCTTTCTCTGTAGTCTCCTTGTCTATGTTTCCTTTGAGTCCTTACTGTCTTTACTCTTCATTGTCTTTCCTGCTGGACACTTTCTTGAAATGTCTGGTGATCCTTGACTTTCTATTCATGTTACAGTTAGATATGGAAGAACAGAAAGCTAAGAACCAATAGAAAGATTTATGTTCTTCGACAGGTGTGTCCACTGGTAGGCCTAGATGATGGGGAGGGGAATCACCCCATGTTGTTTGAGGATCTTCAAGTGTTATCTCTGTTGTCATCGTTGTCTGCCCGCCCCCCCCCCCCCCAATCCAGAGAGGAAATGAGGGCATCTGGAGGCTGAGTGTGCCTCCATTTAATCTCCATACTTCCATTTAATCTTATCTTTTCCATGGACTCCTGTCTCTTGCCAACCTCTCCAGATGGCAGTCCTCTTGACTTTTGACAAGATTGGGGTGGAGATTAGAAAGGGAGGTGCCCTGAACTACTCATTACAGATATTTCATCCAGCCCCCTGCCACCCTCTGATTCCTGAGTCATTGGGGTTCTGAGCTTTAATTAGCTTGCTTCTTATCCTCTCACCTAGAACAAATTAAAACTTTAATTATCACTTGTCTATCTGCTTTTCTCCTTCCAAAATTTTTTTGACCTCTTATCTGCTATCATCTTAAGTTTTCTTTGCCCTTGTGGATTTTTACTTTAGAAGTTTATTTACTATTACTTTAATGGGGTTCTATGAGGGAGTAGAGATAAACATGAGTATTTAATCTGACATGTTTACTGGAAATCTCTGCAAAGACCTTTTTAATCAGTTTTTTTTTTTCTTATCAACCTGTTGTCTGCTTATGAGGTTTTTATAGTGTGTGCTACCTGGTAATACACTAGGACTTTTCAGTAGCTCAAGGAATTTGTAGACTAAGAATAAACCTATGAATAAATGAATTGAACTGCTCAACTGGAGTGTCCTCGGGTTGGCAGGGAGCCTGGCCTGACGAGGCAGTGTGAGGCGGGGGTGGTGGCCTTTGTTTAGATGAGCCGGAAAAGCCTCCTGGAACTCAGGAAGTGCTGCTCAGGGGAAAATGATCTCCCCAGCTGTGTTTAGGACAGAGCGAAGGGGAGGTCGGAAGTAGGAAAGCCAATCGGCTCTCTTACCAGCCAGAGGAGAAATCAGTGCCCCTGTCTGGATAAAAGTTCTCTAGTGAAGGGGAAGTAAGGGGGGAAGGATCTAGTTGACAGAGATAACATAAAGGCAGAAACAAGTCTGGAGGTTAACTGCATATGAGAGCAGACATTTTAATGATGTTGAGGTCAAGGATGATCCTAGTGTTTAAAATTTTAAGGATACACTGAAATGTGAATACATTCTGTAATAAAATTACTAATGCAAATCTATAAGTAGGTAACTTTTTTTTGGTTATCCTTTGCTTTAGGAGGAAAAAAAAGGGCAAGTTCAGTAAAACACTTTAAGCTTATACTTATTCAGACAAGAAATTTCTGACTGTAGACTTGGGTCTATAAAAATGATAGGTGCTTTCTACCTGGTTTTCTAAAGGCAGTGAGCAGCATCTGCCCCCTGGAAGCCACATCAGGATCTAGTAAATACAACAGTGACAAGAAGGATCAGTGCCTGGAGCCCCACCTGCCTGCCTCCACTTTGTCCTGTCAAATGTCCTGACAATTTTCTTTTCAGATTTGGTCATGAGAATCCTGACAAAGACTTCAGTATTCAAAGAAAGAGGAAATGTGTTCATTTAAGGCAGGAGACTGTACTGATGATGTCTGTGTTTACATGTAGTTTTTAACAATAAGAGATGAGACTCAGAGAACTTTCTGATAAATACTTCTCTGCTTAGAACATGACATTAAGCATAGAAGCATAGTCCTCAAGCTCTTATGTATTCATTTGTGATCTTGCTGTATTTGAGTTTCATCTGAGGCAGTGGCTTCCTGGTATCTGTATGTGTGGCCCAGTGCCAAGACCAGTGTGAAATGAAGAGCAACAACAGCAAACTGTTGGAGTAATTATAACAAAAGTCAAGTTTGTAGACTTATATGTCAGGAATAAAAAATGAGTCCCGTTTATTTTGCCAGTGTTTGGTGTTCACATTGCTGTTTATGTAATGATACATATGGTCTTTCAAAGTGATCATGTGCTTTCACAATGAGGTATCTGCCTACTTCTATCGGCTTTCACAAATGCTGTCTTTTTATATCATCTCTATCACTGTTAAGACAGCGATTGGTGATGAGGGTACCTCAGGACGGAAGGCTTCCATGGAGACCACCATCCTGTTTGGGGGGTGCATGTGGTGGTGATTCTTCCCTGAACATTCTGGTGCCCTCATGTTGGCCTCAGCCTCAAGCCCCTGAAGTTAAAAATACCCTGTGTGTGGCCTTGCCAGCTGGCCATTGGCCAGGGGTTTTATAGCCTGGGAAGGGAGCTTTGTGCTGGGGGTGGAGGTTGGTGCCGGAGTCACACTGTGGGGAGGGTCTCCGCTGGCTTGGGGAGCCCCTCTTGCCTTAGCTCTGTCATCCTAAACGAGATAGAAGGGGGAGCTGATGCTGGCCGCCTCCCATAGCTTTTGGTAATTTGTTTGTTAAACTAACCAAGGAGACAGTTTGAAATAGATTTTCCCATTATTTTGAAACCTATTGTATCTGATGCCAGAGAGTAACTTCACTGCTTGAGTACATTTACTTTACCTAATTAATTGAGTACTGGCTTCGTAGAGAAACAGGTTTATTAAACGTCAACGAATTTGGGATGTTTAGTCTTCACTTCTGGCCTTCTGTGTCCAGTGGCATTTTTCCTAAATTATGTCTGGAATTTCCTTGGGATTATGCCTGTGACATTTTAATTCCAAATTCTTGCTTAGTTTCTTGGGAAGGTTTCATTTGTTTTCATAATTCTTCTGTAAGAGTACCTAGAAAATAATTCTTATCTCTTCTCCTATCTTTCTTCCTGGATGCTGTTGTATTCACCCAAATCATAGGGTTAAAGTAATAAATACCTTTGACACATTGCTTTGTTTTGTTATTAAACATTGGTGGGGAACCAGGTGAAATGAGGAATGATGTCACAGAATTCTTATTACAAATAATTTTCAGGCCATACCCTTTGGTCATTCATAATGTGTGATCTTGTGCTTAATTAAGGCCTAAAAATATTAAAGAGCAGAATGTTAATTCATGGAAGCTTCTGCCTGTATGTGGTTCCAAAGAGCCAAAATTTAAAACACGGCTTTGTGTAAACTCTTACTGTCCTTGTATGTTTTTCTGGCCCGAAGAGCAGACAGTCACATTAATTTGCTCCCTCTCTTACTCACTACTTGATGGAAGGGGAAAAAAGAAGAAAAAGACAAATATTTGTGTGGGTTAGGGAGGGGAGGTGTTCTGTTTTGTTAAAGCTTTTAAGGAGTGTGTAGGTGGTAAGCCAATTGTAACAGTTCTTATGGACCCTTCACCCCTTCGGAGGGAGGGAAACGGTGTTGTCGGCCCTGATGTTGATGATTGAAGGATGATTGTTCACTTTCCCCAAGAATTAAAAATGTATGAGAGCACCCTTTTGACACTGGGTTTGCTGAAGCATCACCGCTGTCTTTTTTGGACTACTCCCATGGATGTTTTTGCACAAAGTGGTATCTGTCAAAACTTGAAATATCCTTGCAGGGCTGTCTTTGAGCAGGTAGTGCTAGACAAGTTTTAGCACATACTTGACATGGGGCTGCTGATCACTGGGAGAGAATGTTTATACTGATGGGTAGCAGAGCCAATGAGCAAAGAACTGTGCCAATTTATATACTGCACTCTCCCTAATTACTGCCCTCCCATTTTGAATCCTCACTCCTTTTTCTGAAAGTAGAAAAGAGGGGACACATGGTAGGAAATCTTGAGAATGCTGAAACAATGTATGATTAGACTGGGGGGAACCTCGGTTGTCAATATGAACTTCCATATTCTTCCTCTAGCAGTTCTGGTGATCCCGGACCTCTCGCATTCTTTTCTTTTTTTTTTTTTTTTTTTTTTTTATATGATAGTCACAGAGAGAGAGAGGCAGAGACACAGGCAGAGGGAGAGGGAGAAGCAGGCTCCATGCACCGGGAGCCCGACGTGGGATTCGATCCCGGGTCTCCAGGATTGCGTCCTGGGCCAAAGGCAGGCGCCAAACAGCTGCGCCACCCAGGGATCCCGACCTCTCGCATTCTTAGGCAGGATGCAGTTCTCACAAGAAATGCCCATAAATATTTTTCTTTTGGAGGAACTGTCTCTAAAATACAAGTGGCTTTTTGTAAATTCATATTATGAATTTCTTATTTTGCAGTATGGGAAATCCATAGAAACAGTCCTATTTTTAATGTGTTCTATATTCATAACTTCAAGGGGATTATTAGTAGGCTGAATGAATTGGGGCCACTTCCAGAACTTGTTGGCACACATGGTATTCTTTAATAAATAAAGTGTACACACTACAGGTGTTTCTGTTTTATTTCCTGGAAAATGCTGAATTTCACATTTTGGGAGAAATAGAAGAATAGTTCTTACTTCCTTCCCCCGCCCTGCCCAGCCCCTCCCATTGTAAAATACTACTTGTAAAAGATTAAACATGCTTAATGCAGAAATGATAAAAGGCTAAAAATTCTCTGAAATCTCTTCAGAGAAAAAAAGTCTCTTGTATGTACTTCTAAACAAAGTTTTAAAATGGTGTAATGTTATACATTCTTCTGCGACTAGCTTTCCTCGCTTAATGAATCTTAGATATTTTGTGTTTGCACTATCCATATCTAGATAAGGCCGCACCATATTCCTTTGCATGGATATACTGTCATTTATTTAACCAATTTCTGATTGAGGGATATTTGGGTTGATGCCAGTATTTAACTGTGACAAATGTTGTTGCAAAGAGTGCTCTCTTGCAGTTGTATTCTCCTGAAAGCATTTCTTTAAGATAAATTCCTAGAAGTAAAATTGGAGGGTCAAAGAGTCAGGGTTTATTTTCCTGTAATAGGAGGAAGACATTTAAAACCCAAGAACTCAACTTTGCCCGGTCTTCTGCTTTGTAAAAAGTATTGTTTACTGTTTTATCAAAAAGAGGACTCTAAGTAAACTGCAGTTTAGAGGGAGTGGGGGGAGAGTCTCTCAGGATTAGATTTTTGTCATTTGACTTTTTTTCTTTAGTCTTTAATCTGCAGGTGAAGAGCTTTATATAAAACAAGTTTTAAAATTTAAAAGTTTTGTTTGTATTTTAATAACAGATGATTTTTAATCATCTGTTATGGTGTGAACATTATTAGTTCCTTCTGTTTTATGATCTGTACAGTATCCTATAATGTTAGGATACTGTATCTTATAATGTTTATAAGCCATAAATGCCTACAAGTGTGCAAAGTCATGTGAGGTAGAGTAGGGTGAATGGAAACACTTAACAATCCCTTACCTTAAACTTAAAATACAGTCATTTTTAATGATCACAGAGTAGCTCCTCATTATAATTAGTACAATTTCACAAGTAAATATTTAACACAAGAAGTTTAAGTATTTTTTTCTCTGAAAATTAAAGTTAGGGGCTGCCTGGATGGCTCAGTCGGTTAAGCATCTGACTCTTGGTTTTGGCTCAGGTTGTGATCTCATGGTCATGGGATCGAGCCCCACTTCCAGCTCTGTGCTCAGCCCAGAGTCTGCTTGAAATTCTCTCTCTCCCCTTCTGCCCCTCCTGCTTGTGCTTTCTCTTTCTCTCAAATTAATAAAAAAATCTTTTTTAAAAAAGAAAATTAAACTTAGATTTAATATCATTTCAGGATTTCTGGTGAATAGAAAGAATTGTATACTTAAATTTTATCAGTGTTACCCATTTAAGGCACATATCAGATGACTAGTTTTTCTGTAGTCCTTCCAATTTTTTTCTTTTCTTTTTTTTTTTTTTTTGTAAGTAGTCTGGGGTGCAGTAGGCATGTTTGAAAGCCATTCACCTGGTTGAAGATTCTAAACTTCTTAACCCTTCCTTGAAGCCTCATTGAATTAAAAAATGAAAAAATGGCTTAATTTTTTTTTCTTTCCTGACAGGAGAAATGATAGGTATTTTCTATAAAATGTCCAGGTAATATAACAAGTATAAAGACAAAAATTGCTCCATGATTCTTCTACCCAGAGATAAAAACTGGTTAATTTCTAGAGCTTTGCATATATGTTTAACAAATTTTTGTTTGTTAACAGCATGGGGCACTGTTTACTGTGTGTTGTGTATGGTTATCATTATCGTGTTGCAGTACGTGAGCCATGAGCTCTGGTTCCTGGAGTGCTCCTCTTACCTTGCAAGGAATCAGATACCTTGGGTTTTCTGTGTATGCAGAGCCCCCCTCCAGCCATAGGGGCTGTTCCTCAGTCTTTTAGAAGCCTGGCAAGGGGACCAGAACTTCTGACTTTGAAAAGGAAACATATAACCTCTTTGTTCTGCAAATACCATCCAGTGATTAAGGTCTCGGCTTGTTCCTTTTTATTTTGCAGCTTCTGTTTTCTGGTTTGCTCTTGACACTCTTGTATTTAATTGTATTTTGAAGAAGTAAAAATAAAACGTGCCTTTTAAAAGAAGAATGTTTTTTTGGAAAGGATTTTTTCTCTCTCTTTCTGACAGTGGATCAGACTCCTGAAGGCTCTGGATCTAGGTTATTGCAGGGTTTGCTCTAAGCTGGAACTGTCCAACTGCTGTGCTATTTCAGACCTGGCCTATCTTTCCCTTTCAAGCTCCAGGGATAATTTATAGCTGCCGGGTGTTAGGAGTGGGTTTGAGTTGGGCCTGCACAGTGTAACATGGAATTTTGCAAAGATTGTTAGTTGAAATTACTACATCAGTATTCACATGACCAAGTACAGTAAACTTCTTCCACAGTTCATTTATTTGAATATTTATTGATCGAGTCCTTCATGTAGAATACTAAAACACTGAGAAAGCCCAGCACATGTTCAGAGCTGAGTGGACTTTTATAAAGATTCTAGGCCGTCATGTCAGCTAAATGATCTTTAGCAGAATTGGCAGTAAATGGATACCCATGGGCTGGGAATCAGCTTCTTTTTCTTTAAAGTTATTACAGAGCTATTGTTACCTCTAAGTGTTAGGTTAGTCTAGAAAAGGGACACTCTCAGTTGGGGGAATACTTGTTATTTACATATTTTCTTCCACATTGGAGAAAGTTACATTTCTGCTCTTTATCTCTGGCATAAGCATGGGAGGACTTTGAGAATATTTTGTTTGTTCAATTTGCAGTGGCCTTCAGAAATTCACTGTTTCTGTGTTTAAGTCTCTCTTAACCTAAATATAAATTTAGGAGCCAGTGATTGGACTTTATTAGTGCAAGGTTTTCATAAAAATTAGACTCCTAAGACAATGACTTTTCCAACCAGAAGGATATAATTTTCTTCTCTCTGAACCAAAAATATTACCATTAGCAGATGTTTTTCCAAAACTGACCACAAGAAAACATGTCAGGACTAACTCAGGATCATACAGAATATTAAATAAACTATGATTTAATTACAACAATTGACTCTCTGACTCTGTTAATAGCTAATGACTTACATTTTCCTGTGCCTGTGAGCTATGCTTTGCTGTGTTTTAGGGCTTTCAGATATAATCATTAGTGTTCCCAGAGACAAGACTTTCCTAGAAACTAGTTTCTTTCTTTTCATTTATGGTTTAGTTTTTATACTATTTCTTCCTCCCCCATTTAATTGGGAGAACCGAGGAAGAGAGGGTTACCAAACGGATTTAGGCTTGAAAACCCAAACCTTCCTTATGCCTTTCTGAGCTTGCTGTAAAAATGCAACAGATTCTTGTTATAATGCTGATAGGAGGGAAAAAACCTAGAAACTTTTAATGTTACTTTGGGGAATGTACTGTACCATCGTTTGCACACAGGCAGTCTATATTGGACTGCTGGAGTTACCAGGACTGCGATGTAGGGTGGTACTTTATAATCTTATAATAGAGCTTAAGGACTGGATCAGAAATTAGAACTTCAGAATTCCACATTTAGATATGTACTTTAAGTCTTCATGCATTGGAATTACAGCCCTTAAATCAGCCTGTATCCTAATGTGTTGTGAGACTAGATCAAAGTCTATATGAAAGTGATTTGAAATACTTTGATATATTCTTTAAGACAGTCTTGTCATTTTTTTTCAATCATAGTCTTAGGATTGTCCTAATGATGAACTTTCTTTCCACTTGGGGCATGATAATGGGCCCTCATGGTAGATCCAAAGTTGGTCAATTCTTGGGGCCTGGTATTCCTTTCTTGGGAGGCCTTGGTTTACCTTTGGGTCGCCTTCTGGGTTAGAATAGGGTACAGCTGGAGCCTGTTGGAAGTGTTTCTTCTTTCACCTATGCATTTTATGGTAGGATGAAGGTCTGACTCCTTGTTTCTTTCCATTTGCCAGCAGAGTTGTTCTTATCTTGGAATGTGTCACCCTCATGACCCAGATACTCATAACCATTTGCTTCTGAGCTCTCAAGCTTAGTATTAACCTGTGAACTGTGGTTTCTGAATCTGTAAGATGGATCTGATATTGCCTGCCTCCATAGGTTTTTATAAGGGTTAAATGAGATGATACTTGTAATGAATGAGTAGAACTCACTGAAAACCACAGACGCACACAAATATGTATGTGTGTGAAAATATTATTACAGATGTTTTCATAAAACATATGGTTCTTCAGTGAGTTTTGAATTATGACATTAACAATTTACTTTATGAACCAAAGCTAGCTAGCTAACTAGTACCCGTTTCTCCCTTTTCTTTCTCCTTTCTTTTCCTTTTCTTATTTGTCTTTCTTTCATTAACAATTGAACACAACTGCCATGATGAACTAGAATGAACATGAAATGGCTGTTTTCTTTGGGCTTGAGTAATTGTTAATTTTTATTTGGGAGTTTTCTGTGGAAATACTTACCCTCCATACCTAAGACAGTTTAGAGACCCTTTCAGGGGGTGAGAGGCAGGGGTTAGGGATAATGGAGTAACAAAGCATGCTGAAGATTTGAGTGGTTCATTACTTCAGGCTTATTAAGTAGCCTCTTAAGACCCAAGGCAGACATTGGACAAGAATGGACAAAAATTGTTTTAGGACTGAGGGTAGCTAGACTGTTCTATTTCCTGTGCTACACATCTTACTGATGTAAATGATTGAGGAGTCATTTCCCCTCTCCACCTTCCATAGGATCCAGTAATGTGGAATTCAGACTTTCAAAGTCAGCTAACATGATGTGATCTGGTTGTTGTGTTTGAATATGTTGGGCACAGATGAAACAGTGAAAGACATGGGAAGGTTTTATTATATTGAGAATTCATTTCTTTTGCAAAAATGTTACAGCAATTAGCTGCTGTAATTACTATAAATAATTAAAACCAGGACCATCAGAATAAATTTTTTTTAAAAGATTTTATTTATTTATTCATAGAGACACAGAGAGAGAGGCAGAGACACAGGCAGAGGGAGAAGCAGGCTCCATGCAGGGAGCCTGACGCGGGACTCGATCCCACGTCTCCAGGATCAGACCCCAGGCTGCAGGCGGCGCTAAACTGCTGCGCCACCGGGGCTGCCCAGGACCATCAGAATAAATTAACAAAACATGTTAGGTGGTAACATGGGCTTTTCTTTCTTTCTTTGCTTTGTCCTGTTAACTTCCAGTTAACCATTAGACTCTTTTTGTCTATTTGACCCATCTGATAAGGCTTTTATTGATAAGCTACTAGCTCCGGTCTATTGGGGGAAAGGTGGATGCTTCCCATGTTGAATGGAATATGTGTTGAAGGTAAAATCCAAAGTATGGTAACATCACCGGTGTCCGCTTAATTTAACAGGAAGGGATGAATGAAGGTAGGTTAGGGAGATTGGGAATGATGTTCAATTTTGGAAGAACAAGTTTGTAATATCTAAGTTGTTATTCAGACTTAGCAATAAATTTTCAGGGAATGTGAGTGATACTTTAAAAGCAAGTAAGTTAATGAGCGAATTGCTCTTTAATTTTTGAAAGCTGGGAATTTAACCTGAATTTACACTGTAAGTGAACTTTAGCTACAAAAATATTATCGTATACAAGTGTTTAATACATGCATAATATTAACATTCTATAAAATATAGGCTGTTACATTTGTGGAACATGTATATTAAAATAGAACTGTGTGATGATGATAAATGGTACAGCAGATCTATTTCTTTTGTGTATTTCACATGTTTTCCTGGTTTAACTAGTATTTAGTTCACAAATGAGAGTCACTTGATCGATCACTTGATACGTTTACTTTTTTTTAGTTCTCTGTTTTGACAAAATATCACTTATTTCAGGTAGTGTTTCTGATAAAAGTTGTACAATAATCATTTTATAATTATATTAAGGTGAAATGTTAATAATCAAGTCAAGCAGTAAGTTAGCTATATGAATATTGGTTAAAACCATGAAATCCTGAGTTCATCAAAAACAGTCCATCCTTTCAAGTGGATTCCTAAATCTATTATATGAGTGTGTGTATGTGTATATATTTATCTGTTTAAAATCCCACAATTAGAGATGGGAATATATAATCCTTTGATTTATATCAGAGAAATTAGCTCTGGAATATAGAAACCAGCTGGCTATGTTCTTGGATCCTTAGAAATGCTATGGTATTTTTTATTTTTATTTTTTATTTATTTATGATAGTTACAGAGAGAGAGAGAGAGGCAGAGACACAGGCAGAGGGAGAAGCAGGCTCCATGCACCGGGAGCCCGATGTGGGATTCGATCCCGGGTCTCCAGGATCGCGCCCTGGGCCAAAGGCAGGCGCCAAACCGCTGCGCCACCCAGGGATCCCTGGTATTTTTTATAAAAAAGACAAGTGTTGAAAATAATATGAAAATATAGACTATAATGGCTTATTCTCCTACCAGATTTAAAAGGAAAAAATTTGGTTTATAATCTGTGTTCATGTATTATAATTACAACTATGGTCATGTGGACTGATTATATAGATAGTTGACAAGATATTGGCTTCTGGAGTCATTCTGGATCTTAGTTTCTTTGTTGGCTTATTCCGAGGATTAGTAGTGTTCATATGTATTGAGCTCCAAGAACAGTGCCCGGCACAGGGCAGACACTTAGCTTATGCTGCTTAATGTTAACCCAAGTGAATTTATTGTAGATACCATGGAAAGATGTGTGTATGTGTAATCAAATACATTCAGATATATGAATGTATAAAACCTTATTATCCATGTGTGAATGATGGTCCTATAACTTACACTTTTCAGGACACATTGAATGACTGAATAAACATAACACCCTCCTGTGTGCCACATGCTGTTTTTAGCATTTTGCATATATTAACTCATTGGACTTCATAGCAGTTCCGTGAAGTATATAGTGCTAGCTCATTTTATAGATGACGAAATTAAGGCACAGAGAGATTAAGTAACTTTCCCCAATACTTCTAGTGGATACGTTGGAACTGAATGCAGTTAGTGCTGCTCCAGACTCTTAACCACTTTACCATGTTGCCTCACCAGCATTACACTTGGATCTTGTTCTAAGGAGAATACTCCTGTTTGGCTTTCTTATAGCCATTTATATTTGTATATATGTTTGCATATATGTTTATATATCAGTTACAGCCCATTTATTGCATTATATGTGTGTGGATAAAAATGATATCAGCTTTTAAAATGCTTAGATCTAAAAAATAAAAATAAAATAAAATAAAATACTTAGATCTAATAATCCCTATTGTTTAAAAACTCACTGCTTTGCTTAATTGTAAAATAGGCCAGTCATAGTTTGTTGAAACGGTAGCGTAAGATCTAAGGGGAAGAATCTTGGGAAGAAAGTTAGAGAAATGATTGATGCTGTATCTGAATTCTGAGCAGCCAAGAGACTGAAATTTCGAGTCTCTGACTTCTAACTTACTCCAAGGTTGTAATGGGCAAGGAGGCCTATGGTTGACTCTGTGGTGTCCTGTGGTAGCAGCTGTGATTGCAGGAAACTTGTATTTCCTGTCCTGGGCTTGTAGTATTTCAACAGCTAGAACTTTGCCTTAGTAAGGGTAGTACAGTTGACTAAGTGCTTTTGAATCTGTCTTCTCACTTGAACCTTGGCAATGGCCTGGTTAGCACTAAGAGGGTTACTGTTCTCCAGGTGAGGAAACGGAAGCTCATGTCAAATAAGCATTTTCAAGGTTATACGGTTCTTAAGTGTCAAAAGCTGAACATAGGTTTTCCAATGACCAAACCATGTGCTCTCTTTCTGTTACCCATGATTTCAGCAGTGTCAGAACCCTTGTCTCCTCCCCATATAGAGGCAGTATGTAACTCCTGTGAAGCTTAAATGCCAGGCATAAGCCACTTGAAATTAAAGGACAGGTGGCCCAGTGGGTAGAAGCAGAGGCCCTGGTGTGGCCTTGGCCCGGATCCAGACGTCTGGTGTGGGGGTTCCGCCAAGCCCTCCTGCTCAGGAGCATCGCTATTTGTTTGCATCCCTCGGCTGTCACTGTGAAGGCGGCCATTTTTCTGAAATTTCTCTTTGAACCCGAAATTTGAGGTGGAGTCAAGGTTGGGAATGGGGCTCTGACAAAGGTGCTGGTCACCTGTTCTGGAACTGCTTTCATTTTCTGTTTTCTTTTTTAGTGTGGCTTGAAGAGAAAAGGAGGCAAGCAGCTTTCTGTTCCTTAACCAGTACAGTAGTAGTTAGTTTTGCATTTGTAATAAAAAGGAATCGAGGATGTCTAATTTGTCCCTTTTCTGTTATCCCTTAAACCTCGGGCTTTAAGCCTGATGTGATATTATGCTGTAAAGCAATACTGGTATTGATGCCATTGACATGGTCACCCGTTGCCTTAGGTTTGGCCATGAAGAGATTGAGAGCAGGGAAGAGTTAGTATTCCTTGTTTAGTGACTTCTATAATAATATTTAGATTTTGGTTTTGGGCTTCTCCCCCTTTAAACATTTCAGTATTTACTGGCATACTATAGTGCAAATGTGAAAAGGAAACTGTTAAAAATTTATTTTGTAATTTATATACCAGCATTTTTATATGGAACTGTGCTGTGCGTATGGCAGCTTTTCCGTTTGTGTTAACTGATACCAAAGCTTTTCTAGATTAAAAACTGTAGGTTGCAAAACATGTGGGTTTGTGTCGTCCCCCCCCCCCCCCCCCCCCCCCCGCCGCAGTTATTTCTTTATCACTGAGTTGTCCTTCCAAGCCTGGTCTAAATGTGCTTGAAAATTACCATCTGCTCCCTGCAGTTTGGAGCGGGCACAGAGAGACTAAGGTGGAAAGCTGTCACTTCTAATATTTTCATTCAAACTTTCACACCCTTCTTGTCTAGTTACATAATTGCATGCAGCAGGAGTTGTTTCAACCATTTGGTCCTATCCTAATTTTTAAACGGGGGAGGCATAGGGAGAGACTGTTTAATTTTGAGAGCTGGGGCACAGTACTGATGTGAATTTGAGAATCTGATAAACCATGAAAGCATTCAGCATTTCACCTTCCTGCCCATTAAGTCACTAGCTATGTCTGTGACATAAGTGAGACAATGTGAACAAAAACACCCATTCTTTGGATACATTTTCTTATGCAGAATTTGCTTTCTTACAAATTTTGAATGCTGTATTCTCAAATTTCATTTTCTGAGATTGGTGTAGATAGATTTAATGATCTAATGGTTATTTACAATCTTATTTGGTGTTCAGAATTTATTATAGATCATATCGGAAGGATTTTGGATTGCTTGCATAATTAATTTTTTTAATGTCCCCTTTTTTTATCTTAAAAATTGATCTATTTTGGTTTTGATTGGAATGAAGGGCCACAATAGGATTTGGAAATGAAACATGACGGAAGCCTGTTAGTGTAAACTGCCAATAATTTCTAATAGTCAGGAACAAGAAGACCATTAAAAAATGGGACTAACGCCAATAAAAAGGTAGTAAGATAAAATGATAGTATTATTGTAGGCCAGAGCTGTAAATTTTGATATTCCTGCAAGTTAATTATCTAACATCCACACCAAGCTGAAGACAGTAGTTTTACCCTTTCATTTACTTGAGGTCGATTGTAAGAGAAGAAAAGAATTTCAGTTTTCATTTGGCAGAATGATGGTTCTGACTTCCATATAATGAAGTATTCAGTAATTCCCACAAAAGATATTTAGTTAAGATGTCTGTAATTGATTTTTTTGAGGAACAGCATTCTATGCTTTTCATAATTAGAACAGAGAACTGAAAACAGAAATTCTCTCTTTTTTTTCTGGTATTTTCTGGTTTATGATAATCTGAGTCTCTTTAGAAAAAAACATTGATCTATTTAAGTACCCCGTTTGTGCCAGCTTATTTGCCTTTTGTACAACCAACATTTTATAATTCTGTAATGTAACAGAAACTTGCTTTGGAAAAGATGTATATTCCAGGCTGTCACAGAACAAATAGAGAGCTAGGGAGCAGGTATGTCGAAAACCTTACGTAATGTGGTCATTTGTAAAACAGTACATATATTTCGAATATCCTGTGGGAGTTACAGGAGGGTGGTGATGATTCTGTGGAGGCTTCAGTGGGTAGGCTTGACCAGAAGGTAGGTAACATTTGAACTCTGTGTGTGTGTGTGTGTGTGTGTGTCTCACACGCTTGGTAGTGGAAACAGTATATTTAGTATTCTATAATCCTAAACTTGTATGTTGAAGAGTAATGTGATTCTCATAGGGCTAAAGATGTTGGAGAATACGATATATGTTTGGATTGGGAAAGATTAGAGAAAGGTTGTGAATGTGAATGGTTTTATATACCATTCCAAGAAATCTGAACTTTACCATGTCTATATAGGAACACTTTCTGTATTTGTAGGAAGTTTTAAGATGGGGGGGGGGGGGGGAAACGATGAAATCTGTATGCCAAAAGGTGATTACTGATGTGTGAATAGACAGGACAGGGAGCCTGGAAGAAGGGTGAATGATTAGGGTGACCCTACTAGGAGGGCTTGAAGGATAGGTGAAAGGTGCATTTAATAGGTTGTATACATGGGTCTTAGTAACGAAGCATCAGGTGAGGCAAGGGAGGGCTTTTGGGCATCTGGTTTTATGTCACTATAGAGATAAAGAAGGGGCAGTAGATCTGAGAGAAGGAGGGTGACATTGGTTTTATGGTGGTAGCCTGCAGGAAGCACACATATTCAATGGACAGTTGGAAATCTGGATTAGAGTTGTTGAGGATGCTGAAGATAGAATCTTGAGATTCCATTCTGAAGTTAGAGTATGGCTCATTGGTTCTGAGTCCTGGCATCTCTTTTAGAATCAGTTGGGAAACTAACAAAATATATGTAGTGAGTCCATCCCCAGCGGGTTTATTTTACTTTGGTGTGGGTCCTGGACCCTGTGTAATCGGGGTTGAGAATCAGAATTTGTAGGTTCATAGTAGAAGCTATAGGAAAGGATGTGCATTGCCTAAGGAGTATAAAAGAGGAGGGAGACAAACTTTGAAACCCAAGTACTTAACAGGTGATTGACAAAACAGGAGGTAGTGAGCAAGTATAGTAAAGAAGGCAGAGCAGTAAGAAGAACATCAGAGAATTGTGCCATGAGAGAGATGGGGATGGGGTCAGTACAGAGGAATGTGGAGTGGTCTGCAATTTCCAGTGCTGTGGAAGGGTCAAGAAGAAAGAAGGATTAAGAAGTGGCCAGAGATCCTTTTTTTTTTTTTTTGCTTTTTTTGCTGTGATTTAATAATGTAAATTGCAATGGTTTGGGGAGTGAATGAAGAAAGGAAAGGAGGCAGTGAAGGTAGAGAGTTCTTTGAGTCTGCTTGTTTTGTCCTATAAGGTCCATGAGTGCTTTTGCATTGTTGAATGCCTGCTGTGTGCCCACCTGGGTGTGGGAGCCTAGCGGCTTCAGTTTTGGCTAAGTTACTTCATGCCCTGGGGAGCTTTTGGTCTTTTGAGGAGATAGGTGAACAGATATGACTTAGGTCAGATGATGAGCTGAGTTTCATAAGATTAATAAGTCATTCAAAGAAAAGTTGGACCTCATGTTACAGTCAGAAAGTATATCACGAGGGGGGCAAGGTGAGGTGAACTCATTCAGCTACATGTGAGTAGCTTACTTGAGATGATACTGGGAGAGATGCTTGGGTGATGGAAAGCTCTGAATGCTAAGTTGGGAAGCCTTACTTGATCCACTAAGCAATATGGAGCCTCTCTAGTTCTTTTTTTTTTTTTTAATTTTTATTTATTTATGATAGTCACAGAGAGAGAGAGAGAGAGAGAGAGAGAGAGGCGGAGACACAGAGGGAGAAGCAGGCTCCATGCACCGGGAGCCCGATGTGGGATTCGATTCCCGGTCTCCAGGATCGTGCCCTGGGCCAAAGGCAGGCGCCAAACCGCTGCACCACCCAGGGATCCCGAGACTCTCTAGTTCTAAGGGGGGAAGAGAGGCGGATCTTTGAAATGAGCATTTTAGGGAGATCATTTCCTGCCGCCTGCTTGATGAGGAAGAAGGACTAAATGGGAAAGAGCTTGGAGCTAGGGAATGGCCTATTCTGAACAGAATAAAGGAGGACCCCCATGGATTTGTGTTGTATGGATTGAAAGGAATGAGAGTGAATACTTGTGTCCCTGCAAAACTGCTCTGTTGACACCTAGCCCCCATTGTAAGGGTATTAGAAAGAGGAGGGGCCTTTGGGAGGTACTTAGGATGAGGACAGAGCCCTCACGACCAGGGTTAGTGTCCTACTAAGAAAGCCCCCAGAGAGCCCCTTTGCCCCTTCTACCATGCGCAGTGAGGAAGCAGCTGCCTGGGAACCAGGAGGTGGGCTTTCACCAGACACTGAAACTGCTGTCCTTGATTTTGGACTTCCCAGCCTCCAGAACTGTGAGAAATAAAATTCTGTTTGTAAGCTACTTGGTTTATGATAATGCTGTTACAGCCAGAAGGGACTAAGACAGGTAACTTTCAGTCTGTGTAGAAGGTAAACTGGGCGTGGGACATGGGAGGCTGATTTGATTGTATCGGGTTAAGAAGGTACAGGATGCCAGGAGAAAACTTAGATGACTCCACATTCCTGCTTTGGATGGAGGAGAAGAGTTTGGTTCCAGTAGGCAAGAGCCTGAATATAAAAGAAGAGGCAAGTTTTGTGAAGGAGGATGATGGGTTTGGTTTTGGATATATTGAGTTTCACATGGCCATGTTAGTTGTGTATATTTGAGGATAGTAGAGTATTCTCCCAGTATTTTTTTTCCTTTAAAAATCTTAAAGAAACAGGGCAGCCCGGGTGGCTTAGTGGTTTGGCACTGTCTTTGGCCTGGGGCGTGATCCTGGAGACCCGGGATCGAGTCCCACGTCGGGCTCCCTGCATGGGGCTTGCTTTGCCCTCTGCCTGTGTCTCTGTCTCTCTCTCTTTCTGTCTCTGTCTCTCATGAATAAATAAATAAAATATTTAAAAAAAAGAATCTTAAACATGTCCACTCCGTTCTCATAAACTTCCCTGTGAAATATAGGATAGTTATATCTTTATTTTATAGATGGGGAAACCAAAGCAATTAAAATATTAAGTGACTTAACTAAAAGTAGGGAATAGCAAGTGGAGCCGAGGTTAGTGAATACCTCAGTTCTGTGTCCATATAGTAATTGTCAAAAATGGGTTTTCAGATATTGAATGGATGATAAGTGAATTATTTTGATCTCCATGATGTTGCACACAGCTCCTGAGCATTTTCATTGGGCACAGAACCTCTCGGAGTCATGGGTTCCTCATCTGCAAAGTTGGGTGTATGGGGCATGCAGAAGGAAGAAGAGATTCTGACTTCTCAGTTTCTTGCTAGTTCGAACATTCTGTGTTTCTAGACTTTCAGTGCCATCAACTTGAAATTGTTCTTTGAAGTAACTAAAAAATAGTGTTCAACCCCTAACAGATGATTTATTTTCTATCCTCTTTTTCTTCAAGAGGAGAATGGAAAAATTATGTCTGTAGAACACAGTGGGCCTAGAAATGGCTTGTGAGAACGAGTTCTGTATTTTCTTTAAATTAATCTTCTCCCTCATAGCAAAGCCTCATGTACTTAAAGTAATTGAATGGGCTGCAGGGTATACTGGGAATTGTAGTTTCCACTTCTTTGTGTTCTGAAGATTAATAATCTTGCAGCCCTCTGAGGGAGATAAGGAGAAGACGCTCTCTGACAAATTGTTATCTTGTCTTTCAGAAGTGTGCTTTGAGCAGTGAATATACCCTCAATGCCTCCCTTGGGCTTTTAGTTTGATTCTAAGTAATGGTAATATATAAAGTATGGCTTTAAACATTTTTTTGGCTTATGATACTGTACTTCTTTTCTAGGAGTGTCTTTAATCTTTTCTTTCAGCCTAGTTTTAAGAAAGTTTTTGTTTGTATCAAGGTTATAGATGTAAATGGTGTTCAAAGACAATGGTTTTACAAGATCTGCCATCACAAAGAGTGGTGACTGCTCTCCTTTATCCAGTTCATGTCCCTGGAGGCAGCCACTTTGAATTCTTCAGCTAGCTGATTCTTCAAGGATGCCTCCATATTTTTGAATAACATCCTTGCAGTTGCTGCTTTCCGGTTTGAGGTGACAATTTAATGCTCCCTTCTCATTGTGTCTTCCCCACAAGCTTGAGTCCTGCTTGCCTGCTCATTCTCTCGGTGTAGCTTTGTTGGGCCTGGGGCTTGATCACTGTTGTGTTGACATTACTGACCCTCTGGAAGCCCTGTCCAGAAGTGAGCCATGAAGTGAGCGGTGCTCCTCTTCTGTGTAGGTCTTTGGTTTCCTCCAAGTTAAGAATTGATTTTTCCTGAATTTTCTACACGTAGAAATATAAATATAAATAATATAAATATAAATATAAATATAAGTCATAGCTGTTTGTTGTAAGATGTTCAGTTCTCACAGGCATGGTAGCAGTTCCATCTTGTAGAGGACACTGTGCTGGGCCTCTGACTCTCTGGGCTCTCTCTGGGTACGTCTGTTTGTGATGCATGCATCCAGGGACTTCCTTTACTTTCATCTTGGAGTTTCCATCTACCTCTCCCTGTATGAGTGGGATCCTGCTTCGCTGAATTCTGGCTGGGTCTGTCTGATTTTAGTGCAGTCCATCTTCTAGTAGCTTTCTCAGGAATGGTGTGGGGAAGTAAAATTTTAAGATCTGTGTGTCAGAAAACGTTTTTATTTTATCCTCATAGATGACCTAAAGATCGAGTGGAAATAGCAGTTTGGGAATCATTGTCCGTTAGAGTTTTGAAGCCGTGGCTTGACTGTTCTTCAGCTGTCTGCGCTGCTATTAGGAAGTGTGAAGCCATTCTTCTTGCTTCCTGAGTGTGGACGCTATCTCTCACCCTCCCTGACCATTGTTGCATCTTCTCTTCTCCCACTGTCCTTAAGTGTCCCCAGGGTCCCTCATCTCCACTGCCCTCTGCACTCTTTTGACCTTGGGATCATGTTCTGAATTACATTTTCTTATCTCCCTTCCCTCCTCGTTTTTTCCTCTTCTCTCAGTCTAGGACCTTTGTCACTTGATGCTGTGCTTACTGGGCTTATCTTTTCTTATTTTTTTATATTGTTTTCTTTTTATTCCCATTTCTGGAAGAGTTCTTCATTCTGTTGTATTTTTAATTTCCAAGGCTCTTTCTAGGCCTCTCTCCCCGCTTCTTCCTCCGTGCCTCTCTACCTTCTCTTTGTTCCTTTTCTTAATTCTTTTTAAATTTTGTTTGAACAGAATTCTGTTCTTGTTTCAGGATAGATTATTTTTTATCTCTTTGAGATATTAATAATTGTGCATCTTACATCATTTCACTGCCTTCTGATTTGTGCCCCCCACCCCCTTTTTGCTTGTTTTGGTCCCTCTTTTCCTGTTGAAGGCTTTCCTCGGCTACCAATAATTCTCACTTGTCCAAATGTTGTTGTGAGGTACCTCGTGGGCTGTTTAGGGGAATTGGGGTCACCCCCACTCCTACTCCAGTGTATATTTAGATCTTTCCTAATTGTGCTAAGATTTACCATGGGAAGAGGCTGTTGGCAGGGCTGTATGGAGGGATCTCAGTATTCAGTAGATACAGCTGAACCACAGCACATCTATGGTATTGGTTCTGGGGAATCACTCTTTCTCCCCTCTTCTGGGAATAAATCTCTGGGTCTCTGCTGGGTTGAGGGAACTGCTCCTCGCACCCCCACACAGGCGCCCATCTCCATACCACTCAGCTCTCAAAGTATTTGGTACCACCAGTGCCTGAGCCTTTTGAAGATTCTGCTGAGTTAGTTACTAATTGTCCATCTGTTTCTAGCATCCACAATTTTGTTGCTGTTGTTGTTCCCGTTCTTGTGGGTTTATTTTATAAAAACAAACAAAAAAGCAAATGAAAAAACAAGCTGCAGTGTCATTTTTGTTTTGGGGAGGGAATGATACTAGGATGTAAGTATTGAATCTGTCATGTTGATCCAGAGTCTTGGTTATAAATAGTACATTTACATTTGTAGGTCTGACCTATGTATACTGCTTTATAAATACCTTTGTAATTTATGTGAAATGTACTTAACTGTGGGTTACAGTCTGTCCAATACATAAACAGAACTGTCACAGACATTAAAATGTAATTAACAGCTGTAAGAACTAACTGTCTACACTCTGTGATCTCTTTTGAATGGTTTATACTATTTGCAAGTTGAAAATATAGTTGATTTTGCAATCATCATGGAAATTATTTCATTTAAATGTGACTTAGTGCATCTCATTGTCTGTTTAGACGTCTGAAAATGACTTATGGCTGCAGTCTTCCCTGCACGTGAATACCCCATTCAACATGGCCTGCTGTATTGTTAACTTGTTAAAATGGTATTTGTTTCAGGAATATTTTCCTATAAAAACATGTATGTACACTTGAAAGTATGGGTGTCTCCACATAAAAATAATCTATCACAGCACTCTTGCTATGTCTTCGGTGCTTCAAGGGTATCAGCCTGTGAGTAGGAATATGGTAGGCTGTATTTTCAGCCAGCAAACCTACCTACACCATCCTGCAAATGCTCTCTGCCACCTTATGATGGTACGTTTCGCAGCTTGCGCCGTAGAGCCTTCTGTGGCTTCCTTTCTGCGCCATACACATTCTGATGGACAGCTTTGATCTCTGATGACCAACAGAAGTTATACAAATGACATTTTTGGACCTACAAAAGAGTAACAAAGATTATTTTGCTGGATGTTAAAATGCAAGTTGTATGGTGGTCTGAAGTGCCTTCATGGAAGAATTTGTGGAAGTTCAGTTAGGCATTGAGGGGCTGGGGCAATTCGTGTGCTCCACCAGTGAGCCCTGCTACCTGGGGGCTTGGCCAGTAGATGCATGGAAGCAGCTGGAAGCACAGAGCTGCAGAGATGCCTCACTGCTTGAGGGTACTGGAAAAGCATGGAACAGTGTTTGCTGGCATCCATTTCCATGGGCATAGTTGACAAGACACAAGTTTCCCCACATAAATGGTGTGAGAGGTATGAACACACTGCTTTCTATGGGAAGCTGACCTAGCTATTTTATGGGCATATTTGATTCTATAACTGAATGTGCTAAAGAGTAACTGGATGATGTCATTATCTGAAATACTATGTGTGTGTGTGTGTGTGTGTGTGTGTGTGTGTGTGTATTTAATTTTGGTAATGTGTGAAAAGTATCTGAATGTATTATATTGAAGATTTAAAATAATGCTTTTATTTTTTTCATTTAGGCTTTCTAGATGTCTTTCTTCACAGATTAAGAATAAGAATGAGACTCCGCTTGCAGTGTGACTTTTTAAAAATAGTATTTCATCCCAGAAGTAGAGCAGCAGGTCTCGAACTGCTCTTCACACGCCCTCCCCTTAAATTTCGCTCTATGCAGTTGAGTCCAAAATACAGCTTGCTCTATGGACAAAATAATCTTTTATAGAAAGACAGATGGAAAGATGGAAAAAAACCATAAATGTTTGTTTCAGAAATTAATATTCAAATGAGTTGCTATGTTGTTTGTGAGGACGGTATTCACTTTATTGGTGAGCATTGCTGCTGAGGCTGCAGCTTGGGGCATCGGTCCACAGATACTGGCATTCTGCAGAACAGTCCCAAGTGCAGGGGTCATTGGAATCCTCCATCTGTGAGCAAGCTGCCAAATGCATAGTTGTGTCAATACCGAACTGCGAATGAATATTGGATTTATTACTTTAGATCAGTTTTCCACATGGTCCTTACTATTTGTTGGACAATTTGGATAAGGTGTAATGGAAAAAGATGTGCCCAATCACTTCTTTTCCTTCCTGGAGGAAATGGTATTTCTTTAGTTTTTGTCATTGGATGGGCTTGGGTGCCCCTTTTGTATTGTTATGACATCATGATAAGTATTAAGCTAACAAACATAATACAATGAAGAACTGACTTTAGAAAATAGAAATTCTGACTTTTTTTTTTTAAGATTTTATTTATTTATTCATTAGAGACACAGAGAAAGAGAGAGAGACAGGCAGAGACCTAGGCAGAGGGAGAAGCAGGCTCCATGTAGGGAGCTCGATGTGGGACTAGATCCCGGAACTCCAGGATCACGCCCCTAAGTCAAAGGCAGGGACCTAACCGCTGAGCCACCCAGGCGTCCCTCTGAAAGACTTTTTTAAGAAAAGATTTATTTATTTGAGAGAGAGCATGTGTGTATGGAGGGGGGAGGGGCAGAGGGAGAGAATCTCAAGCAGCCTCCCCATTGAGCCTGGAGCCAGTGGTGGGGCTTGATATCAACAATCCTTGGGATCATGACCTGAGCTAAAACCAAGAGTCTGACGCTTAACTGACTGAGCCATCCAGGCGTCCCTGAAATGTTTTAAGACAAAACAAAACCAAATAATAAATTAAGTATCCATATACAAAACCAGAACTATATGATGTCTCTTTAGAAATAGAATTTAGAAAGTTTTTCTGTCAGTTTTTAAACAATGATAAATTGCAAGATTTTGAAGAGGAATTCAGCAAAATGATAAAAGAAGTGACCCACTAGTGAAGAATAGTGATTATTGAGGTATCTAATTTTACTTGGGATATCTAATTTTAAATGATTTTAAAAAATGAATTTAGGGGGCATCTGGGTGGCTTATTTGGTTAAGTATCTGCATTCAGCTTAGGTCATGATCCCAGGGTCCTAGGATTGAGCCTCTAGTCAAGCTCCTTGCTCAGCAGGGGGACTGCTTTTTTTCTCTCCCTCTGTCTTTCCCTTTCTACTCATGCTCTGCTTCTTGTTTTCTCTCTCAAATGAATAAATACAATCTTTAAAAGTTTTTTTAAATGAATTTAGTTTTTCTTTTCAAATGCATTAAATCTGTTATCAATTGAACTTTTGATTTCATTTTAATAGGTATATGCATTTTTTCAAAAAGAATTTGAAGATTTAGAAATCTGTATTTAAATCTGTCAGAATTGGCAAAATTCTCAGATTTAGTAATTTTAGCTGTTTTTTCCTAATGATAATTCTTAAAAGACAAGAGACCAAAAAAAAAAAAAAATGTTTTTGATCATCCCTTCTCTCTCTCTCTCTCTCTCTCTCTCTTTTTGTTTTGTTTTGTTTTGTTTTGGTATAGTTTATTCATCTCCATTGGCTCAGCATCTGGCTATAAAAAATGAATAATAGTGTTTATTCAATTGAAATTCATTTTACAGTTTTGGATGAAAAGTCTATCATTTGAAGATAAACATTGAGGATTACAACCGTCTTATAAATATTGACTAAATTTATGCTGAAATTAATGAATTTTTAAGCTGCTAGTCTGTACAAATTTATCTGAAAATAGAACTAAAGAAGAAACGTGTCAGTGATGTATATTAATTACTCTATCTAAGGGATTGGGACAGATAAAGACTTCATTTTATGCTATTTTTTTGTTACACTAATTTAGTAAGCTTATAGGCATGCATGTGGAAGCCAGCAAGGGTTTATATGGATGTCAGATAATGTGTGAAGAAATGGATTTGTCTAAAGTGAGCTATAAAGTGAATTTCTTTATATCAGATTTTATGTGCCCATTGAGATTCCTAAAAACAAAATTAAAAAAAATAATAAAAAGGGATGCATTCCTATGGGGGAAAATTGATTCTGAAAATTCATAGTAAAGTCACACTTAAGAACTTTAGACATCTACTGAAAATGCATATTTAAAATCTTTTCCAATACTGTTTTAATATTCATAGTAATAAGATAGAGTAGTTCATAATTATAGATACTTATGATTTCCCAAGTGAAAGTTCCCTACTCATCTGGGAGCAATGGGACTGGGGCAGGGGGAGGGTAGCCAGTCCCGATGTTGTCTGCCTTTTCCAGGATTCATCGCCATGTGGACTGGTTGGGTCACATTCTGCTTCTCCTGTCCTTCCTACTTGCCCTCTTTACTCCAGAGGGTCCCAACTCTATAACACTCTGGATTACAGTGTCTTTGAAGAAGTTGGAAAGCCAGTGGCTAAAATGCCCCCTGCTTGGCCTCTCCTTGTTAATGGAGATGATCATCCTGCAATTTTTGGAGGGTGACAATGGGAGAGGCTGGAGAGAGCCCCCTGTTCCACTGCGAATTTCAGTAAATCTCCCTTCTCCCTCTCGGCTAGATGCATTTATAGTAGGATAGCAAGTCCCAGTTCTGAGGCCCAGCCCTGGCTTGTGTTAAGTGATGAGACTGGCAGCCTGCATTCTCATGGCTGTTTATAGCTAGACCCTGCCTGACCCTGAATGCAGTGCATCTATCCTGGTGCCAGAGGGCAAGGACACCTGGAAATGTCCTAACTTCAGGGCTCAGGATAACATGGAGCAAATATATTTGCCATTTAACATATTATCTAGGTTGATTTCATTTATCGTCCTTTATATATATGTAGTTTCAAAAGTCTCTTTTGCTTTGGTGACTATGTATTGAAGAGCTTGCTTTGAAATAAGTCCTGTCAAAGACTGAATCTGCGTGGTAGCTTAGAACTTTTGGTGGAAAAAATGTGGATTCTGAGTTTTGCTGGGAAAATAAAAATACTTGAAGCAGTACTTAAAATGGTAGTATATATCCCATAAATAGGAAAAAGAGCTGTTTGGTGTATTGTATTTGAACATTATGTATATGTTTAAAGTTTTAAAAATTTTATCACGTTGGGGCACTTGGGTGGCTCAGTCAGTTAAGTGTCCGACTCAGTTTCAAGTCAAGTCATGGTCTCCAGGTTGTGAGATGGAGCCCTTCCTACATTGGGCTCTGTGCTGGGCCTAGAGCCTGCTTGAGATTCTCTCACTCTCTCTCCCTCTACACCCTGGTCCCCTCAAAAAAATAAATAATAAAAATTGTATCTCATTGGATTCTAGACCCATAGTTAAAATACTTTGTTAAACCTATATCTTGCAACAATATTTAGTGATGTGTCTCTATTCAAAAATTTTCTAATAACTGGGGATCCCTGGTGTATGGCGCCTGCCTTCGGCCTGGGGTGTGATCCTGGAGTCCTGTGATGGAGTTCCACATCAGGCTCCCTGCAGGGAGCCTGCTTCTCTCTCTGCCTCTCTGTCTGTGTCTCTCATGAATAAATAAGTAAAATCTTTAAAAAAATAATTCTCTAATAACAACAAATAACCATCATAAAGTCTGAACCAATTTTATATTTGTGACTTTCATTCTTGTTTTGTGATATCTAGAACTTTAGGATTTCCTAGCATTATGCTTGAAGGGGCTTTAGTGTATATCTCATTAAGTTTTGTAACTAGAATTGAAGTGATTGGTTTTTTTCTCCCTTCTTACTAATCTGGAAAAAGAAAGACTACCCATTGATAATGATATATAAGTAAGTTTGAACTAAGACTGTTTTCATAGTTTCTTCTTTAAAAAAAAAAAAAGATTTTATTTATTTGAGAAGATTGAGTGAAAGAATGTGAGCATGAATAGGGGGAGTGGCAGGGGGAGACGGAGAAGCAGACTCCCCGTTGAGTGATGAGCATGGAGCTGGACACAGGGCTCTATCCCAGGATCCTGAGATCATGAACTGACCCGAAGTTAGATGCTTAATGGACTGAGCCACCCAGCTGCCCCATAGTTTCTTCTTTATTGCATAGCCTGTATTATTCCTTGTATGTACTCCTATAAACTACCATCTGTGTGTAGGAAAGTCAGACTTTTGCAGAGCAGGGCTTATCTCTTATTTATAGATACCTAGCTGGCATAGTGCCTGACAGGTAGGAGTGATAAATAAATGTTTGTGAATTAGAATGTTGAGGGAACCACACAGAATGGTCTTGTTTACTTCCTCAACGGACAGTAAAAAAAAAAAAAGGTCCTTGATAGACTGGAAATCAGATCTCTGGGACAGGTCTCTTGGATACTGTTATACAGGGTGCACTGCAGTGGAGAAGGCCTGATACAGATAAGTGTCTTGGAGTGATTAAGTGGCTCGAGCTCACATAATAAAGTAATGGAACCAAGATTAGAATGCTGGTCTGATTGACTCCACCACTGTTGTTCTTAATTACTCTTTTATCCTACTTTTGTGAATCTGGAAGTACCATGTGGAAGGACATGTTTTGGTTTGAGAATCGTCTTTTCTTAGATGCTCCTACTTGCTTATGATCTTTGGGGCAGTCTGACTGCAGGGATAGCCAGCATGTCAATGTTATCCCACCTCTGTGCAGTGCTTATGGGAGCATCACCCTGCAGGTATACCGTCCTATGTATTGTAATGCTAGTACCTTCCAGGGCTGGTTGGTCCTGGGCTCATTAGGAGTTAGAAGAGCAGTTACTTCTTTTTTTTCCCTTCTTTGAGGAACCGCAATGTGTTTTTTTTTTTTTTTTTTTTCCTGATGGCTTCTTGGTATTTGGATGGGTTATGTACACTTGAAGGCTTAAGTTCTTTCTTTTCTGTATTTCCCCATGTTCTTAGATATAAAAAATAACTAGATGCTTATATAATATGGTATGAAGACATATGACATAAGATCTTGAAGTACTGTATTACAGGGAAGGCGGAGTAGAGTCTTTGTGGAGTAAAATACACCTGGGTATAAACATCAGCTGCTGCTTAAGCTGAGTGATCTTGAGCGAGCCACTTAAACAGTCTGTATTACAATTTCCTCCTTATTAGAAGATCGTTGTAATTACTAAATGAGATTTCATATGTGGGAGCAGGTAGCCTAGGACCTAGTATTAAGGGCTTAAGAAATGTTCCTTCCCCCATTTCATCCTTTTTGGGAATCCTGGCAGATCTGCTTAACCCATTGGTTCCTGGCCTGTCTTGTTTGATGATTTGGTAAACAATTACTGATAATTTCCATTCAGCAAGACAGAGCCTTCTAGGGACTGGGCAAGGGGCACATAGATATTTAGAAAATAACAAGACCACGTACATTTTCCTCCCCCGCTCCCATTGCCATGCTGTTGATGGTGTTTCCTGAACCTTCTGGTGTGGTTATCCTTACACCTTCTCTTGTTTCTTGGCTTTTTGGTTTTCTACGTGCTGTCTCTTGCCTGGAATTCCCAGGCACCTATAAATCCATATTGTATGACAGGCTACTCCTATTCCAAGATTATTCCGCCTGGGTGAAGCCTTCCTTACCTCTCCCTTTCTCCTTCCACCACACTTGCCATCATTGCATGGTGAGTTCCTGGTGGCACACCAGACAGTCAATGTTTCTTTTTTTCCTCCTCCCCCTGCAGCACTTTATTACTTTCCTCCCCCAACTTTATTGAGGAATAATTGACAAATATAATTGTATATTGTATATAAATTAAGGTGTTCTATGTGTTGGTTTGGTGTACACACACACACATTGTGAAATGATTACCAAAATCCGGATAATCAACACATCCACCACCTCACAAGGTTAACTCTTGTGTATGTTGAGAATGCTTAAGATCTCTGCTCAGCAACTTTCTCACCTGTACAATACCATGTTATTAACCATAGTCACCATGCTGCATGGTTGGTCCTCAGAATTGCTACTTACAAATGAAAAGTTTTTTTCAAAGATTTTGTTTATTCATAAGAGACATAGAAGCAGAGACATAGCAGAGGGAGAAGCAGGCTCCCTCTGTGGAGCCTAATGTGTGACTTGGTCCCAGGACCCTAGGGTCGTGCTCTGAGCCAAAGGCATACGCTCAACCACTGAGCCACCCAAGCATCCCTATAACGAAAATTGATTCCCTTGGCACATTTCCTCATTTCCTCCTTCCCCAGCTCCTGGCAATCACCATTCTATTCTCTGTTTCTATGAAATTGGCTTTTCTTTTTTCTTTTTCTTCAGATTCCACAAACAAGTGATACTATATATAGTATGTATTTTTTTCTGTCTTGGCTGTTTCACTTCCATTTTAATCCATGTTGTTGCAAATGGCAGGATTTTCTTTCTTATTTTAATGGCTGGGTAATATTCTGTTATGTGTGTATCATTCTCTTTATTCATTCACCCATCAAAGGTTATTTAGGTTTTTGCTATATCTTGGTCATTATGAATAAAGCTGTTGTAAACATAGGAGTGTAGGTATCTATTTAAGATCCTGATTTCATTTCCTTTGGATATGTACCCAGCAGTGGGATTGCTGGATCATAGGGTGGTTCTATTTTTAATTTTTTGAGGAAATTCGTACTGTTTCCATAGCGGCTGCACCAGTTTGCATTCCCACCGACAGTGCACAAGGGTTTCCTTTTCTCCACATCCTTGCCAGCACTTACTATTTCTTGCCCTTTTGGTAATAACCATTCTAACAGGTGTGAAGTGACATCTACCTCATTGTGGCTTTGCTTTGCATTTTCCTGACCATCAGTGATGTTGACCTTTTCATGGATCTCTGGGCCATATGTATGTCTTCTTTAGAAAATGTCTATTCAGATTCTTTACTCATTTTTAATTGCATTATTTGCTTTGTTGCTATTTAGTTGGAGTTTATATATATTATATATATTATATGTATATATATAATACATATATTTTTTTTTTGGATATTAACCCTTTACTAGATACATGATTTGCAGATGTTTTGTCCCACTTTGTAGGTTGCCTTTTCAATGTATTATTTCCTTTGTTGTGCTCTTTAGTTTGATGTAGTCTCACTGGTTTACTTTTGCTTTGTTGCCTTTGCTTTTGTCTCTTACCCAGGAAATCATTGCCAAGACCAATGCCAATGGTTTTTTCCCTGTGTTTTCTTCTACGAATTTTATGGTATCAGGTCTTACATTTAAGTCTTCAGTCTTTTTTGTGTTTATTTCTTTTAAGATTTTATTTATCTATTATATTATATTATATTATATTATATTATATTATATTATATTATATTATATTATATTATTATTTATTTGAGATTGAGAGAGCACGCACACAAGTAGGGGAGGAAGGGGCTGAGGGAGAGGGAGAAGCTGACTCACCATGAGCAGAGAGCCCAATGCGGGGCTTGATCCCAGGACCAAGTTGAAGGCAGATACTTAACCAACTGAGCCACCCAGGCACCCGCCCCACCCTACCTTGTGTGTTCTTGATTCCCTTATCAAAAATTAATTGACCATGTGTGTATAAGTTTATTTCAGGGATGTGTATTGTGTTTCGTTGTTCTGTTGGTCTTTGCCTATTTAAATTCTATTACCATACTGTTTTGATTACTGTAACTTTGTAATATAGTTTGAAATCAGGAAATGTAATGCCTCCAGCTTTGTTTTTCTTTCTTAAGGTTGCTTTGGCTATTTAGGGCCTTTTTTGGTTCCATAAAATTTTAGGGTAGTTTTTTCTATTTCTCTGAAAAATACTGTTGGAATTTTTTTCCCTTGTTGGCCTCTAACAACATGGCCTTTCTTATCTTTGTTCCTGATACCCCATGCAGTGCTGGCCAAATAGGAGGCCTCTAGGGAGTGCGTGTTGAATAAATGAGACCTAGGCACAAATTTTGGTATCCATGCAAGACCAAGACCAACCTATTGATTAACAATTGGAAAATTCTGAGCTAGTCTACTGGTATAGAATTTTCTGTCCTTCTGATTGTGTAATAGTTCAGTTCAAGATACATTTTATATATATTTTAAATATTTTATATTTTTATATATTTTATAAGTTCAAAGTAAATAGTTTCTTTTTTTCTTGGCAAGCATCCTTGTGAAGATTATCATACTTTGAGGAGAAGGCAACTAATAATAGTGTATTTTTATTACTTAAAATTTAAATTTACACATGAATATTTTTGTGAACTTCAGTATAAAAATTAGAGACTGATTTATTTTTTATTTTTTATTTTTTTATTTTTTTTTTAAGTTTTTCTTTATTTATGATAGTCACACAGAGAGAGAGAGAGAGAGAGAGAGAGAGAGGCAGAGACATAGGCAGAGGGAGAAGCAGGCTCCATGCCGGGAGCCCGATGTGGGACTCGATCCCGGGACTCCAGGATCGTGCCCTAGGCCAAAGGCAGGCGCTAAACCACTGAGCCACCCAGGGATCCCCGCTGAGCCACCCAGGGATCCCCTGATTTTTTTTTAAAGGGAGAGCCAAGAGGTTTCCAAGACAAGTGAAAATATGAGTATATATCCATGAAGACCCAGAATAATACATTTGTTATCTACAAACCATGTGCCAGCCCTTGGCTTGCCTTTTCAGCTGCCTGAAAAAGAGTTTCTCAGGCCTCCTTAGAAATAGCTATTCCTCCATTTACTTGGCCTATTTTTCCTGACACACCCCTGGTACCCTAAGTTTCATGGGGCCAATGCCAAAGAGTCATGTTTGATTTTGCCCTTGTTTTTTTTTTCTGTGTTGGTTAACTTCTCAAGTTTAGTTTATTTTAAGAGTATTAGCCCTGGCCTCAGGTACATTAGATTTCCAGCCTGATTTGTTTATTTATTAGGTGTGTGATGTGAATATTGCTCACCTTGTCAGCCTTCGGCTGCTCACCTATGAAGTGAGGATGATGCTTTCTATCTTATCAGGTTGTTGAGAGAGTGAAACACCATAGTTTATAGCACATAGGTCTGACTGTCATACAGTAGACCTGAGGATTGGAATGTCATTTCCCCCTCCTATCACTTGTTATAATTCTCGGAGATCTCGAATACCATTTTCAGTGCCTCCTCTCCCTTGCACAGGACCTATTTGTGCTGGCCTACTTCTCACTCCTTCTGTCCTTGTATCTTTGTTCCTCTCTTACATATAACTTCTTAAAGAAGTTCTACACTTTTGTGTCATTATTATTTTTTAAGGGGGGAGGGGCAGAGGGAGAGAGACTCTTAAGCAGACTCCACACCCAGGATGGAGCCTGATGTGGGGCTCAGTCTCATGACCCTGAGATCTTGACTGAAATCAAGATCTGAAATCAAGAGTCAGATGCTTAAGTTGACTGAGCCATCCAGAAATGTGTGCCTTTTTCTTCCTTTTTTTTTTTTTTTAGATTTAGAATTCCTGTTCTCTTTACCTGTTTTTCTCTGCCTGCTCAACCTCTGGGTACTCCTTAAAGTTCAACTCCATTCCCTTCATGGAACTTGACTGTGTTTCTAGAATGTGCCTAAACTGTATTTTATGTTGGTCATCATGTGTTGAATCTTGATTCGTGATAATTTGAGTACTGATCCTCTCTGATCCTTGAGGGTCTTTAAGAGTGAGAGTCACATCTTGATCTTATCATTGTGGCATAAAGTAGAATAGCCTTCCTGTAGTAACTGATTAATTAAACATTTGATTTTAATTGATATATAATACCTAGTTTTACCTGCTAAAACTTACAGTATACTTTGAAAGATCACCTTTAAATTGCTTTTTTGAGTACAGCCATACTTTATTTTATTTCACTTTGCTTTATTGTGCTTCACAGATACTGTATTTTTTTCTAACAAATTGAAGGTTTGTGGTAACCCTGTGATTAGCAAGTGTTTTGGTGCCACTTTTCCAACAGCGTTTGCTCACTTCATGTCTCTGTGTCACTTTTTTTAATTCCCGCAATATTTCAAACTTTTTCGTTATTATTATATTTGTTAAGATGATCTGTGATCAGTGATTACTGAAAGCTCAGATGAGGATTAGCATTTTTTAACAATGAAGAATTTTTTAAATTAAGGTACGAACATTGTTTTTTAGACATAATGCTATTGTACACTTAATAGACTATGTATAAGTATAAACATAACTTTTATATGCACGGGGGAACCAGAGGATTCATTTGACTTGCTTTACTGCAATACTCACTTAATCGTGGTAGTCTGGACCTGAACCCACAATATTGCCAAGGTATGCTTGTATATAGATCAAGAGTGGTATCTAGATGAATATTTGAGGCTGATAACCATTTATTCATTGTTCCCTCGTTCCTTCATTAAATTGGCATTAAGTGCCATTGTACACAGTGTGTGATATAGCTGAAAACCATTACGTAGAAGAATTTTTTAGTTTTATAGGAAATGATTGCATGTATTGCATGACCAAATTTTAGAGCTTTACAAATTGTTGAGTACCAATAAGCTTTCTTCATATCTGTATTCATCTTTCAATTCAGTTAGTGACATCTGTATTTTATTCTCTTGGAAAGTGTAGAACCATTTGTCACTTACTCAAATTAATTGCATTTATAATACTCAATGGTAAAAGTTGAGTGAGGTGAAAAAGAAATATATGACCAACTGAATTATATTCTGGATTAATGTTTTTGTTATTTTTATTTCATACTTTGCATTTCAGTATGAGAATAATAAAGCCTTAAAATTATTACAGTCTTTCTCTTGCCAACTTATCCTCACAAAGTAAAGACACCAGACTCTGCCCAAATTTAAAAGTATCATGTTATTGCCAGTGAGCTATTGTTTAAAATGAGTTCTTTAGGGAAAAAAGTCACAAAGAAAGCTGTACTTATGGAGAATGTTTTCTTTTTCTTAATAGAAGGATGGCTTACTGCCATGTTTTGTTGTTGTTTAATATTATAGAGGTTTTACTGTAGCTCTGTTGATGATTACAAGAGTGCTACATTTTGGCTAACAAATGGAGTAAATGTGATGAAAATCCCCTATGTTGTACATTGTCTGAATAACATGTTTATATAACATGCTAAATACTTCTGCTGAAAGAAATGCTTTTCTGAAAGGAGGTTGGAAATTCCTTTCTTGATTTTTAGTATTGCTAGCGTGTACTGTTGTATATTCCAAAACTACATGGGTACTTTAAATGTTTATAGTCTTAATTTTTTCAAATTACATGGGTATTTTAAAAGCACCCTTAAACATTTTTATTTGCACATACTATCATTTTTGAAGTCAGGGTTCTGAAAAGATTGAGAATTGTATCTCTGGATAGGACTTTTGGTTTTCTTACAACCTACTGGCCAGTGAACACAGTTCATTTAAAGAAATTTATCCAGGTTCTCTATTTTTTAGAGTAGATTGCACTGATGTGTCCATGCTTATAAGTCACATGCACATTAAATGATACTGCGGTTGTGTTCTGACCCTGAACCCATGGCACTCTCTTCTAGCCTGTGGGCTCCTGTTGAGTCCTGGCTTCTCCTTGTGATCTTGTGGCCTGGCTCCTATCTTGTTGACCCTGCCATGTCTAGCTGTCTCATGTAAGTCTCTGCTGTTCCATGTTGGTCTAGTGATTCTACCCAGGGCTATAGCCTGCTCAGCTTGAGATTCCAATTTCTAATTGCCAGAGGGGCCTCTCCACCCAGACGTGTCTCTAGCAACTCAGTTCTGAAAGTATCCCATACTTTCTCCTACTCTGTTTAGCCCCATAAAATCATGGGGCTGCTCAGTCACTTAAGTGATCCACCTGGAAGTCCTGCTTTTGGCGATCCTCCCTCATTGCCCATATACTGCTAATGAGTAATTTCTGCAAATTAGGTCATACCTCTTCTGTCCTGTCTTCCCCACCCCCCATTATAGCCTTCACTGTACGTTGTGTTCTTTACCATCATCACTGGTGTGGACAATAGCTGTAGCTTCTCAAGTGACTTTGCCAGTTGTCTCTCTCTTGCTTCTAGAGTATTATTATTTTGAGGTCCACGGACCCTGGATTGTTCATAGATGGATTGCAGGAAGCTGTGAACCATTTGGAACTAAATATTAAAATTTTATGTATGTGTGTAGGTACATTTTTCTGGTCATTATATTTGCAAGGATCTAGGAATCCCACGTGGTTAAAAACCAGTTTTTGTTTGTTATTCCTTCACATGGAGTCTTCACAGTAATCTTGCTAAAATAAAATGTAAATCTGATATGTTACTCTCCTGCTTACATTTCTTTAGTGAATTCCTGTTAAAAATAAAATCCAAACTTGCCAGCCTGATGGCATAGCACTTTTGAGCTGATGCCTGTCTTCCTTCCCAGCTTTATCTCCTGCCAGCCCTTTCTCCTATGTCTATCAGTTTACTGAAATGCTTGCAGTTGGAGAATATACCACGTATTGTTTCCCTGCATACTTTGTTATATTCTTCCTTCTGTCTGAAATGACCTATTCCTCCTTCCCCTTTTATGTTTGCTTCAGATGTCCGTTTGTAAAATCTCCCTTGTCCACTGGCCCCCATCTACACTTAGTCAAATTTCACTTCAGTGAACACTTCTCTCTCTGTGTGTTAAAAATATTTGTTGATATTAGAGATTTCTACTCCTGAACTTGTGATTTTCCCTTAATACATTAAACTGCCTGCTCCTGAAATCTCATTACAAGTGACCTATGGGCCTTCTCACATAACCATACTTATTCTTGACTTTTGATTAGTTGCCTAAAATCTTTTGAAGAGTTTGTTTCTTTTCTTGCTCTTGTCCTGTGGTCTTGATCAAGCAGCTGCCCTTCATCATTTTTTAAAAAAGATTTTATTAGAGAGCACAAGTGGAGGGGGGGACAGAGGGGGAGGGATAAGCAGACTCCCCACTGAGTACCAAGCCTGACATGGGGCTCGATCTCAGGACTCTGAGCCAAAGTCTGATGCTTAACCAACTGAGCCACCCAGGTACCCCTGCCCTTCATCATTTGTATCATGACAGCTGTGTATTACATTCTGCCTTCTGTTTTTGCTGTGCAGTGCGGCTCATTTGGAAGTTCTCTTGTGATTTCTTTACTTATCTTTCCTACCACTTCAGAAACTGCTTGTATCAGCCAGAATTCTTAGTTGTAAGCAATGAAAATGGAGTCTGGCCCTTCCAAATGGAAAAGGAAGTACAGACAGGCTATTGGCAAGCCCATAGAATTGCCAGGAAGGCTGAAGAACAAGGCCAGCAGGAAGGGTAGGCACAAGGGAGACAACACTGTGAGATTGATACTAAAACTAGGACGCCAGGACAGAAGGCATCCACTGTCCCTTAGCAGGCACTGCCACAGCTTGTCCAGCGTCACCCCTGCTGGCATCCTGGTAATGTGCGCTGGTGACACACACCTGAAATTGAGTATTACTGTGTATACTGCCAGGAAAAATTCCTCTTGTCCTTGTTTCTTTGTGTTACCAGCTAATGGGCCAAAGATCAGGGCATGTGTATCTCATTGGCCAATCTTGGGTCACATGCCAGTACCCATTTGCTGGGAAGTTTAGGAATCAAGTATCTGGTATTTTTGGCCTGTTGGGAGGCAGAGTCAGCTTCTACAATTCTGACACCCCTTGCAATGTGGTATTTTCTCCCCTCACCACCAAGTAATTCTCAGATGCCAGTGGGTGTCTTGCAGTTTAACTCAATTCTGACACAACCTACCTGGAGAAAGCATCCAGTCCCACAGGCTAAGGGCTCCCATCTCCACTTTAGGTGACAGTGCTATTGATCTGGAAGCTTGAGGGATTCCCTTTCTGGGCTTAATTAATGTGCTAGAGTGGCTCCTAGAGCTCAGAGAAACATTTGTACGTAGTACTATTGGCCTATTACAAAACAGTATAACTCAGGAACAGGCAGATGGAAAAGATGCATAGGGGAAGTTATACAGGAAGGTCATGGAGCTTCCTTGCCCTCTGAGTGCAGGACTCTTCCTGAAATGCCACATGTTAACCAACCTGGAAGCTCCCCGAACCTGTCCTCTTTGGGTTTTATGGAAGCTTCATTATCTAGGTATGATTGATAAAATAAGTGGCCATTGGTGATTGATTTCATCCTCCAGCCCCTCCATCTCTCCAGAACTCAGAGGGGTGGGACTAGAAGTTCCAACCCTCTAATCACAGGGCTGTTCTCCTGGCAGCCTGTCCTCATCCTTCCTGTGAGTTTTGAATGCCACCCCAGTAACATAACAAAAGGTACCTTTGTGGCGTCATCACTTAGAAAATTCTAAAAGTCCTAGGAGCTTCGTGCTAGAAATGGGAATAAAGGCCAAATATATATTTGTTATCATAAATCACCACATACCAGCCTCCTGTCAGACCCATAAGGTGAGGAATTAATCCACATACCAAAGAGTGCTTATAGCCTGGGCAGCAGAACGGATGAACAGGTGTTCACCACACTGCTGCTTTACCCCTTGGATTGGCTATGCTTCAGGAGATTTTTCTCCATGAAACAAGTATTATTATCCTGCAATTGTTTACATAGTGGTTGGCCATTTAGTACATCTTCGTGTCAGCATCTCATTCAGCAAGATGGAGGGAGTATTGTAATGCCATTTTTTAAGGATGGAGGTAAGGAAATGAGTGGGCAAAGCAAGAATGCAGTCTAACAAAGGACATAAGACTGCTAAGGGCAGAACTGGAGCTTGACCCATGCTTCTGGCTCCAGAGCCCATGCAGGCTGTTTCTTTAGACCTGCCGGCAAGCCATGGTGCCCAGGTACAGTGCCAGGAGGGGCTCAGAGAGGTATGTTCACTAAATACACACTCACACAACCTCTTCCAACAAGAGAGACATGCATTAGCATATCTGGTTCTGTGAGGCCTAATTCGGCATTTTGTATTCTTGTTCTGTCTACTTGTATTGTTTAATGTTGTAACGTCTCTCTGGTTGACTGAAGCCATATGTCATTCAAATAGAACCTGTACTTTGGCATTGGCCTGACAATCACTCAGCTGAGTAATACAGCAATAAAAATTATGAAAACTGTATCTGTTCATTAGACCACTGGAATTCGCAGCCACAAAGTGCCTGTGCCCCGCAGCTCTGCACTCTGGCAAATGGAAGTGCAGTAGATGAGGCCTTTGTCCTTTTTTCCCTGTGTGAATTGTACATTTGTTTCACAGTGTGCGGATTGCGAGTAGAGCCACATGGATGAACACTTTAAAAGATTCTAACAATAGGAAATATGTTTGGGGGAATGAACTGCCTCCAAACAAGTAGTATAAGAGGTATTCTACTGGATTTCTTTTTTCATGTCACATTAAAAGTTTTGCAGACTCTTTAGAATTTTAAGAGTGTTACATAGTTTTTCTGTTATCAGGAGAGAGGGTATATATTTTATTTTTATAAAGTCTTCCATCAGTTCTTTCTGCACATTAAGATATAAACATGAAGCAGGCATACATGTACCTGCAGAGCAGTGTGTGTGTGTGTGTGTGTGTGCGTGCGTGCACACATGAGAAAGAGACAGAGAGAGAGAGTGAAGTTAAGTGTTCCCATGTTTCAGACTAGTGAGCTTTCACATTTCATAGGAAAACAGTGTCAAGCCCTCCATGATGGGAAGAAGAGACAGCAAAAACAGCAACAACAAAAATTTCAAACACTCTCTGCAGCGGCAGATGGCACACTGTCATCAGAGGAGAACCCTTCCGTGCTAGACTTTAATTAATTAATTAACTAATTAATTATTTTGAGTAGGATCCACATTCAACATGGGGCTTGAACTCAGGACCCTGAGATCAAGAGTCACATGATCTACTAACTAAGCCAGCCAGGAGCCCCACGTTAAGATTTTAGAAGTCTCTTTCATGGGGCGGGAGTTGTGGGCTGGTGAGAGTCAGGATGCCCCCAATGGTACATTTGACGTTGGGGCCAGGTCCAGGTTAATGTCTGGGAGAGGACAAACTAGGAGTTAGGGCAGACAGAAAGAGATGTGTTTCTGGGGGGGAGAGAGACATCAAACTGAAGAGTGACCCTGTCTTAAATAGGGAGAATCAGAGGGAAAGAGTAGAAAGAGAAAACTACAGAGAATGTGGTTATGATTGTTTAAGAGACCAGAGGCTTACACCAGAGTTTTGTAAGGTGGTTGATAAGTTGATGTAGTGTTTAAAGTGTTAAACATGTAATGCTTTATTTGGATTAAGAAATTTGTATAATTATTTAAAAGTGTAAGGAAATGTAAATATCTATTTGAAAAAATGTGTATTTGCTTAAGAAAAAACACTGATGGCTCTTGGTGGATGGCAGTTATTAAGCTTTTATTATTTTACAAAATAGTTGTTAATTTTGTGTAGCAAACACATTTTAAGTTGACAACAGTTTGTGTGTCATTTTCTCATATTTCTAATGTAGAGAAAAAGGCTAAAGAGAGGGGTTTGGAAGCCTGGACTGGTCTTGTGGCTTGATGGGGGTTAGAAGGGATTTAAAATGCAGTAGCTTGTTGCCTTTGCTACCATAGTGTCACGGTGTCATGCTGGGTTGCCTTGGGCCTATAGGACTTCCCAGGGCTCTGTCAGGTGACCTGTGACTTGGCCTGAGTCAGATGCCCCCCACCCCACCCTTACTCTGGGCCTCACTTATACCCTTAGGAGGCCCACCAGGGCAGCCCTCGCCTTGCTTCCTGGACCCAGATTGAGGTCTTATTGTGGTGTTTGAAATTTTGGGTGTATTAGATTTGAGGTTCTGACATACTGAACCAGAAGAAATTGGAAAAAATTAGATCATTTCTAGTAGCTTTATTTTTCAAATAAAGCAGTATGTGTGGCTACATTTGCACACACGTCAAATATTTCTTTCATGGATATGAGCTACCCCTAAAAATAATATTTATGACAATACCAATACTTTATATTTACATAGCACTTTTCAACTTTTAAAGCTACTTTAAAAGTAGCTTTGTATGTGTGTGTGTGTGTGTGTGTGTGTGTGTGTGTATGTATGTAAATATATAAACTACCACCTATGACGTATTTGGGTTAATGCCTGCACCTATGCATATTGTCTTCAATTCTGTGTCACTCATTTTCAGGGAGTTGGAGGTCTGACTTGCCTGGGTTCCTGACCTCAGTACTTGACTGCTTCATTACCATTATTGGAATTTAGGCTCAGTGGTACACATTGGGGTTGGCTCAGTCTTTGTTCATGTTGATTAAAGAGCAGCAGTTTTAGCAATAATTCTAAACTGTAGGTATTCCTTAAAAATTACTGCGTGGTTTTGGAATGTAGTACTTAATTTCAGAGGGCAGAAAACTTAACCTCCCTCCACTGATATATTGGGTTAATATGAAAAGGATGTGCTGCTCTTCAGTGGCCATGTAAAGAGGCATCCTGAAGGTGTGTGTGGTAAGGGGGAAAGCCCTAAGGGGCTTATAGTTTTTCCACGGACAGTCCACAAGTCAACATTGGAGAATTAATAATAACTCATTAACTTGGGTGGTAACTCATATGTTTGTGTTTTAAAATGAAATGTACTAATTTATTACAGAGTCAATGTTCATACTTTTTCATATTTCAAAATGTATTCATTTTTTTAAGCAGCTGCTGTATGCATAGCATGGTCTTGGGAATTAATCAAAATTCTTCCCTATCATTACCTCACGCTGTACTGAGCTATTTATTCCTTGTGCCCTTAATGCGTACTTGTCTTCCCCGACTGGGTCTCTTACTCAACAGAGATTCCTCTCTCTTCTCTGCCAATTGAAAGTCAAGTCCTCCCTCTAGGCCTAGGTCCATTACTTCTGGTCTGACAGCATTTCCTAATGTTCTAGCACTTGTTTCCCCAACTTTCCCTGTTCCCTTCTCTGCTGTCTTTCTCTTTACTGCTCAGATTCTTCATTTCTTCAGACTTGTAAATGAGTATCATCTCTCTCTTCTGTTTGTAAGCGGCTTATGTGCAGGGATTTTGTCTTCTTTGTATTTGTATCATCTGTGGGGCCTAGGACAATTCTGTTGACACTTTATTGCTCAGGAAATGTTAGATCAATACACGTGATATAATGGAAAATAGAAGTTTGAAAGCTGTTTGGAAAAACAAAGCATAGATACAGATACTGTCTGTAAAGGAGCCTTGCTAGTACCTTCGTCCTTCAATGCTGTGGTCTGGTTGAATCAGGAGACCAGAAATCTAGCCTGGATTCTACCCCCAGTCAGTCACATGTTCTTAGCTATTTTAAGGTTCTGTCCTGTTAAAGGAGACTAGTTATACCCATTTCAATAGAATTGTTGTGGATCCTATTGAATGAGATCATCTATGTGAAAGTAGCTTTAAAAGTTGAAAAGTGCTATGTAAATATAAAGTATTGGTATTGTCATAAATATTATTTTTAGGGGTAGCTCATATCCATGAAAGAAAGCATTTTACAATGAGGTCTGTCTTGTTGTCACTGTAGTAAATCAGAGAAAAGAATCAGAGCCGATTAGTCTTATGCTCCTCACTCGTCTGTGGCGTGGGGGCTTTCATATTAAGGCCCTGGGGCAGAGAGCAAAGTCAGGTTATGATAAAAGAATACAAGGGGAACCTGAGAAGAGAAGAGAGTTCACTGGTTTAATTTCTGTATTTTCTAAGGGTGCAAACTCAATTAATAGAACTGCCTTTAGTTCTTCTGTCCCTGATCATTGGTGGGTCAGGGAACGTGTGATAGGAGCCTTCAGGCTCTCCATTCTTGCAGCAGCTTCCCCGGGGTCTCTGCCTGCTTCATTCTTTCTCATGAGTGTTCACTTTCTCCTTTATGTGTTCACTGTTTTTATTCTTCCTAATAGCATTATTGCAAATTTCAGGTAGTAGTTATAATTTTTGTCCCAAGTATTTGTCCCAGAGAGATGATTGATTAACCTGGATATTAATATAAACCTGGGAGAGAACTCATTGCTAGGAAACCTCAGGATTTCCACAGTTCGAATCCTCCATACTCTCCCTCACTCCTGGAAAAATAGATTACCTTCTTTCTGTGATGCTTTACTTCTTTTGTGACCTATGTAGAAAGTCAAGAGAAGTCCTAGCCCTTCCTCCTTCATTCTATTTTATTTTAAAGATTTTATTTATTTATTTGAGAGAGAGAGAGAGAGAGAGAGAGAGAGTGCATGCATGCACGGTGGGAGGAACAGAGGGAGAGGTTGATAAGCAGACTCAGACTGAGCGTGGAGTTGGATGCTGGGCTTGATCCCATGACCCCAAGATCACGATCTGAGCTGAAATCAAGAGTCAGACGCTCAACCGACTGAACCACCCAGCTGCCCCTCTATGTTATTTTAAAAATTTACTTCCATCTCATTTTCCTTGCTCTGTCTCTGCTGGAGCTCTGTTCATTCCATACTTTCAAATTCATTTCTTTTCTTCACCTGTAAGTTTGATGCACACCGTCTCTGACACTTGCCAACTTGCTCCTGTAGCATGGCCTTATTCTCCTGATTCTCCACATAGAACCAGTCCCTGCCCAACTCCAGCTTTGTCTCTGTTCTTCACTATTTCTTGTTTTGACACCTGACTGCTTCCAGAAGTTGCGGTGTCCTTTCTCTCTGAATTAGGTACCATCCATAGGTCACCGCCCTGCTCTGTGGGGGTTTGCCTCCATTTTGCCAGCCATCCCCAGGGAAACTGCTCTAGCTGCTCAGCCTATGCAGACCAGCAGTGGTCTGTCTCCTTGGCAGGGGCATTGTGTGTCAACAGCAGCTGCAGGTCAGGGGAGAGGAGATGCAGGGGCCAGGATTTGCTGACACTAGTTTGTTACAGTATCACTTGGAACAGTTTTTCCTGGAGATTTTCTGAAAATACCACTCTCAAATGCCGTGTTTTTTAAACTGCTTATTGTGATCTATTTGTAGGAACATGAAAGCAGTGTATTAGGCTGCAACTAGAAATTTTTTAAAAGGGAGAGAATTTGAATATAAACAGTAGAAGATATGAATGTATCAACATGTAGTAGGGGTGTCATGTATTCATGATTGTGATATGCAACATAATTTCCTCCTTTGAGTTGGAGTCAAAAACATTTGAAAACCATTGCTCTGGTTAACCTTCAATATTTCTATCCTTCTTTGTTTCTTGAACCCCTTTTCTTGTAGTGGAGATTTAAGAAAATGTTTTGTATTTGTTTGTTTGTAGTTGAGATAAAAGTAGAATTAGAATATAGTCTATTCATTGGACAACCTGATGGAAAATCAAAACCACAGTGAAGTGGTTTAACCAGTTGCACAGCCAGTGTCCTATATTCTTTTACGGCATGACCACTTAAATAGTGCTGTTTCTAAGCAGGCCCAAGAAGGAACCTGCAGTGAGGGTAGCCATGTAGGTGGAGGCTCCTCTGTAGATGGGGAGTACCATCTGGGAGCATTAGAGCCTGTAGAGATGGAGCACCCAAAGCCCAACAGTTGATGCATCCTGGACATGTGAGGTGATCACAGTTGGCTAGGGGGATGGCAGGGATTTCTGGGTTGATTAGGCTATCACAAGTATGGAGAGTGGAGTGAGTACACTGGAAAGAGGTTCTGAGTTTCAGAAACCACCAAATAACCAGATAATGGTGCTGCAAATTGTTTTCTCTGGCAGTAAGAAGTAGCTCTATGTTTCTAAGTGATTTTGAGCGATTATTCAATGTAGCATCTCTGGTTAGAAAATATTGCCAATCTCTGCCAATTCTATATACCTTACCTTGAGTTAGAGCCTTTTTTTCCCCCCAGAGGGATTTTATTCATCTATTTGAGAGAGAGCACAAGTACACACAAGCATGGGAGAGGGGTGGAGGGAGAAGGAGGGGCAGACTCCCCACTGAGCGAGGATCCCGACCCGGCATCATCCCAGGACCCTGGACTCCTGGCATGAGCTGAAGAGAGACATTTAACCCACTGAGCCACCAGGTGCCCCACACCTCACATCTTTTAAATTTAAGGCTTTATTACAGTGGAAATTGTTGTGGGATACTATTTAAAACCTAGCTTTTTCCTCGTAGTGGTAATGGAAGAAATATTTTTCTTAATTAAAACAAAGTAGAATTAGAATATGGTTTAATTTCAGGAATAATAAATTTTTTAGCCCAATTATTCTGATTTCTCATTGGATTGGAGGGCTGTATCTTAGGATAATTATTTTATACCCCTTACAGTTTTAGTAAAACAGTTAAATTGCTCTATATTCCCTAAAGTCTACTGATTTACCTGCAAAGGTACTGAGAATGGACAATCTGAGATTGCATCTGTGTTGAAGTATAGTTTTGAGGGGGATAATGATGATTTTATGATTATTTATTGATTTTCAGAATGAATAGGTTAGACTATCTAATTTTAATAATTTGTTGATATAAATAGGGGAATAGTAGAAAGAAATGAAACATTTAATTTGTTGAAAATCCTATGTTGAGAAAATCCTCCTCCTTCCGCCCCCAGGTGTCTTTCTATTAATGATTTTAAAATGTCAACATCCTTTATTTTTTTCCTGAACAATCTTTGGGGAATATTTGGCACATGTTATTCCATCTGATGAAATAAGAAAAAAATTGTAAATCTTCTTTCTTGAGGGAAATAATTATATTATTTTCTCCTTTTATATAAACACTTGCTTTGAAATATATTTATATTTGGAGGGCTTTGATACTGTATCCAAAGCATCATTTCCTCATAGTGCCTCAATAGCAGAGTGGAACTCCTCCTTAAACTACTGCCCAGCATCACAAATTTGTCATGGAAGTTATGTCTATGTGCTAAACGACTCAAAATGAAGAGCCCTTGTCCCCCTCCCCAGTTTGTCTTGAGTTCATGGTGTCTGTGTTGGTAGAAATTGTATATCCTGTGCATTCTGAGTTAATCTAAACCACTCAGATTTTTTAAATTTCCATTTTTCAGACTTAACATTGTATGCAGTTCTTGTTTGCAGCCATTGCCCTTTTACTTACCTGTCTCTCTTTTTTTCAACCTCTTCCCATGCTTGCTTTTCTTATGTTCTGGTACTCTTGTCTGTTCACACTACTCTCTTCTAGAAGAGAGCAAGATCTCCAAAGTGTCCTTTACTCTTTGTGTTCCAGCCTGAGTGTCCATTTACAACCTGCCTTCCATGTTTCACTTACATGTTACTCCTCAGTCCTCTGTTCAGTGACTGAGGGTCATGGGAGAATGACATGAGCTTGGGGGTGGGAATAGGAGGAGGGGGAGGGCAGAGAATTGTGTTCCATTTGTTACTCTAGTGGATGAAATTGTGCCGGTTTCTTAACCCTTGACCCGGCTTTGCTGACCTTGACATTGGAGGTTTGAACTGGTGGTTTTTGAAATCTCTATCAGTACTAATAGTGCAGGATATAGTAATTTACAATAAAATGTAATTGGGCTTAGCCTTCTGAGAAAGGGAAAACAGGTGTATACTATTAGTTTAAAACAAAAGCTTGTGGGTCCAAATACATGTACTCTGTGTTGGATATGTTTTTGAGCATCTTCATTCACCTCCCTTCCCTCCTGTGCCTTCAACTCCGACTATGATCCAGGGAATAAAATGCAAGAAGTCAGTTTTTCAGCCATTGATGTACATATATATTTCTTTTAGTCTCCCCTTTGTCTGTGGGGTTCAGGGACAAAAGTCACTGAGAGATGATGGGTTAGTAGTAAAAACAACTAAGGCAAGAGACTCCTTTATAAACTCACCCCTCATTATTTGTTAACAGGCTCATTCTGAAAGTTAGGGCAAAGAATAAACTGACTGGCTAGTTCTGTTCATCTGAAGCCTGTTCTGTCCCTGGGAAGCACAGGATGAAGCCTATAACCTCACTACTCTCTGAGTTAGTGTCAGTGCCTCCACTCGGGGAGGATGCCAATAATGGTCCCCATACTAGTTCTTCCTTTGGGACTGTCTATTCTTAGATTTTGCAGCCTACTGAATTCTCAAAGTCTCAGAGGAAGACTTTTATAGCCAGGTTTGGGTCTTGGCCACGGTATGTGGAGAAGGCTGACCTTTTTGCATTACCAATGCTATTATTTTTCTCCATTCATACATTTTTCACCATATGTGTCATTTCAGGTTTGGAGTAGATAGAGTAATGTGTTTATGTTTTGTCTTTAAAAAAAAAAAAAAAACCTCAGGGAACAGTTAGACCATACATTTTTAAAGGATCATATTTTAATATAATACAGTTTTAAAAATTCCTTTTTTCTTTTTGGCAGGAGAGGAAAAAAGATATAGAAGGCATGTAGAAGCAACTAGCACCCTCATCCTCAAAGAGTGAGCTTTAGATTGTTGGTAATGGTGCAGTCACATAGATCCCCACCCCTGCATCTTTCATTAAAAAAGGAAAAAACTTCAAAGCTGTGTTTAAACAAAATCTCTCTCTCTCTCTCTCTGTCTCTGTCTGTCTGTCTCTCTCTCTCTCTCACACACACACACACACGCGCGCGCGCGCACGCGTGAAGAAGTCATTTATATGCATGGTATAAAATCCCCAAGCTAGAAAGGGTCTGCAGTGAACAGTCTTTTTCCTCCTGTCCCTCCACCATTGAGTTTTCCTCCCTAGAAGGTACCAGTTACTTGTTTCTCCATTGGCTGTTTTAAAATTCTAGTCTTACTCTGGTAAATCCCGGTTTTCTCTCTTTCCCCTACTCTATAGTTATCTCAAATAGAACAGTCTTTTCAATCTAGCATTCGCTGCACATGTTCCAGTCATGCGGTTGCAAAGTTGACATTGCAGCCTCAGCAAAGGTTATCTCTTTAAAATTCTCTGAAATTCCCCTTTGGCACATCCATTTTGGCAGCTGGGTTTATATAGGAAAGTAGTAAAGCTCTTGGCTCCTCTTTTTGTGCTTTATAAAAATAGAAATCTCTGGCCAGAAGGGCAGCTGGGCAAGCAGCTCCTTCTTCATTCCCATCAGTTGTCCTTGCTGAGTGTTTTGCATTCTACCTGCAGCAAATGGTAACCTCACATATATAGGTGGCTCAAGTGGGTGGGTTTTAAAAACATGAACATCCTGTAGCTTGACACTTATTTTAAAGTTTAGAAACTCCTGCTTTTCTAACGTGTATGTTTTGGACTGTTTTGACTTTTGGTCTGGTAATCTTCTTGTTTTCTTCCTTTCTTTCTTTCTTTCTTTCTTTCTTTCTTTCTTTCTTTCTTTCTTTCTTTCTTTCTTTCTTTCTTTCTTTCTTTCTTTCTTTCTAAGAATTTATTTATGTATCTTAGAAGGCACGTGCGTGCATACTTGAGCAGGGGGAGGGACAGAGGGAGAGAATCTCAGGCAGACTCCTTGCTGAGTGTGGAGCCCTTCTTGGGCTTCTATCTCATGACCCTGAGATAGTGACTTGAGCCAAAATCAAGAGTTGGCTGCTTCACCAATGGAGTCACCCAGGCGCCCTTTCTTGTATTTTTTTTTTTAAACTTAAAACAACTCAAAGATTATGTTCACTGATGCCAAACTACCTGTTGCAGTTTGGGCAGTAATATAACAGGAAAGTTGGAAACTCCACATGGCTTTCCCAGTGACATGAATTTGTCACTAAGTAAATGACCGAGCATGCCTGTTTTCCTGGGGACATGTTCTCCTGGATGGAGATAGCTGAACCCCTACATGGCAGCACAAGCCTTTTTTTTGTTTCCTTTCCTTTTTCAAGTAGCTTTTTCTAGGAAAATGCTGCTTCTGTGAGCAGAATTGACCTATTTATTAGTACAGATTGCCTTCAGAGGCCTTCATTGCTTTCTGTATGCACTGTGATCTCCACAGAGGTAGAGCTTTGTGCACATCACGTCAGTGTATTTCCACAGTTATGATTCTCTGATTTAGAATGGACTACCTATGTTTGGTATGGAAAATAGTTATTTTTGATTTTGTTTTAAATGTAAATGCTGGTAACCTAGATGTCAAAGCTTCCATGTTAGAAATGAACATGGTCCTTTCACTGTTAATTTTTTTCTTTGCTTACATTATTATATAAATAAGGCATGTAGGCTCGCTTCTAGATGTGTTTTTCTGCCCTGTGATAGTTTATGAAAGATTTTAGACCACTTGTTTTTGCCTGTCGCTTCTGTTTTCTTCAAGAATAGGTGGTGTGAATTAAGTCTTTTGCTCTTAGGCACACCCTCCCTTTTCCTCCTGCGGTACCAAATTTATATACATTGGAAATATGCTGTCTTTTTTAGCCAAAATTTTTGGAATGGGATTTATCGTCTTATGCATTGCACACAGACTTTTTCTCTGAAGCTGCAAATTTTTTCCTGTTATGCTTCTGTTTTATCAGAAAGTGTACTGTGGCCTTTATAGATCTGTGATATCGAATGCCCTCGATGGATCCTTGGGAAGAAAGTGTTTTAAAGTGCATAATTAGGGTACTTGAGCATAAAACTACAATTATACACTTGTGTGTTAATTTTGTGTACAGTAAGACTTTAGTTCAACACTGGTTGTAAATGAGAGAGGAAGCATTTTACTGCCAGTGAATGTCTGCATTTTATGAATACTTAAAAACAAAATCTCCTCTAATTGGCTGACCTGGGAGGAAAGGTGAAAACATCTGTAGTTAGGAGGGAGAGGTGAGAATATAGAATGTGTACTACAGGCTTTTTAAAGAAGTAACTAGAAAAGTAATCTTACTCTTATGTGCAGCCATACTTGCTGTGCCTTTGGAAGCATTCATGCTATTTTAGTTGTGCCTCCACAGTGGAGACTAGCAGAGTGCAAGCATTTTGATAAGCCAGTGAAATTAATCAAGGGCAGAGTAGAATATAGCATTCGTTACTCAAATTCTTTGTGCTAGCATTAGGGGGCACTCCTTGGAGCTTGGAGTTAATTTTATGAAAATTAAAGGATGTACCACTTTATGAAATGGATAATAATGTTCCAGAACTGGTTACCCTCAAGAGGTAGCATGGACTTAGAAATATAAATTAATTTAAGAAGGGTATAAATAAATTCATGGATAATAGAATGATAATGATTATAAAGAGGAAATAAAGGCTGTTAAGGACATATCCCTGACTTCTGGAAATTGAGGTCACGAGAGACACTACCATTTAGTTCCCACAGCCATATAGAATATTCGCTCTGCAGAACATGGTCTGACCTAGTATTTACGTAAGCTGTGTTTTGCTAAATATAGAGTAGTTGGACTTAGAATAAGCAGTGAAATTTTGTAGACAATTAATAATTGTGAAGATAGAAGTCCAAGAGAGATTGTATGTATATTATTTTCATTGTGTTTATGTTTATAATCTTATATTGTGTCCACCTGTCAAAGAAGTTTTAGAAAACAAATGTGATGAGGAAAGATTCATATATGTCACAAATGAGAACTTCTCAACTTTATTTCACAAATCACAAAGAAATTTATTGTCTTACCTAGAGAGAACAAACTGATGGTTGCTAAAAGGGAGGTGGGTGGGAGGGGTAAGGGGGAAATAGGACATTTGTAATGATGAGCATGGAGTAATGTGTAGAATTGTTGACTCACTATACTGTACACCTGGAGTTAATACACTTTATGTTAACTACACTGGAATTAAACTTCAAGAAAAAAAGAGAATGTGGAAAACACAAAAACTAAAAATGGAAAGTGAAAAATCTACCATATTGTATTTATCCAAAGAAATCTGTTAATATTTGTTATGTTTCAGGTAACTATTGACAAATAATGCTACAGATCAATCAACTTGAAAGTTAAGTGATATTTATTTTTATACCCATGGGTCTGTGAGTTAGTTGGACTGATTTGGAGTGGACTCCACTGGGTTTAGGTCCAGACAAGAAATATGGGGTTGGGTCCCCTGCATGTGGTTTATTTTGTAGCCCCAGATGAGACTGAAGAGCTTCTTCAAGGTACTTACTTCTATCTTCCAGTGAGATGATAGGATGGGATGTAAGCTGGGCCAGGGAACAGTGGGTGGGGCTGTGGATGAAACAACATTGGCCTTAAATTGATAATTACTTAAACTGTAGATTTAAGTAATACTATTCCTTCTACTATTGTATATATTTAAAATTTTACATAATAAAGAGTTAAATTTGTAAAAAAACAAACAAACAATTTTTTAAGAATTTACAAAACTTCTAAGCTAAAGGAGAGGGTTAAACCAGCCTAGATATGTTGGTAGTTTTCAGGCTCTAAAACAGCTGTGTTTGAGGCCTGGAAGTTATCTGTTAGGAATAAGGACATGGACCGAACGGAAGTGTGCTCCATAGCAACATGAACTGTGTAACTGGCCTGTTTGTGTGGTTGGTCATCCAGCCTGTTCTGGTATTGAAGACACTGCTTGACCCTGGAGTGTTTTGCCAACTCCTCCTCCAGCTCTGGGTAGTCTTTTCCTCTTACTCAAAGGAAATGACAGAATTTGAAGGAATGTAGCTTGAGCGTTCGATGCATACAGTAAGCACTCAATCTGCATTTGTTGATAGTTTCTTGTTTTTTCAAGCAGGATGGAGTACTCTCAGGAAATTGTGGAGGTTTGTTATTTTGTTTTTTTTTTTTTTTTCCTTAGACAAGCCTAAGGACAAGATTTATTTTTCTTTTTAAAATAAGAAAGTGAGGGGGTGTGGGGGGGAAACCTAAATTGTTTAGAAGTCTCAATTCGGAACTTAGCTTAAGGGATTGTAGGTCATGGAGCAGTTGTAGGATCTTGACCTTGTAAACTTTTTTTTATTACCTTCAAGCACATTATTTTTGACTGGACATGTTGACATAATAAAATTTCCTCATGCAGTTGGTTCCACCACACATCGGCTTAGCATCTGAGTTCCTTGCTGTGGGGAATTTTCAATCTGACTCTTACGCATGGAAAACAGTGTTTGATCTTTCTGTGAAATCGGAAGCCAGCAGAATTCGCCACAGTAATGACTAAAATGTAACTGTTGTGAATTTAGGATTTTTCCTATGCTTTTCCCCTTCCTATTTTGTGGAATTTACCTGAAGGGGCTGAAGCTTATGATGAAAACAAACAAACAAATGAAAATTAAGGAGCTTTCTGCTGTTAAAGGCAAATTTATAACACATTTTTTGGAGAATTCTTGAATAGACCACAATAAATAATCCAAAATAACTTGTATTTTGTTCTAGATTTAGGAAAAACAGAGTTGGTTTAGGAAATGATAGATAATATTTTGATGTTTATTCCTTTAGGCTATTAATTCTTTACTCGTATAACTACACATACACAGATTTTTATATTAAAAAACAGCATTTTACTACATATACTGTTTTATAACCTACCCCTTAAGGTACACCGTAATAATGCTTCTTGCTATTAAATACATATTATCTACAATGGGATTCATTAATCTGATATTATTGAATCTCGAACCCCCCTCCTCCCCAGCTAATCCTTGTTGGACATTTAGGCTGTTTCCATATTTTTCAATGGGGATGCTTTCATGGTGGGAGGGGGTAAATTCCTTGCTATACATATCTTTGCATACTTGTTTCACATTTCTTTTTCCTTAAGATAAAATCTTAAAAGTAGAATTCTGGGTTGCAGAGATATTGTTTCTGTATATATTATGACTTGCCTCAGATATTTGAATTTATACACCCACTGATTATTTCAATATACCCAATTGCTGTGTACTGTTTTGGATTATGTAAAGTAGAAAATATGAAAACTTCCTGTGAAGCACCTGGGAACAGTCATTATCAAGTAGGGAATTTACATGTAGGCATAAATGAGGCAGTGAGGATTTAACCTAAATATGTTATAAAATATGTGAAGTTAAAAGTTCAGCTACTTTGGTTATTAAGTATATATATACATATTCTGCTAGTAGTTTTTAAAGGTATAACTTACACACAATAAAATGCTCAGATGTTAAGTGTACCATCTGATGAGTTTTGACACATATGAACAGCCATGGAACTATCACCCCAATTAAGATACAGAATATTTTCATTATTCCCAGAAAATTCCTTCATGCCTCTTTTCAGCCATTCGTTACAGCCTGCAAACAGTGTTGTGATCTTTCTATATAAATTAGGTTTGTGTGATTCTGAATTTCATATAAACAGATAATACTGTGTGTTGATTGTGCACACTTAAGGTAGTTCTGGAGGGAACTGTAAATACTAAACCAAACTGTACTTAAAACAAAAGGATCTGAAGGTGATGTGAATATCATATGGAGTAAGAACAATAGGTCTTTCAAAAGAATGAAGTTAGACTTACACTATATACAAAAAAAACCTCAAAATGGATTACAGATCTAAACATAAGAGCTAAAGGTATAAAACTCTTAGAAGGGGGGCACCTGGCTGGCTCAGTTGGTGGAGTTTGTGACTCTTGATCATGGGGTTATGAGTTCGAGCCCCACATCGGGCATAGAGATTATCTATCTATCTATCTATCTATCTATCTATCTATCTATCTATCTATAATCAAGATTACATATATATAGATATATATAGATATAGATAGATAGATAAAACTCTTAGAAAGCAAAGGGGAAAGCTTCATGACATGAGATTTGGCAGTAATTTCTTGGATGTGAAACCGAACGCACAGGCAATAAATGAAAAGATAGATTACATCAAAATTAAAAACTGTGTGTCAAAGGACACTAGCAAGAGAATAAAAGGGCAACCAACAGGAGAGAATATTTGTAAATCATATATCAAGTAAGGGATTAATATCCAGAATATATAATGCACTCTTATAGTTCAACAACAAAAAACCCAATTAAAATATTGGCAAAGGACTTGAATACATTTTTCCAAGTAAGATAAACAAATAGCCAATAAGCATGCAGAAGATGTTTAATATCACTAATCATTAGAAAAATGAAAAGTCAAATCCACAATAAGTATGATACCACTTCACACCCTTTAGAATGGCTATTACAAAAAAACAGAACACAGTAAATGATATCAAGGATGTGGGGAGATTGGAATACTTGTGCACTGCTGGTGGGAATATAAAATGGTACAGCCACTGCAAAAAACATTATGGCGTTTCCTCAAAGAATTAAACATAGAGCCACCAGATGATCCAGCAGTTCCACTACTGAGTTTTTATTCAAAGACTTGAACAGATGTTTATATGTCCATTTTCATGGCAGTATTCTCTACAATAACCAAAAAGTAGGAACGACTCAAGCATCCATGACAGATGCCTAGATAAAATGATAACCTTGTATTTTAAAATGTCTGTGATAAATTTAGTACAATTTAAGTCATTTCTTTTGATCTTAAATTATTTCTCTCTAAAAGGAAGGACAAAACTGATAATGTAAATAGATTCAGATAATCCAGAGATGACAGATCTGTAATAGAAACCAAGGTGTATTTTAGGACCATAACTTTCTAGCTCACGTCAAGGAGGATTATAATATCTGTTCCTAATGTTGTGAGCTGTTGTGGAGATAGAACATTGCACTGAACCATTGTGTAGCTCAAGGCAGAAAGCTCTTATGTTTATATGTCAGTCGTGTGTGATTTACAGTATATGATTTATATACTTCTTCCATGAGGTTCAGTCAACAAGTATTCATTGAGCCCTTAATACAGGCCAGGCTCTCTGAGTACAATGATGAGCTAAACTGCCAAGCCCCTCCCCCTTTTATTAAATTAGTTTCAGAGGTAGAATTTAGTGATTCATCATGTGCATATAACACCCAGTGCTCATTACATCAGGTGCCTCCTTAATGCCCATCACCTAATTATAAGGCTCCATTTTCTATAGAACTTACTTTTCAGTGGGCGTGGTGGTATATTTGTAGTCTGATAGACTTGAGAAATCCCAGACTGAAAGGTAGATGGGTTTCGTTTCTTTCTTTCTTCTTTTCTTTTCTTTTCTTTTCTTTTCTTTTCTTTTCTTTTCTTTCTTTGGGGAGGTGGTAGGTAGTGGCGGCTGTGTGGGGTGGGGGGCGGGGAGGGGAGTGGAGGGATTAGGTATGGCCCCGAAGGCTTTGCCTGTAACTTCTTTCCTTCCTTCCTTCCTTCCTTCCTTCCTTCCTTCCTTCCTTCCTTCCTTCCTTCCTTCCTTCCTTCCTTCCTTCCTTCCTCCTTCCTTCCTCCTCCCCCTTCCCCTTCTCCTTCTAAAAGATTTTATTTATTTATTCACGAGAGAACACAGAGAGAGAGAGGCAGAGACACAGGCAGACGCGGGAATAGATGCCCAGTCCCCAGGGTCAGGCCCTGGGCTGAAGGCGGCGCTAAACTGCTGAGCCACCCGGGCTGCCTGGGTAGATGGGTTTCTTAAGGATTTAACAAATCCTTTGATATGCTAGTATGTTGTTTTATTTTTTTGTTTATTTCTCAAGCTTTTTTGATTATAGAATTTATTTCTGTGAGTTAACTTGCCTGATTAGTGTCCCTTGTAGGTGCCATCGGGAAATGCTGGCATAAAGTCCTTACTGTAAGAGATTTACCAATCAGTAGGAAGCAAAGAAGATCATAATGAGTCTTTGGCCTAATCTTGCCCCAGGTAGAGGCCTAGAACAGATTAGGGCACCTGGCATAGTAATCAGGGATGGGTCTCTGGAGCAAAGTTCTAGCTGGGCCTCTTTAAATAAAGCAGCACAACAAGGCACTTTCCTCTCCAGGCCCTCTCCAGGGGTCTGTCTCTTGCCTTGTGTGCATGCTGGCTTATCTTCCATGCCTCTGCCTTTTGGGGGAGGGGGGATGTGGGATAGGGTAGAGGTGACATCTTTAGTTTAGAATTTTAAATTATGAAATAACTTAGGCATACAGAAAAGTGCAGAAACAAATATAACAGACACTTGTGTAACTACCCCAGGATTGTTAAGTGTTACCATTTTGCCACATCTGCTTCATATCTCCTTCATTCTTTAAAGGGAAAAAATGCAAGGCTGAAGCTTGACTCCATCTTTTCCTCTCTCCCTTCTCCAGAGAATGTCATATATTTCCTCCAGTGCATACTTTTGTGTTTTTACTGTGTGTATATATACGTGTATATATATACACACACACATATATACATATATATGTATCCATAAGCAATGTATACTGTTTAGTGTATTAAAAATGCATACCAGGTGTGTTATGCTGCATTCTTTTGTTGCTTTTTAAAATTCAGCATTATATTAGATTTGAACTATTTTGATATGTAGGCTTAACTACTTTTTTTTTTTTTTAAAGGAAACTACTGTATAGAATTCCATTGTATGCCTATAGCAAAATTTTTCCCCCCATTTACGTACAGTATTAGAGTTAGATTGTGTCCTCTTTCTGGCTTTTGTAAATAGCATTGCATCAAATACCCTTCTTGGGACACATATGAATGTTTCATGGATATATATTTATAAGGGGGAATTGCTGGGTCAGAGGGTCAGTGCACCTTTATACTTGGTGAGGAAATGGTTTTCTACAATTTCTTTAGGAAGAAAAACGGAGAGAAGATAAACCTTGATATTTCTCCAATTTTGAAGTATGAGCAAAGAGTTCAGGGTAAGGTAAAGTGAAAAATCGGCCTGGCATTTCTGCACATTTAACATCATACAGGGATGTGAAAGTTAATACTCATGTTTTTTATCAGAGTGGTTTCCTAAAATAAATATTTAAAGTAAATAAATCATTTTTAGCTATACTTTTCTAATAATATATGAAAGCATTCATATTTCTTGGAAAATTGGAATAAATTTTTTGTTATTATGTGTGCTCATGCTCCACTGTAAGATCTTCTTTATTTAGAAATGAGTGGAATACATTCTTGTTTTTCTTGTTTTTAGATAACAGAAAGGCTCTGATCTCAGGCATTTTCTGGAGATTTCCATTTAGTTTAGTGTTGTGATTTTTTTATTCAAACCATGATAAAGGTCCAAAGCATTTGCTGCATAATAATGACTTTTAGAGGGTTAGCAGTGAATAACCAAGAGCACCGTGCGGCTGTGAACATGAAGTCCAGTGTTTTGGCTATTGGATGAAGCTGAACATACTTGTAACCAAGAGTTGAGTGTGGTACAAGTGATTTCAGTTTTATGAGGTGTTCCTTCATTCGTTTCATTTTTTATATAATAAAACGTTTTTATTTTTTATATAATAATCCTTTAATTTAGTAATCCACTGAATAACATCCATTCATTCAATAAACACTGGGTGACTGGCAGGCCCACTTCCAGTAGGCATTCCAGGAATGTGGGAGTTTAGAGTCTAGTGATGAGGACAAACACTACACATAGCACATAACTAAGGGGTTGACTAACGAAGTCCGATCATCTCCCCTATGGTAAAGTAAAGTTGCAAATGGCCTGAGAAAGATGATTGGAGCTGTGCTTGAGTAATTAGGCTGGTCAGGGAAGAGGAGGGCACCTGAGCTAGAAGTGCTTTCTGACTCCAACTCCCAGCACTTGGTTCCTGGTACTCAGTAACTCTTGGTTAAATTTTCCTTGCACTCAACCTTCTGGTAATCTCATTTAGCCTGAGTGTTTGAGAACCAAGACATAAACAAGAAGACTCTCAGTAGCCAACATTGGTTTTACCAAACTCGAGGCAGTCAAAGTTCTTGTGCTTTCCTCATGGACAACTCCCCTTGGCCTTCCTGTTTTTAATCAACATTGCTGGTTTCTCGTCTTCAGCAGGTTCTGTTGAGGGTGGAGGTGGGAGTGATGAGATGTGGCTAAGAGCACTGGTGGCTGGTGAGACCGATGGTTCAGGGGCACCAGGGTTATGCCATGGGACTTGTGTAAACAGCGAGGCTCTGGGGCCCTCCATGTAAGGGCTCAATCTCTCCATTTCATAATAATGACTTCTTCATTCAGGATGTCAGAAAAGCATATAATAGACCTTTGAAAGCCCTGCATCTAACATGATTAAAAGCAATATTGATCATTAAAGATTTAGACTTTAGTTGTAGACAATTGAGCTATTGTATTTAGAAATTGATTTGTAGAGATAAAACTTAGGAAATAATATTTTGGAGATAGCACTACAACTGATAATTTAACAAGTAATAGCACCTATGTAGCATTCCAAGTAGGATTACTAGATTGCTGGTTATAACAGTTATTAATATGAATTAATAGAGAAAGCCCTATTTTACAGATGAAAATGTAAGATGGATATCGCTATATGATTGATCATATTCATGCAAGTGAAGCACAGTAGGACTTGGATTTAGATCTTTCTAACCCAGAGATTCTTTAGCTAAACAGATTTTAGTGATCTCTGTTGCAGTGTGGCTCCTATGTAAGGGCAGTAGACCAGATTCAGTTGATTGGCACTGGGGACCCACGTCTAACTGGTAGTCCAATTGTATTGGGTTATAAATCACCTCAGCCCAGGCTCACAGAGGGTGAGGTGCCAGGTAGGTTAGTACCAAACGAATTAGGCCATGTATCTAAAAGGAGAGCAAATAGGTTTTAATTTTGCAAGACAGGAGTAAAATCGCCCAAGCAGAAGTTTTTGATGGTTTCTCCTCTGAAGTTTGCTGTGTTCTGCAGATTATTGCTGCAGTTCCATTAAAGATTTGCTTATACTCTGACCCACCTTACTTTGCCTCACCTAACACCTCAACTTGCTCCGTAGCTTTTCAGAGCTGGAATAAAATAGTAAGAGATTCTATTAAGTTCATGACTGCTCTAGTGTTAGCTGCTGCCACAATATGTCCTGTTGTCTTTCTTAGAAAATAGAGCCCCGCTCCCCAAAACAACACTTTCATATTGTGTGTAAAGGTTTCTGTAAACCAGAAAGTCAACATATTAAAGTATAACTCATAGGGGAGTTGCCGGCTGTGTTGATTGAGTTTTACAGTCATTTTAACACTGGCAAAAGTGTTATCCTAACTGCTTCAAATCAAACTGCAAAGATGCTTGTGTGAAATATAGTATTAGATATCAAATCAACATATGGGTGCTGAACGGAGGGATATGTGTTGTGGTAGTATATGATATTCTAGCATGTGGAGTTGTATTTTATGGAAATTCTTTGGCTTGGCTTATGGCAGGGACATACATTCATTATGAGATATCAAGCTGTAAAATAAATAAAAGCAAAGAATTCAACTGTGCAGTTAAATGGTTTTCAATACAAACTTGTCTGCTCTACTAACTTAGGGTCTGTGTGATGAGGCATTCGTGAGCCGTTGTGGCCAAATGTTTGTGATCATTGCTGACAGTCCTGGACAATAATCTAGATCAGGTCACAAGGAAAATGAACTCTAACTTTTGCATTTTCCCGGTTTACTTCACTGTATGTGTTAGGAATTACTGTGCTAATTTAGTCTTAGAGGTGAAGTATTTAATATTTTCCTCCTTTTTTACCATTTCTTTTCATTCAGTATTTGATAGTGATTGCATTTTTAAATGTGTATCTGGAACTGGTCACTGAATTCTTTTTTTTTTTTTTAATTTGTATTTATTTATGATAGTCACAGAGAGAGAGAGGCAGAGACATAGGCAGAGGGAGAAGCAGGCTCCATGCACCGGGAGCCCCATGTGGGATTCGATCCCGGGTCTCCAGGATCGCACCCTGGGCCAAAGGCAGGCGCCAAACCGCTGCGCCACCCAGGGATCCCTGGTCACTGAATTCTTAACTGTGTGGGCTTATGGAGCTCTAGTTGTTGGGGTTCTCAAGTGGACGGTATTGTGTTATTAACAGAATGACTTTACTGTCCTCTCTGGAGTGCTTTTTGCTATCCTCGTATCTGTTTTTCTTTTTCTCTGTTCCTGTCTCTCCCACTTAGAAAATAAAAAGGCAATAGATTTTTCATATGAAAAAAATATTGTTCATGTGTACAATTTGTTGTTTGAGAAAGGACTTTTCTTTGAGCAAGGATTTTAAGGATTTTTAGGTTCATGTAAATTAGAGATGGAGGAAACTCACTTAGGCCATTTTTGCCTATATCTGGCATTTGCGTCTAGCACACTTTGCTTTACACCATTACCTGTTTTATCAACTAGGAAAATACTACTCTAATATTAGATACGAATATTTTTCCTTTAAGAACTCACGTTGTTGGTTATATTGGGTTACATACATAATACTGTCTTCTAAAAGAGTTGTATTTGATTATAAAGCATTATAGTTTCTTGTTTAGCAGGAACAGCAGATGGAATTGTTAATATAACTGGTACAGTGTCTGCTACTATGTAGTTGGGACTTTTTGAACTTAGTTGAAACAAAACCACACCCTATATGAGTACTCAAGCCATAAGCATCCAACAGAATATTAGTAAGTGGGCTTGGATGGTTGGAGTTCATTTTAATTTTGAGTGTTGCATGAAAATGGATTAGCATTATGCTTCGTTGACTTTCTTAGCACAGGGTATCATTTTTTTTCCTTCACATACAGTGTTTTATTAGCTTAAAGTGTACAACAATATAGTGATTCACCAATTCAGTGGAGGCTATTTTTTCACATCAGTATTAGGAGATTTTTCCCCCCACTGGATTTTTTTTTAAGATTTTATTTATTTATTCATGAGAGACACAAAGAGAGAGGCAGAGACATAGACAGAGGGAGAAGTGGTCTCCTCACAGGGATCTTGTATGTGGGACTCAGTCCCCAGACCCGAGATCATGCCCTGAGCCAAAGGTAGATGCTCGACTGCTGAGCCACCCAGGCATCCCCCATCACTGGATTTTTATGAGGTTATCAATATTTGATTATCTGATGAAATCTTATTTCTTAAAACAGTCAAATTATCTTTTTACTTCATTGATACCATGCTAATAGAAGGCAGTATGACGATTTATGTAATGAAGATTAAAGATACTGAATTCAGTTGCTTAGCAAAGATCCCACTTCATGTTGCTGAATTGAAACCGTATTTGATTTCATTAAATTGCACATTTTGACTTTCTCACTTGTTTTGTTTGACTTGTTGACAGATGCCACCTCAGTATGGACAGCAAGGTGTGAGTGGTTACTGCCAGCAGGGCCAGCAGCCTTACTACAACCAGCAGCCACAGCCTCCACATCTCCCTCCGCAGGCCCAGTACCTGCCATCCCAGTCCCAGCAAAGGTACCAGCCACAGCAGGTGAGCACCACCACTGGTCCCCCAGACCCCCCAAACTGTTTTCAGGGTCTGCGTGCAAGGGCCAGACACAGCTCAGAGACAGCTTCCTCTCCTGCTTTAAAAATCCTGTTCTCAAGTGGGAAGAAAATGTGGTTTTGAGAAAGTGTAAAGCTGAACCTAATCTAAACTTTTCATTTGTTATGAATGGATGTTTGAAATTAAAGAGTGAGAAGAATACACTTATTCAGAAAAGTGGCTTTATTGATTTAATCTTGCTCGTTGGCACCTACATGGTATTTTTATCTTGAGCTATTTTTTGGTTGTTTTAATGGTAAATGCTACTATATCAAAACATTGTTGCCTTTGGCAGTGTTATTCCTCTTAAACTAACTTATAGACAGATAATCACTTCAATTACGATATATTAAAACACTAAAGGGAATCATACTAAGCAGTTTGGAGTTTGAGTTAGCCTCACTGAATACTCTTATACATTATTGAGCAGTATATTTCAGCTGATGTGATTTGTAGAAAAATTGTACATATGCATTTGATAAAATGATTCAGTCTCATCTTGTTTTAGAGATTGTCATTGAGTGATTGATATTAAAAGGTACTGTGAGCTCAGGACTCTTACTCTGAATCCAGATAAATGTTTCATAGCACTTCTAGTGATAAGCATCAGAATATAATTTTCCATTTCATATTTTCCTTTCTTCTTCTTCTTTTGTGGGGTGCTGTAGTGAAGAGAGGGAAGACAATGACTTCGTTATTCAGTTTTTAGTGTCTTGCACATCTTAAAGAGATTGATGCAAAGCAGTGTATATAAATATATGAAGCTTAGTTTTAATGCAGCTGATTTCTTAAGTATTTTCTTGGGTTCATTGGCGTCTTTTCCCACGTGACTTATATTTAAGAGAATTTTATTAATATTTAAAATAATTTTAAAGAGAGTTTATGACTTTAAACAGAACATGTTAAAACAACAGCTGAGATCAAAGATCCTGTAGCATCTTGTTTTTTTGCATAGGTTTTCAAAATTCTGACATTACATAAAGAGAAGTATGGAGGTAGGAATATATATTATTTCAGAGTTATTTGGTCTAGTACTTTATTAAGATGTGAGAAAACTAAATAACCTTCCAATATCATTTCTTTTTTAAGTGAGACTGGTATCTGGGTTTATGATATATAAAGTTATAGGCTTTTTCAAGGGTTTTCCTGAACCTTATTGAACTTCTGGATAAACATAGAATATTTTGTCATGCCATCAAAATTTAAGAAGAACTGAATAGAAAGATTACATTAGTCATTTTACGTTAGTGCTGAAATGAATCTCTGATTGTAAAACCAGTTTGATTAAGGATTCTGAGTGCCTGTCATTTCCTTCAAGACCAAGCTCAAATTTACTTCCTTTATGAAGCATTCACTGATGACTTCTACCACATGGCAATTAGTTATTTAATATCCTTCACATTTAAATATTTAAAGCATACTACAGGTGAAATCTTACTTTAATGAATACTATTTTAATATGCTTAGTTTAGGTCTATTTTATGATTTGAAACTATTATTGATGTGAATGTAGTAAATCATATGGTAAGAAATACTGTATATATAACCATGATTCTCTAACATAAATATTGTCATTTTTGTATATTCCGAGAAAAACAAAAATTCTTCTGATTGTGTTGGGAAGTTTTTCTTGTTTTCTTACTCCCTATCTATAGAATGTCTAAGTATTTTTTAAGTTTTATTGCGCTCATTATGGGACAAAGAGATGGAAGGCAGAGATAGGTAACCGAATCAGAGGGTCTTATTTGATAGGAAGAACTTCGGTTTTTAGGGAGTTAGATGTTCAGATAGATGTGGAAAGTTTACCTAGGAGATAAGATTTAGCATTTTAGATATGGTTAGTGCTCCCAAAACAGTAATCCCCTCAAACTGTATCCCAAAACAAAGTAAAAATAACCAATAGAATATTTTCAAAAATCAAGCTGAATTTTAATAAGTATTTGTCATTCTGAATTCACATACGTTTAAAAACCAAAGACACTCAACTATATTTAATGTAGTGAGCCAGTAGTTCCTAACAGACAGAATGTTCTTTTCTGCAGACTTCTCTTGTTTCCAAACAGCATACATGGTGTATTGATTTTTATATTAGAGAGTCAATTAGCAAATAATACTTGGTGTCTTTTGTTAATATGATTAATACAAGAAGCAATTTTAAGGTTCCATTAAGATGCTTGCTCTATGTCTTTAAATTTGTTAACATGTTATATTTAACATGATTTGAGTAATCAATACATTCATATATTTCAAAAATGAAAAAGTACAAGGGAAAGGATATGAATAAAAGTCTCCCAGAAGAGTCCTCCTACCTAGTTCACCACCCATCTCAGCCTTTGCCAGACAACCACTGTAGTAGTTTATTGTACAGCTTTCTGGAGTATCTTTATACAAAGAAGCAAGATACCATATTTTAATTTTTACTCTTATTTTTACACAAATGGTAACATACTATAACATACACACTGTTCTGTTCTCTATCATCCTCCTCCCCCACCCACCAAAATATAGTTTCTATAGATCTTGCCCAAAGGAGTACATGAAGCAAGGCTTCATTTTTTTTCATAGCTTTGTTTGATTTTATGGACATACCATGATAATATTAAACCAGTTCTCTTGATGGTCATTTAGACTGTTTTTAATTATTTGCAACTCAGATAATACTGTCATGATAAACTTTGTATGTATCATTTCATAAATGTGCTAGTGTATGTATATGATGAATTCCTGAAAGTGGCTTAAGTGTGTCAGTTGGTATATGCCAGTTATAATTTGGTAAATATTGCCAGATTGTTCCTTTGAGGGGTTGTACCAATTTATACTCACACCATCAATATGTGAGAGTACCTGTTTGCCTAAACATGTGCCAGTAGCATGGTTTACTAAGCTTCTGGAGTTTTGCCAATCTGATAATGTAATTTTAATTTGCATTTATCTTGTTTTGAGTTGTATTGAATGTCTTATCTACTTTTTTAAAAATTAAAAAAAATTTTTTTTGAATGTCTTATCTACTTAAAAGCATTTGCATTTCCTCTTTTTTAAATTGTGAATTCATATCTTTTTATCTTGAATTTTTCTATTCAATTGTTGGTCTTTTAAAAATTGATTTAATAAAACTGTATAGGGAGACTGGATCTTTATTTATGATATGAGTTACTAGCCACTTCCCCCATTTTATCACTAATCTTTGGTACTATTTATGATTTATTTATGTATTTGGTCATGCAGAGGGGCTTTTTAAATTAAAAAAAAATTTGTGTAGTCAGAATTATCAATCTTTTCTTTTAAGATAATACGGATTTTTATTTAGTGGGTGTATGAGACCTATACTCCAGTATTTACAAAGGAACTCTCCCATGTTATTTTGTAATATTTTCATAGATTCATTTTTGCATTTCACTTACCCTAATCCAGCTTAATTCTTTATTTTGCCAGATCTTTTTTAAAAAAATATTTTATTTAAATTCAGTTTGCCAACATACAGTATAACACCCTATTTTGATAGATCTTTAAGTGCCTTTTCTTGTGTAGGCTATTGTCTTCAAGCTCTAGAGAGAAAATGAATGTGTATATGGGTGTGTATACACACACACCCTATTTGGTTAGGATAAAGAGATTTATTGTAAGGGATTGGCTTACACAATTACAGAGGCTGGCAGGTCCGAAATCTGCAGTGTGGCAGGCTGGAGACTCAGGAGAATTGATGGCGGAGATGAAGTCTGAAGCATTCTGGATTGATTCCCTCTTAGTTGGAGAGGCTGGTCTTTTTGCTCTGTTCTGGCCTTCAACTGATGCCTGCCTGATCTGCATTACTCAAAGTCACTGATTTAAATGTTAATTTAATCCAAAAACACTCTCCATGTTGACACATAAATTTAACCATTAGTTACCTTTCCCCAATGGATTCGAGATCCCTCTTTCATTATTTGCTGAATTCCCTTAGGTATAATGTTTGAGGTTCTTCTGGGTTTTTTATTCTTTTCGTTGATCCTTCTATTAATGCACCAATACTGCCCTGTCTTCACTATTCTTTTTTAGTGTTATCTTGGCTGTTGTGTTTATTATGGCTATTACAGACATTGGTAGTGATGCCTGTAAAACCAATAATAACAATAAACTCTTCATTTCTTTCATTCATTCATTCATTCATTGATTCATGAGAGACAGAGAGAAGCAGAGACATAAGCAGTGGGAGAAGCATGCTCCCCACAGGGAGCCCAATGCAGGACTTGATCCCAGGACCCCTGGATCAGGACCCCTGGATCATGTCCTGAACTGATAGCAGACGCCTAACCACTGAGCCACCCAGGCATCCCTAAACTCTTCATTTCTTACCATGCTTTTTCCTAGGAATTTTTCTTTTTTGTTATAATAATGACATTTTTCTTATTATAAATTTACCCTTTTCATTTTCTATGAGACAGATGATACTTATAAAAGAGAAACAGTGAAACAAAAGTAAGTACCTAGTTTGAACAATTTTTGCCTTGTTGAAGCCCACTCACCACACATGAAGAACACAGTTGTGATAAAACAAGTTGGGTTTAAGTAGTTGGGTTGTTATAGGCCAGAAAGATTGGGTATACTTCTGAGAGCCTCAGGAACATCATGGGAAGATAGGGTTGGGGTGCGTGCTGGATGATTCTAAGAGGGATTTGGAAAGTGGGGGTCAGCCCGAGATAGGCTGCTCTCAAGAAGCTGGGATATTTGGTAATTAGATGTCTTAATTTTTATCCATGAGACAGGACATTTGAAGTGGGGCCAGATGGTCATGGATAAAGAAGCAATAGCCACTTAAGGTAGTAGTTAGGAGAGATGGGTGTTCTGTCATTTTTGTTGTCAGTGACCTCGTCGAGCTCTACTTTCAGCTCAGGTCATGCTGTGGGCTGCTTGTTCTCATGGTCTGTTGTCCATCTCTTCTTGAGTTCTTGTTCTGCCACCCCTCATCTTTCTGAATGACCTCTCCGTTTTTCCATTGTTTGGGTATTTTTTTAATTTCCTTTAGAACATTCTTCAAAAAGAGTTGTACTTTTTTTGTTAGAATGAATTCTATATACCTTATTTTTTTGTTGCCATTGTAAATTGTATCCTTTTCAGCATTTTTATTTTCTCATTATTATTGGTGTATACAAATATAATGAACTTTATTACATTTTTTTTCGGTCCAGTGACACTTTAAGTTCTTGTTAATTCTATCAGCATTTTATAGATTCTCTTAAGTTTTCTCAATTTTTTAAAATAATGGTTGCTTTAGAATAGCCCCGGTGGCACAACGGTTTAGCGCCACCTGCGGCCCCTGGGTGTGATCTTGGAGACCCGGGACTGAGTCCTGCATTGGGCTCCCTGCAAGGAGCCTGCTTCTCCCTCTGCCTCTCTCTCTCTCTCTCTCTGTCTCTCTGAATAAATAAATCTTTAAAAAGAAAAGTTGCTTTAAAAAAAAAAAATCATCCCCCTACCCGTCTTTTTTGCAGACTAGTTTCTCCGGAGCATTGTTTGAAAGGGCTGTCCATTCTTTTTTTTTTTTTTTTTTTAAGATTCTGTTTGTTTATTTGAGAGAGCGAGAGAGTGTGCGGGTATGCACACCCTTAGAGGGAGAGGGGGAAGCATACTCCCTGCTGAGCAGAGAGTCCACCGTGGGGTTGATCCCAGGACCTGAGCTTGAAGGCAGATGCTTAATCCACTGAGCCCCCTGGGTGCCCCAAGGCTGTCCATTCTTGTATTCTATGGGACTTAAAGGGAGGCTTTCAGCATTTCATCATTAAGTATAATGTTAGTATACTTGTATAAACAAGTACACTTACCTTTTTGTTTACTTAGTAGCTGCCCACTACCGGGCAGGGAGATTTCCTTACTTTCCTAGTTTGCTAAGGGATTTTATCATGAGTGAATGCCAAATTTTATCTTATTTTTTTTTTTTTTTATAATAACCATTGATATCATCACTTTATTTTTCTCTTGTAATCTGTTGGGGACATATTATTTGTGGTTTTTTTGTTTTAAAGTATTAAACCAAACATGCTTTCTTGGATAAACCTAGCTATGTGATATCTTTTTATACACACTGAATTCAGTTTTGCTGATGTTTCTTTAGGTTCTTGAGTGAGTTCATGAATGAGACTGATTTGTAATTGTCCTTATAAGGTTTTGGTGTCTGTATTATGGAGTTTTGTAAAATGAATTGGAGCCTAGTCTTTTTTTAAATATTTTTTTTTAATTTTTATTTATTTATGATAGTCACAGAGAGAGAAAGAGGCTCCATGTACCGGGAGCCCGACGTGGGAATCGATCCTGGGTCTCCAGGATCGTGCCCTAGGCCAAAGGCAGGCGCCAAACCGCTGCGCCACCCAGGGATCCCCCTAGTCTTTTTTTAAATCTACTGGAAGAGTTCATGTTAAAGTTTGGAATTACCTGTTTTTTGAATTACCCTAAAGCCCTGTGTGTCTAGCCCTTGATTTTTACCTTTTGTCCCTTTCCTGATTTTTTGACTTTTGATCTTATTTCCTTTGTGAATATAAGCATTTTGAAGTTCTCGATTTCTTCTTGAGTCAGTCTTTTGCTGTTATATAGCTGTATGAATATATGTGTATATAAGCATATATACATACAACACACACACACACACACATATATATATGCCTGCATATTAGGAATTTATTTCCTACAGTTTTTCAAATTTATTAACAAAGTTGTTCATATAACTTGTCATTAATTTCCATAACATCCAGAGTTCCAGGCATTTTATTTTTAAGATTTTATTTATTTATTTGAGAGAGAGAAAGAATCGGGAAGTGAGCACAGTGCAGAGAGAGGGAGAGAAAGAGAGAGAAGACTTCCTACTGAGTCTCAAGCAGACTTCCTACTGAGTGCAGAGCTCCATGTAGGGCTTACCCAAGATCATGACCTGCACTGAAATCAAGAATTGCACACTTAACTGACTGATCTACTCAGGCACCCCTGGCATTTTAATTCATAACATTCTCCCCTTTTTTTAAATTCTTGATTAATTGTGCCAGTGGTTCACCTTTCCAAAGCAGCTTTGGTTGTTGTCCTATTACATGTTCTTTTTTAAAAGTTTAGTTAAATTCTGTTCTTGCTTTGATTATGTCTATTTTACTGATATTTATTTTGCTGATTTTTTTTTCAGTCAAGTAAATGCTTAGCTTTTTTGAAACATGTTTGTCTGATGGAGCAAAATGGAAGACTAAAAATTTTCCTCTTAAGTACTGCTTTGGCTGAATCTCTCAAATTTTGATATGCATTATTTTTGTTTTCTTTTAGTTTTAAGAATTTCCACCCCCCCCCTTTTTTTTGAAGACACGGTTTATTTTTCTTTTTCTCAGAAGGATTGATCTGTGTTTTTACCATTTGCCTGTGGACACGAGTTATCTGGAACCACATTTTGTGTTTTATTTTGTAGTTTTATTATAAAAATTTCTTACTGTGCCGATAAACAGAATTATATAGGGAGTACTGACATGCCACCATAATTCCTTGCATTTACTAGCCTCGTCATATTTAGATTTTCCCAGTTGTCCTCAGGATGCCTTTATAGTATGGTTTTTTTCAAGCAGAATTTAAAGAAATCTAATACATTGATTTGTTTCTTAAGTATTTTTATCTGGAACAGTTCCTTCTTCCCCATCTGTAGTTGAGCCTTTAGCATGTTGAAAAGTTGAGTCCACTGTCCAGTGAAATGGGTTGGTTTGGTTCTTTCTTATTGATGGGGCTTAATTTGTTCATCTAGCCCCTCTATAAGGGGCTTTGTTTGTAGTTGTTGTAAATCAAATTCCCAACATGTGGGGCATTGTTTCTGTTGACCTGAGGGGTCTGGGACCCTTTCTGTGAGCGAGGAAGCCCCTAGCCTGTCTGTCCAGGGACCACTAGCAGTCTTCCAGCTGAGTGGGTAGAGACATGGTAGTGAAGACCAGCCTCCCTTTGCACTCTGTCCACATTCCCCAGCAGCAAAATCTGGGAACGTAACACTTGCTTGTGGCTTTGGGCTGCTAAGTTTTGGGCAGTTTGTTACACATCATTACTGACTGACAAAGTTGGAGTACTTCATAGGTGATGCTGTGAGTTTAGTATATCAGGATAAACACAGTGTTTTGTTGTTCCACAGTGGTGATGTCAGGATTGATCAGTGGATTCAGGTGGTGATGGCTTCTGGGACCACTTTAAATAGAATTATCTTCTTGAGGTTTTTGCAGACCACACCATTAAGTGTTAATTTCAACCAGAAACCCTGATGAAGGTTAGTTTGTGGTTGCAAATTCTCAGTGGAGCCATTTTTAAATTCTTCTTGCCTCGGAGTACCAGGTTCAAGACAGGTGTTTCTCTGTCCTCTTTAGTGGGTTTTCATTTTCTCAAATGATGGGTATAGTCCTTTTGAGTCTCTAATTTATTTGAGATATATGGTTTCATATTTTACTACCTTTTGGCAGGGCCTGGACTTTTCCTTTTCCCTGTTCTCTGTATAGTTTTCCAGTGGAAAGTTAAAATCTAAGCAAGTGAGCTTCTATTGTATTGCTCATACTTCCTGCATTCTTGGTTTACTTTCTGTGTGTTTTTGGTTTCACTCATATTCATGCCAAGTCTCTGATCCATTTAAAAAGGCATTTTATCCAGTATTTTAGATATTTAAGTCTACAGACATTTTGAGTATCCAATCTGCCACATGGCTGGAACTGGCCCTCTTTTCTAATTCTTTATTTGATATCCTTTACTCAGTTTAAAATGGTAATAAGCATGTAATAGAATAGCTTATAACATAACAGACAATATATTCTCATTTTATAATGAAACTTTTCTAATGCATCCTTTATTCTTTGGAAATAAAAATCATAGTTCATATGTGATCTACACCAAATTCATAGATAATGTATTACCTAGACAAAATTTCAAACAAGTGAGAATAATGCACTAACTGTATATGGATAAACTGTCCTATTAATTAAATGCTGAGGCATGATTACATTTGAAGACTTGTGAAATAGGCACTTGTGTGTGGGATCACTGAACTTGGCAGCTACAAAATGAGTGTTGTTTTAGCAACTCTGATGTCTCAAGCCGGGTTGTCATTGGTGACTCATCTTTTAAGATGGTGAGCAACTCTTGGTCAAAGTCTAAACAAAATAAAGTATAATCTTTCCTCAATATACACAGTAGTTTTATTCCTCGAATATTCAGTATGTAATAAAATTATTTTAAGAATAGTTAAGAATTAACTATTAGAATAGTTAAGAATTGAGATAGAATAGTTAAGGATTGTGTTCTAGAGTCAGACAAATAATTAACTTTTTGTGTGATTTTTGTTTTTAAATTAAATGAATGGTGGGACTTGGAAAGAGTGGGATATGTTATTATCTGTCAGATCAGTCTCTCTCAGAGGTTGGAGGATAAGATTGCATTCCTACCCTATTATACCCACTAAGTTTCATTACATTTTCTTAAACTTGTGTGGCAACCATTCTCTTGAAATCCTGTTAGCACTTATATAACTTATGTGCTTCCTGATTTTTTTCTGAAATAATATTCATACATAATATGTGGTACCTTATTTACAAAATCTAAGACATCAGTATAATGTCCTAAATGTAATGGAAAGGGTAGAGAGTAGTGTATGGTAAGATACTGTTTTTCCTGAGTAAACACTCACACATGTCCACATGAGAAGACTTGTGAAAGTCAGAGGTCAACACCTCCGTGTGTAATAACCGTGAACTCACTATGCAAACGAGGGATACAGGTACATTGCATGAACAGCTCGAAATCAGGAGCAGAGTTTGAATCCATGGGTTTTATTACCATATAACAGCAATTATATAAAATGAAAATATAGAACATTTTTAATAACATGTTCACAGAGTTAACAGAAAAGGTAAGTTACCCCCACAGTGTGGAGATACCGTAAATTTGTAAATGATGTACACACACACCCAGTAGGAATCAGTAAGAATGTTATCTAGACCCTTACAGCTTTTCTTTTTTGGGGGGAATTCCTATCTGTATCTTTTAAATTGTCTCTAATTAATATGTATGTAATATTTTAAAATACTGTGTCAAGGATGCTACATCAGTGACAAAGTAAAAGGAATTGCCTGTTTCAGCAGTATAACAGATGAGATATTCTGAATGTCTCTACTGATCCAAAACAATCTAAAATGGTGGCTCCATTCTTAGGGAGACATGCTGTCAGCTGATGATCTCTCATTTTTACCGTTTTTCACAGCCCTTCTGTCATCCCCTTCCCCTTTCTCCTTCCCCAGTGAGAATTCCTCCTGGGGCACTCCCGTTACTCGTTGGTGTGCACTCCTATTACATTGCTGGCCCTCCCCTCCCGATCTTACACACGCTCTTATACACTGTCTTCCGAGACCCTGATGAAACTCATCTCTGTGTCTACTCCAGAGGGCGGGGCTAAGGGAGGACTGAGGGAAGCTTCCTACTGCTGACCCCCCCCCCCCCCGACTCCTCCCTGACCTGTGCCCCATCTCCCCGCTCCCCCCAGAGCTGTTTCACATTCTCCTCTGTCTTCAGCTCGCCACTCCTGACTCTGAGCTGGTGATGTGGTTTCCTAGTTCCTGGCAGAGATACAAGCAAGAGAGAGAACTTAGCATGCCACTCGCCCGCGTCTGCACAGGCACTGGGCCTTCCGGTGTGCTTTGGTTGAAGCCTCACGTTCCTGTGTGCCTGCCGTGCCACACGTGGTAGAGTTCTAATAGGAGTGACCAAAACCCCCACAACAGTCTATTTCTCTCTTCTCTCACCATCATCATTTACTGTTCCTCCTTGAATCGGCTCCAGACAGGCTTTTATTTTGACCACTGTGCCAAAACAGCTCTTCTGAAAGCTGTTGTGGGGTCCGGTTGGCAGCTGTCATGTTTCCATGTTTCTCTTATCGGGAGCAATTGATGCAGGTGATGGTATCGTCCTTCCTGGAGCACCTTTCGTGCTTGTTTCTAATATGGAGGCACCATTTTAGAATTTGTTTTGCTTGTTACCTTTCTCTTTGCCTTGCCGGCCTCCCTCTGCTCTCCTTTGCCGGTGGTTCTTTGTCTCCCTGACCTACAAGTGTTGGTCTGTGGTTCAGGTTCAGTATTGGAGGTTCTTGTTTGTCTTTATGCAGCTTGCCTGTGTGATCTCATTTAACCCTATGGCTGTGAATAGCATCCAGAGGCTAGAACTTTCAGATATATTTCTTTAGCTTGGACCTCTGTCCTCCCTTCTGTAACTGTACGCCCAGCTCCTACTTGGCATCTCCAAATGAATGTCTTAACAGGCTTCTGAAACTCTGTATATCCCAAGCAAAACACAGGACTCTCACTTCCTTCTTCCACAAACGTGCTCTTCTGTAGTTCGCTCTATCACAAACTCTCTGTAACACTTTGGTCAGAAACTTTGAAGTCTTCTTGAATCATTCTCTTTCATACCCATTTAACCTCTGAAATTTATTCAAATCTCACTAGTTTCATTGCTACCACTTTGGGCCAAGGCCTCATTGTCTTACTTGAAGGGTTCCAGGGTCTCCTAACTGGTCCCCACCTTTCACTGCCTTTGTTCACTACAAGGTACAACAGCCAGACAGATGCTCTATGGTGGCTGGTTCTCCACCGTCCCCAGGTGCCTCCTGCCTTCTTTGCCACTGGCCAGCTTGCAGGGCTCATCTCAAGGCATTTTTACTTACTGTTCACTCTGCCTACAAGGCTCTTCCCCCAGATGGCTGCGGGGCTTTTCCTTGGAAGTCTTCCATGGAAGACTTAACTTCCTCAAAGTCTTTACTCAGGTGGTACCTCATCAGACAAGCCTCCATCCTGACTGCTCTGTGTAAGACATAGCAACCCTCCTTCCTCCCTGCACTCCATTTTATTTGACCATGCCTGCCTTTTCTCCATGGCCCTGATCACTATGTAATGTATCACATTCTCACTCTGCCCTTTTCTGTGGCTCCCCCATTAGAATATGAGCATTATGAGAGGAAGGACTTTGTTTTGTCATTGCTGTGTCCCCATACCTAGCACGAAGTAGAAACACACGATATACACATTGACTTAATCATTCAGAAAATTTTTTATTTACTAGCACATAGTAGACTTTACAGTGTTGAAGAAAAAGGATTTACTGTCAAGTATTTAGACTTTGACAATTCTTTTGATATTGTAGACAGTGCTTTATGGGGCATTTTTATAGGGGACTCCTTTGTGCTGTGTGTGTGTGTGTGTGTGTGTGTATATGTGTGCTCATATGCACAGGTTTTCACCTATAAACTCCCCAAATGGAATTTCTGGGTAAGAGAATAGACACAAAGACTTGATATTTTACCAAATTCCTCTGCAGAAGGTTTTAGGAAACGATACCCCCAGCTAGCTCTCTTCTATTCATTTTCATATTTATTTTTCCGGTGATATTTACCTTTATTTCTCATAAGGATTCTACTTAGTTGTTTTTTGAGCCCCAACAATGTTAGAGAGACTTTATGGAATTTTGAATGAGATGTGTTACTGTGGTCATAGGTTGAATAGGTAATAGAAATTTGATTTCATCAACAAGAAGTACACAGTTGGACATTTATAATTTTCTGATTTACCTTTCACTCAGAGGCTCTGAAATTATCACAAATTCTTACTGTTTGCTTTCATTATCATTTGTTTCTTTCCTCTAATCATTTTCAGTGGGTCAGTGGGGGCAGAAATAGAACTACAAAATAAGAATAGGCCTTATTGATTCTTCCTGTTGTAGACCAAGAGAATAACCAATATAACAATGAAATTCACTGTCCAGTTAGCAGACACTGTATTTATTCAACCCTCTGACGTTTCCTTCTTAAAAAGGATTATGAATTTTTAAGACCTTAAAAAAACAAATAGCTATTTGAAATAGTTGCTTCCATTTTAATTTTTTTTAATTTTTTTTTAATTTTTATTTATTTGTGATAGTCACAGAGAGAGAGAGAGAATGAGGCAGAGACACAGGCAGAGGGAGAAGCAGGCTCCATGCACCGGGAGCCCGACGTGGGATTCGATCCCGGGTCTCCAGGATCGCGCCCTGGGCCAAAGGCAGGCGCCAAACCGCTGCGCCACCCAGGGATCCCAGTTGCTTCCATTTTAAAGTGTTTTTGTACCCTTGCTTACTTCCTCAAACTGATTTGCCTAAGATTTAATATTTTTGTGTAGTAGGGAAAACCTTCTTTAATGCTAAACGTTTTCACTTTTTTGTTTTGTTTTGTTTTATTTCAAAGTTTCCACTTGCCTTCCCTCTCCTCAGTATTGACTCATAAAATATTATGTGAGGTTTATTTCCTGGTTCATTGTCATCTCTTCACAAACTCTCATTACCTTTCTCTCTCCTCCTTGTACCTGTGGACCCATAATCCTTTCCTTTTATCTCTATTTCCTGTTCTCTTTAAACCCAATCTTGGGAGATGCTGGAGAAGAAAGAGGTCCTGTTGTCTCTTGGGGCACAGGTTTCTCTTGGACCTTTCACCCCCACACACACACTTCCTATTGGGCACACTTGCTAGACATCAGAGGAGTGTGCCAGGAATCAGTCAGTTCACCTGCAAGGAGTCTTGCACTTGCACACTGCAAGTATGAGGTGGAAACCAGCCTGTTATTACCCTTTTCTTTGACAGTAGTCTTCTCCCGATTCTGCTCCACCTCTAGGACCGTGACTCCTGGCAGCCAGAAGCTTCTGTTTTCATGGCTTTAAACTATACTGTTGTTTTCATAGCCAGAAAAATCTTTCTTTCCTTAGAGAGGATTTGTAGGATGTAACTCCATTCAAATAGTTTCAGTTTATTTAAAGAGAATATATCAGGATGAATTTTTTTAAAAACTCAAGTTAAAGCAGTGACAGAATTTCAGACTTCACCTTTTTAGGTGTAGTTTTCTTCTAGGTGATAGAATTCTCTGGTTCTTGAGAGTAATACAGAGTATTATGAATACATACTTGATAACGTACTTTATCTTTTTTATTTTTTTAAATGCTTGGTTTATTGGGAAAACTGAAGGAGAGAGAAGGTTAGGAAAAAGCAAAACAGAAACCATCTACTAAATGCCTTTGTGATTGAGAATGTTTTCTGTGTTGGAAATTCAGTGATTAATCAAATATGTGTCTGACCTGAAGGGGCTCCTGGTCAGATGGAATGGTAGACAAGGCTAGATAATGACAGTAGAGCAGGAGAGGTGTGTTTTCAAGCTGTGACTGAATGTTGGTAAAAAATGTCTCAATTTTTGAAGTTTTGAAGGATGAGTAAGAGTTGCTTGTGAGAGAAGAAGAAATGATCTTGAGGGCAGGACTAATGCTTTGTTAGAATCTAGAGATGATGCCCAACCACAACCACGAACGGGACTGAGTTAGACTCAAAGTTTGGTTAAAATAGTCAAGGTCGGGCTTCTGGGGGGCTCAGTCAGTTAAGTATCTGCTTTTGGCTCAGGTCATAATCCCAGGGTCCTGGGATTGAGCCCTGTATTGGGTTCCCTGCTCAGTGGGGAGTCGGCTTCTCCCTCCCCCTGCTCATGCTCTCCATCTGCATCCCCCTCAAATAAGTAAGTAAATAAATAAATAAAATCTTTATAAAAAAGTAGTCAAGGTCATTTAGAAGCAACATGACTGGTGGCTATATTGCTTTTCATCAGTGATTAAAAATGAAACAAAAGGTTATTCAATAATTTCTTTAAATAGAAAATAGTACAGGCTGAGCAGTTACCTTTTAGCAGTGGATTACTTAATAGTTGAACCAAGTGGAAGTCTAAATCTACTTTGATATGAGTAGGTAGACATAAGTATTTCAATTATATTTTCTAAAATGCCACTTTAGAGGCACCTGGGTGGCTCAGTTGGTTAAGCGTCTGTCTTCAGTTCGAGGCATGATCTCTCAGGGTCCTGGGATCAAGCCCCACAGCTGGCCCCCCGCTGCTTCTCTCTCTTCCTCTGACCCTCCTCCCTGCTCATGCTCTTGCATGCGTGCCCTCAAAAATGAATAAAATCTTTAAAAAATAATAAATAAAATGGCACTTTATTTAGACATCTTCACGGTCAGCAGTTTTCAAAGGAGATATAGTAAACTTGAAAGTATTTGATAAACAAGAATCATTTTGAAAAGCAGGTAACATTCAGGGATGAGTGTATACTTTAGAATTAGTAGCTTGCCACTGAAATAAGTCAATTAGAATTCTGAAGTTTCATTAGAAATATTGGTGATGATCCATTGTGGCAGAAATATTTCTTTATTATTATTGTTATTTAATTATTTAATCTATGTTTTTTATTACTTCTGTGACACAATGTTAATGGATAAGCCACTCCTTATTTTGCAGCTTTTTTGGGGGAAATTAATCATAGAAGGCCTGTGTTAAATCACTGATGGGCTCATATCATGTTTTAGAAGATTGCTTTGTAAGATTTTGTTATAAAAGCAAGAGAAGGACATTTATAGTTTGTTGCCATTAATTGCTTAGCATTTAGATATTAACACCAGGAGTCTATTAATTAACTGGATAGTAAAAACTGTTGGAATGTAGGTTGCTAAAAATTATTCTTTGTTTTAAAGGAGATTACTAGTGCAGCTTTCGGTTATGTTTGAATTTTGAATTGCCTCCTTTCTTCTTGCTTACGCTATTTGCAGTTGTCTTATACTTTGAACCATTGCTAGGGGGAATTTCTTTTAAGTTTAAAGAGCGTGTGAGCATCTAAGGAGAAAACTTTTAAGTTACTTTCAGGTCTGAGTAAGGCCCACTCCTGACTGATTTCTGATTGTTGACTTGGGTAACCATTTACCTGCTTGAAGACTCAGGTTGGAGCCACTCCTGGGAGCTCACAGGTGGTGTTGTGACAATCTGGTGGGCTCTTAGCTTGGGGTGGCCAGAGATTAGGAGGACAGGAATGAAAAAGTAATGATTTTCTTCTCCTTGCTATTTTTTTTCTCCTTTGGGAGACAGAGCAGTATATTAAAAGCTCAGCACTAATTTTGAATATAATTTGTTGCCTTAACAGTATCAGTTCATATATAATGGTAAGTTTTGTGTGTATGTGTTTGTGTATGTTTTGGGTCTTGATATTCCTGAAAGGTTTTTAAATAAATAAATAGAAAAATCTACTGAAGAATGAAGACCATTTTAAGAATGTTTGAATATTGTTTGACATGCATATGGTATTGTTGTTTTTATTTAATTTTATTTATTGTTTTTAGAGAGGGAGAGAAGTGGGGAGAGGCAAAGGGAGAGGGGGAGGGAGAGAGAGAATCTTAAGCAGGCTCCATTCCACACCCATCATGGAGCCTGACTTTGGATTTGATCTCACAACCCTGAGATCATGACCTGAACCTAAATTAAGAGATGGATGCTTAACCAACTGAGCCATCCAGGTGCTCCTTTTGTTGTTTTTTGTCTGTCTGTCTGTCTGTCTGCCTATCTATCTGAGAAAGAGAGAGAAGGAAGGAGAGAGCACAAGCAGAGGAAGGGGTTGGGGAAGAGGGAGAAGCAGATTCCTCACTGAGCAGGGAATCTGATGTGAGGCTCGAGCAGCCCAGGACCCTGGGATTGTGACCTGAGCTGAAGGCAGATGCTTAACCAACTGAGCCACCCAAGTGCCCCCTTTTATTGTTTTTAATTGTAGTAGAAATCAAGTTGATCCTGTAGTCAGTTGTAACTATTTATGCCTGGACCTTTGCTTTTATTTTATAAAACTGAGAAACACCAAGGAAAAATCATCAGATTTTATATAGATCTCTTCCAGTAATAAGGCATTTTGGGCTCTTTGATGCACAACTTTGAATAGTTACTATTATGTTTTAGATCATAAGTGGGACTCTAACTGCATTGGACTATAATTTGATAATGCTGTTCATTTTCATGTTTAAAATATTTTTGAAATAATTTCTTTCAGGTACCAGAATCAAGGGAAAATAAAACTGAGCTGTAAGGAATTATATAGTAATAATAATATTGTTAATACTGAACTTCCTTTAGAAAGGTGTTGGAAGGTTCCTCCTAAGAAGATCAGCCCAGAAGCCAGTAAGGTCTGGAGTGTGGGAGTAGCCTGCTCCTGGCTTAAGGCTTGTTCAGATGTTGTGGGGCATCTACTTATGAGTATGGGGCATCTTTAGAAATGTGTGTAAGATCAAATCAGATGGCCAGGACTGTCTGCCTTGCTGACAGAAGAGGAAAATCTTACATTATTTAAGATACATTATATTAAAGGCTCCTGGGATCCCTGGGTGGCTCAGCGGTTTAGCGCCTGCCTTCGGCCCAGGGTGTGATCCTGGAGTTCCCGGATCAGGTCCCACATCAGGCTCCCTGCATGGGGCCTGCTTCTCCCTCTGCCTGTGTCTCTGCCTCTCTCTCTCTGTGTGTCTCTCATGAATAAATAAATAAAATCTTTAAAAAAAAAAAAGAAATAAAAAAAAATAAAGGCTCCTGGATGGCTCAGTCCATTAAACCTCTGACTCTTGATTTTGGCTCAGGTCATGATCTTAGGATCGTGAGATCGAGCTCCGCAGCAGGAATCTGTGCTGACTGGGGAGTCCACTTAAAGATTTTCTTACTCTGCCCCTTCCCCCACATGTTCTCTCTCTAAAATAAAAAAATCTTTTTAAAAAAGATACATTTTTTTTAAGCTGAAGAGAAGCTTGAAATGCATTAAGAGAAGGAATTAGTCTAAAATGCAGATACTCTCGCCCGCCCCTTTTTTGTGTTTCTGATGCAGCTGTGAGAGCAGGTGAGCCTTCACCATTCTTTTCCTCTCCTCCATCTCTGTCACTGTCCCTACCAGACATGAAGCTGTGGGAATGAACCAGATGTGCTGGCTCTTGGGTGCCCTTGGGACTCATTCTCTCATTCCTTGTTCTGATTATGGAGTCTGAGCTGGTGGAGGAGGAAGCCTCTCTCTCTTAGTCACTGGCGCATGGTGCGGAGTGGGCCTGTGTATGGGTTTCATTTGAACCTCTTCTCCCTCTACCAAATTGAACCTCTTCTCGCTCTCCTCTTTGGTACTCCTCCTCCATTGGTAGTGAGGGATGAAGTTGAGGACAGAAAAGGATATGTAGCTAAAAGTCATTAAAGCTCATTATATTTTTCATACAGTCAACTTTCCTTCCTGTTTAAAGGAAGAATTTAAATTTCCTTCCAGAATTTAAATTCTGACACAAGGGAGACTGGGAAGTTTTTTTTTTTTTCCCCCGTTTTTTTTTTTTTTTTTTTCCTCCCCCTACTCTCAGCTGCCTTTTTGTCTTTCAGTGCTCATTTCAATTTGTTAAAGTATGGAAAAGAAAGTAAAACATTTCTTATATATGACCTTAAAGTTCTTCCTTCATCAATTTCTTTGATTTAAAAAAGTTTTAGAATAACAGGCCCTCTGTATATTGTGCTCCAGAAGATGATTATCTGCAGATGTTTGAAATAATAGGGTTAGTTTGAGAATTTGCTGGTGTGGGCAAGAACCACCTTTGTACAGCCACAGTTTTCTACAGTGAAAAACAGAGGGGATTATCTGCATGAAAATTACCTGGGGTGTTTGCATAACTAAATTCTCTTTAAAACTCTTCTCCTTTGGGGGAACCTCGGAATCTACAAAGTTCAATCTACTGAACTTTATAGGCAATTCTGACTCATTCTAATCTTTGTGCACCACTGGAACACAGAAATACTAGCCAGTGCTTTCTAGTTTTTACTTTAGAATGGCACATGGATATTATTTCATTTATTATTAATAAATAACCCTGAGAGGTCATACAGCAGGTTTTCCTTGAATGTGGTGGGGCTTGGGTTTGATTGCAATTCTACTTTAATCTGAGGGTTTACTGTCTCCTTTATTACTGTTTATATATAATAGGGAAGCATTTTGCTCCAGAAATAGGCTGATATTCATGCCTTAAGGCCATTGATATGGGGCTTTTTGTTAACCCCATATCAATGGGGTTAACTGTTTTTGAAATTTCAGTGTGAATTGGAATCACCCGGAAGACTTTGTTAGAGCACATGTGTGTTGGACCCTTTTCCCCAAGTTTCTGCTTCAGTTTGGAGTATGGCCTGATAATTTTCATTTCTGACAAGTTTCCATGTGATGCTGCTGTTAACTGATGCCCCAGGATCAACCTCAGAGAACCACCGTGTAGATTCAGCAGTTCAGAGTTGTTTGGGAATAGTCCCTGGCCCAACACACTCAGAGGCACTCCCTCTCTCTCCTGGGACCCCAGGCTTCTGCAGCTCTGAGGTTAATATCCTGCTCAGCAGGAGAACCCAGGAGCCTGGACCTCACTCACTCTTGGACCACTTGGCAAGTATTTGGAATCCCATCTTTGCTTTAGAGCAGTGGTTTTCAACCTTTGCTTCCCCTACAGAAAAGCAGTGGAAGGATTATCCTTAGAATGTCCTTGGAAATTTGAGGCATTTGTTTTAATGTAAAATGGCTAAAGAAATAAATTTTGCTTTAATAAATAAATTTTACTTTAATTTCGAGTTAATTAATGGTAATACTAAATTTCTGGGATCTTCTTTTTCTTCTTTTTTTTTTTCCAAATAGAAATTCAATTGACTCTTTAATGATAAAAATTTTTCTATATTCATAACACTTAACTGTAATATATGTAATTTTAAAAACTAAGGAACCTCTGAGAAATTCAGATGAGTTTGTTAATTCTTAGAGTGTCTATAGTCTGTTTACTTTCATCGAAGATCAGTAGGAAGTGGATGCGGACTTCTCATCTTTCCCCTTATAGTCTATATTCTGAAAACAACAACTGGAGTAGGGAAAGAGAGAATTTCATAGACCAAATGGTCCATTTTAACTTATTTTTAAAGGTTATGGAAGTCGGGCAGCCCTGGTGGTTCGGCAGTTTAACGCCACCTTCAGCCCAGGGCATGCATGATCCTGGAGACCTGGGATCAAGTCCCACGTCAGGCTCCCTGCATGGAGCCTGCTTCTCCTTCTGCCTGTGTCTCTGCCTCTCTCTCTCTCTCTGTCTCTGTCTCTGTCTCTCATGAATAAATAAATAAAATCTTAAAAAAAAAAAGGTTATAGAAGTCATATATACTCATGGTAAAAAACAAAACAACCCCCAAGAAACCTCAACAGAATCCTTTTGAGTTCTTTAATTTTGAAAGTGATACTGGTACGACGCAAAACGACAGCCACAAAACGAATCCTGTATAGCTGGCTTTTATTGTTTGATGTTTTTTCAGTTACTTTTTTTTTCTCCTAGCCTTCTTTATTTTTTGCCCTTGGTGGTTTTAGCTTTTACTCCAAAGGCATTTCATGGGGAAGTCAACTTTTTAAAAGTGATCCCTGTACAGCTTTAGGGATGAGTTGGCAAGACAAGCTTGAGGCAGGATCTTTCTGGCACCTTACTTCACTCCTTGGCAAAAACAAACTCTCTACCTGTTTATACAGCATATGGGTTTCATAAATTCTGTTTCAGCAGGTTGCTATCATGCCACTTGTGTCCCTCATGCTATTCCTTTAATTAAAGTGTGTGTAGTAATGTAAGGTGTCTTGTTTAAATTACTTCTTAGACTAGAGTCACTCAAAAAACCTGGGCTTTTATTGGATAAAGTATTTGGACACTGAATTTGGAAATTTTTTAGCAATTATATTTTTACTTCAGTTACTTAGATAAAGATTGTAGCGTATTGGGATTTAAATCTCTGAAATCATGTTCTCAATCCTGATGAGTCTCATGTTTATTATCTCTGTTAGTTTTTACCCTTTAGCTGCTTTGGCGGCATCCTTAAGAATCTGGTGAAAGGGATCCCTGGGTGGCGCAGCGGTTTAGCACCTGCCTTTGGCCCAGGGCGCGATCCTGGAGACCCGGGATCAAGTCCCACATCAGGCTCCCTGCGTGGAGCCTGCTTCTCCCTCTGCCTGTGTCTCTGCCTCTCTCTCTCACTCTCTCTGTGTGTGTGTGTGACTATCATGAATAAATAAATAAAGAATCTGGTGAAAGCTAGGGGTCCTCTTCCCGGAAGAATACATGCACTTTGCAAAATTTGCTTTAATTTCAGGGAAGTTAAAGCAAATCCCCCTCCTGGAGAGAATTGAGGCCTAAATGAGTTACAGATTCAGGAGTCTAGGTCTCTGGCTCATGTGCCTGGGGTCGTCAGCTCTCTGATCCAGGGAGGAAGGGGTTGGGGTTTTGGCACTAAGAGTCAGTCCTGAGAGAATGTGAGATGCCAGTGCCAGCATTACTTCTTTTCAGAGGGGATGGTGATTTTTTGAACTGCTGCTGCCACCACAGTAGACAAATACCCATTCTTTACATCAGTGGGATTGATCTACCTCTTATAACCATAAGGCATGATAAGCTAGCTCTTGTTAACGACACAGCAAAGTTTTACGCTATAGATACTAGAGGTAATAGAGTACCCTAAAACCCCACATTGTAGTGATTCTTTATCAAACTTTAATGAAAATCCTACATTGTTGTTAGTCAACAATTCTTACTTTATAGGCAAATTTGGGGAAGTTGATTAAAAATTTAGATTCCTAAACCCCAGCCTCAGGATGAGATTTATCAGCTGCAGGGTAGAGTCCAGAAAATAGGCCCTGTCCAGTGGGAAGCAGAGTGGGGAGGCCATTAAATGTGAGCACTCTGGAAAAGGAATATATTTGGTTCCCATCCCAACTCAGCCACTTGCCAGCTGAGTGACCTTGGGCAGGTTACTTAAGAAACTCTGCCTCAGTTTCTTCCTCTTAAAATAGTACTTATTTCATGGGGTTCTGGTCAGATAAAAAGACTCAAGACGGCAAGTCAGATAAAAAGACTCAAGACGGCCTGGCAAATAGCAAATGTCACATAATTATTAGCTGCTCTTGCCATCATCACCATCAGTATAATTGCCAAAGGTAAAGCCCCAGGGGCTCAAGGGAAATTTTGATCTTATTCCTTTTTTTTTTTTTTTAAGATTTTATTTATTTATTCATGAGAGACACAGAGAGAGAGGCAGAGACACAGGCAGAGGGAGAAGCAGGCTCCCTGCGGGAAGCCTGATGTGGGGCTCCATCGTGGAACTCTAGGATCATGACCTGAGCCAGAGGCAGATACTCAACCACTGAGCCACGGAGGCGTCCCTGATCTCATTCTTAAATGTGGTTTTAAAGAGTATAAATCGCAATTGGTAACATTTATTGAGACTTCTATATGCCCGTGCAGTGCTGATTGCTTAAAGGTAGTCTCTTTAATCATTAAAGCAACTCTTGAAGATAAGTCCTTCTATCTTGGTTTTGTGGATGAGGTAAGTAATTCTCAGGTAACAAATTATAGAGTCAAGTTTCTTTTTTATTCTCCGTGTGTGTGTGTGTGTGTGTGTGTGTGTGTGTGTGTGTTTAACACAAAGCATAACTGGATATTTACTGTGGCTCGTTTAGCTTTGTGATTTTATGAAAATAAATTAATCTATTAAAAAATCTTAGTTATTTAAGTCCAGCTCTTGAGGATCTTCATATTTCTCTTTGGTATTTTAGGAAATTAATTTTAGGCACATTTCCCTTTTCACTCTGGGTCCCCTGCTAGTTTAGGAAGAAGTTCTTACAAAAATGAAGAGAAAACAAGAAGCTTTTCTCAAGTTTTGAGTGGCCTCCAGAACTTAAACTTGATTAGAATTGGGGAGACAGCCCTCTTGGGGAAGTGTTCTCTCTTTTCCAGCCCACCCAGGGCTCACCTTACCACAGGCCCAGGGGCTGCTGCAGCTGCAGGTGTACTGGTAAGTCTGGTGCCATGATGACACATCCTCATTAATGGCAGGCTACAACTGTAGTGTTGAATTTGCCATCAGAATTAATGAGACACATGAGTAAGAAAATATAAAGTAGCTTGTATACGCCTGTCCTTTTTCTAGAATGGTTTTCAAAATTTTTAAATTTTGGAAATAATTATGCCTGTGAATTGGTAGGAAAATTGCAACAGTGTTCTGAATCTAGCCAACTCTATACTCAATCAGTATATATGGTGTATTCTGGGGAATTTGGCTTTACTATAAGCTGAGAAGCTGCCTTTGGAATCAGTAACAGTAAAAAACCATATGAGCCTTGGTCATGTGATTTTTTTGGGGGGTCATGTGATTTTTAAATCTACTCTAAAAGCTGTTTGGAACAAGAGTTTAAAGAGAGATACGGGGGGGAACACATTGATATGGACATAGAAGAATTAAAGTGAGTTAGCAGTATCTTAAACTGATTGTGCTGATTGTAGAACACCCACTCTGCTGGGAGTCCCTGAGCCGTACCCCCGCCCCCCCCCCAGTGCCTGGTATATGGGAGTGTTGGGAGTCAAGTGCACATTCACTGTACCCTTCACCTTCCCTGGTTGACTCCTCCAGTATGGTTTCTAAAGTAGGAAACTGAACTGAAAAATTCATCCAGGGTCACACAGGTGGTGAGTAGTCTAGAAGTTGGAATTTGATCTTGGGTTTCTTTGACTCAGAGGTTCATGACTCTTGGAGATTTGTGGCTGGAAAAGCCTCCTTGGAATCAGTGAAAGAAGAAACAAGGCCTTTAAGAGCCTAGACTAAGAAGATAAGGGTTAGAGTGTCAGATTTAGGCAAGGAGGATGGCTGGACTGAGATTATGACAGCTTGATCAAGGGATGAGATTGAGAACGGATTGCTGAGTTAGCAATTGGAGAATCTAGGGAAAATGACACTGGCAAGGTTAAATTCGTTAGGATTATGGAGGGATTAAATACAGCTAAGTGTTAGGATTAAGTAGTATAGCATATATGTTAAAGATAAAATGGTAGGAGGGAGCTTAAGAAACTGAAAGATTAAACGATCTATGTTTAATGGGTTTTCTTGGGGGGAAAGGGGATTGATGGCAAGGGGACCAATGAGGAAGTTCTTGTAGGAAAGCTAGAATCAGTCCCCCAGCCTCAGCCCCCTCTGGATTCCCACTAACTCCATTTTCATTAAATGGAAAATTTCAAACATAAACAGAAGTATACAGGATCCCTGTGCACCCATCACTCATCTTTAATAGTTCTAGGGCCAGTCTCATTGCATCCACACTCCCTTCCCTCATCCCCAACCCCCACCCGCAATATTATTTTGAAGTAAGTCCCAGACATCATATCACTTAATCTGTAAATATTTCAGCATACATCTCTAAAAGATAAAGGGCTTTAAAAAGGAAACATAGGGCAGGCCGGGTCGCTCAGCGGTTTAGCGCCACCTTCGGCCCAGGGCCTGATCCTGGAGACCCGGGATCGAGTCCCACATCAGGCTCCTTGCATGGCGCCTGCTTTTCCCTCTGCCTGTGTCTCTGCTTCTCTCTCTCCTCTCTGTGTATTCTCAGAAATAAATAAATAAAATCTTTAAAAAAAAGGAAACATAAACATACTATGGTTATCACATTTAAAACCTACATTTTCACACCAATTATCTAAATTCCTAGTAGCCTCATAAATGGAATAAATGTTTAATGTACATTGTAGGGTAGTTTGAATCAAGATCCAGGTTAAAGTCCAGTCTTAGAATTGGCTGATAGCTTCTCATCTCTAGCATTTCCCTCTGTCTCCATCTCTCTCTTTTCCTCTCCTTTTCTTTTTACTATTGGAACTTATTTGTTGAAGAAAGTAGGTCATTCGTGTAGTAGAGATTCCCACAGTTTGAGATTTGCTGATTGATTTGCTATGGTTTAGCATGTTCTTCAGCCCTTTTTATTTCCTATAAATTGGTAGTTAGATACACAGGCTTTATCAAATCATTATCAATTTTTTGTTTTGGCAAGAATATTTCATTGCTGGTTTGTTCGTGAGAAGGTATGAATGTCTTGATTTTTCTTTCTTTTTTGATGCACCACTAATGCTATAGTCTTCCTTCTCTCTCAATTTTTATTATTATTTTTTACTACGTTCAAGACTGCCAGTAACAAATAGCAAAAATGTGTTTTGTAGCACATTGCTACCAGGCAGGGTAGCTGTTAACATGATAAATATTCTTGGACATGAGCCCAAGTTTTGTTCTGTTTTATGTATTTGTCCTCTTATATTTGTTTTTATATTGCTGTATCTAAGTGTAAGCTGTTCTGAGCCATTCAGTCAATCATTCACAAGCCTCTTACTGAGTACCTGTCCATGCTTGGCCCTGGGAGCCCAAGAGGAAGGAAGAGTCCAGATCAGGAGATACACAAACAATTAAAATACAACATTGTAAATTTTTTTTATTTTTTTAAAATATTTATTTAGAGAGAGAGAGTGTGCAGGAGTGGGGGGAAAGAGGCAGAGGGAGAGAGAGAAAATCTTAAGCAGACTCTCCATGTTCAATATGGAGCTTGACCCGCAGCTTGATCTCATGATACTGAGCTCCTGACCTGAACAGAAATCATGGTGGACAAGAGGCTGTACTACAGTAAACTGGCCAAAAGCAGAGGCCTGACAGTTGGGAGAAAGACAAAAGAATGTAGATTTGACAGTGACTTGGGGTTTGGTGATATGTTAGAAGTGTATGAATGGTGAAAGAGATAAAAAGCTCTGAGAAGTCCCCTGTGGAGGTGAAGGTCCTTGACCAGGTGGCAACCCGAAGGAGGAGGATCAGATTGGAGGATGAAGAAGAAGGTCCTTTCCTGGCATCATGTGTATAAGGGGCTTTATACCCTCAAGTAGAAATGTTTATAGTGCAGTTGAACAGATGGGACTTGAAATAGAGATTTGGGAATTGTCACCAATCAGGAATCAGGGTGGTTGGAATCTTTGAGGTAAAGATCTGAGGGGCACCAGTTATTTGGGGACGGGCAGAAGGAGTGGAACTGGCAGAGGTGCCTTAGGTGAACATAATCTGAGAAGGCTGGGCCTCTTTATATTGCTTTCTGCCAGTCAGTTTGGGGACTTGAAATTACTATTCGATGATAATGAGTGGTAGAGTAGTCTTAGTTTTAAATTTGTGGGAGTTTTAAATTTTAATATTTCTTATTAATTCACAATATTGTAATTGAGTATTTTGGAAATATCCGCTTATAAAATATGCAAGATTTGTAACTTCTGAAAGGGAAATTTAGGAGAATATATGGAAGAATAGGGTAATACCTTTAAAAAGTTAAAACTGCATTAAATCCTTATTATGTAATAGTGTTTGAGGCTTCCAGTAGTCTCCAGTAGTTAGGATAGAAATGAAAATTTGTCCATCACATTGAGATACTAGCAGTGTTAGACGTTAGCTGTGCAAGTCCTTTAAGCTTTTGCTTCCTTGTGGTAAAATATAAGAGGATGCTAAGGACTCACCTTATAGGATTTATTGTAAAGGCGGACCGTGCACGGTACCTGTCACAGAGCCCTGTCTGCAAATGCCAGCTGTCTTTGTTAGTAACATTTCCATTAGGGCGTTCCTGAAATGGTGACTGTGCCATTCTGAAGTAGGTATTTTATAGATTTATGTTGCTTTCCTTTTGGAAAGGATATTTTACATTTATTTACAAACTAAAGCTGGGGAGGTCAATAGCATGCTGAGTTCCTTGATCAGAGTAATGATTTCACATGACTGGCAGCCCCATGTGGCCATGGGGACATTTTCTCTGTGGCCATGACGCCCTTCCCTCCTACTACAGTGTCTGATAATGCTGGAACCATTTCTTTTCCCTGTTAGTAGTTGGATTGATGATGAGAGTTTCCAAAGCAGGGAGAAAAAAGGAGCAAGAAATTTTTTCTGACCTAGATACTGTAGGACCTTATGAGGCCATTCAAGTTCTCATCATCCTACTCTGGATTATTGCAATAGTATTAACGTGACCATTTTTATTCTTTGTAGCACATCTGTACTTCTTGTGATTATTGAAGTAACCTGAAAACCTTTCTTAAGTAACCTGAAAATCACCATGTGTTCTATCTAGTTTTTTGCTGGTTTCTGGACTGAAACCTCCCTGGCCCCTTAGTACCATTGGTATGTCTAGGACTGAGGTGTTTTTACCACATCTGCTCATCCATCTTCCTTTGGTTTGTATTCTGTGTATGTGCTCTCAAATTTTTGTTTTCCTGTTACTATCTCCCAATTCTCCTACCACTCCCCTCTACTCTGGATTTCCTGCCCCCCCCCCCATTTTTTTAATCTTTTGAGAGAGAGAGAGAGAGAGAACACGAACCAGCAGGGGAAGAGGCAGAGGGAGAGGGAGAAACAGACTCCCTGCTGAGTGGGAGTCCAATGCAGGACTCCATCCCAAGACCCGGAGATCATGACCTGAGCGAAGGCAGATGCTTAGCCATCTGAGCCCCCAGGTGCCCTGGCATTTTGAGGTCCTAGGGTAAATATTTTTAATGAGGCTTCCTACTATTCCAGAATGATGGACTGGAGTGTTGACTGATGCTCCTTTTGTTAAGAGCACTTTGCTAGACTCTGTCAAAAGTTTACATGTGTACCAACCCTTTGGCAGAAATTCTCCTTTTGGAGGTTTATTATTCTCCAGAGATAGATCACATGAAGATGAATGTGTACAGATTTTATCATGGTGCTGTGTGAGTTAGGAAAAGACTGGGAACAACCTGAATGTCCATCAGTAGGGGACCAATTAAATAAGTCACAGTACTGACAAATACTGCAATACTAGGGAGCACTAAGCAAAAGAATAGATATTTAGATGCAGATATGGAATGAGCCCCACACTATATTGTTAAGGGACCGAAAAATAAAGGAAATATGCCACATCGTGTTTAAAGGAAAAAGGATTTAAATAAACATTTGTACTTGGTAACTAATGCATTGAGCAGTCGTGGGAAGAGAAATAACAACTATGAGCAGCAATTCTTGTGGAGGGCATCCTGGAAAGAAGGTGGTTGCTCTGTTTTTCAGTGTTTTTCGCTTTGTATCTTTCGAACTCATACCATAGGAACATTTTCCCTTTTAATTTTTTCTTAAAAGGTGTCCTTGGCCTTTCATTCTTCATTTTCTTTAAAGTCTTGTGTTACCGTTAGTACTTAATTTATCACCATAAAAAAACCGAAGCACTCGGGCTCTTGGCTTTGACAATAGACTCACGTGACAATTTTGATCCTTATCCTTCCTTATGATATGAGTGAGACACGAGTGTTTTACTACCTGCTCATGCTCCACACGTAAGCTAGGAAGTAGCTGATGAAAAGGAGGGTTCCATACTAGGTGTTCAGTAAATGTCTACCACGTCTGCTGAAAGAAACACCTAGGTGGACCCTTCATGTGTGCATGCCTGTACCCCAAACTCTTTTCACACTTTTGTTGTTTTCTGAGTCAATCTTCCTTTTACCTTTGACTCATAACATGAAGACGGTTAAAACCAGAATCCATGAATGGTTAAAAGTCTGTGGGTGAGATGAAGAAAACTCATATTGATAAAGAACTGGGAAGGGGTAAACCACATTCCCCACTTGCGGTTCTTTTCGCATTGCAGCATGATCACAGTGAGAGAGACTTTATAGTCGTGGCTTTGTATGCGTACAGCAGAGGAATGCAGTAATGTGCGTGTCAGCTAGTATACACACTTGTGTGCACTAGTTCAAACCTGTAAATAAACAAAGATGGCAATGATGTGTTAAAAATGTAAGGCTGTGTCTTGTCATTTGTTTATAAAATGATGCTGAATATCTTCTTTATTTTCTGATACTGACATTGCCCTTTTATTGTCTATTAAAGTACTCATTACTATTACTCTTCTTGAGGTGAAAATAAGTACATACTAGAAAATAAATATAGCTCTGAAGGGGGAAAATCTCAGGTTTGTTATGGAATATAACCTTTCTATCTTTATTAAAGCTGCCAGAAGTAGACTTTATAGTCCCAGTGTGAATTATATATAGATGATGATTGTTTTAGGTTAAAACTTGGTACCTTTTCTGGATGTTTTCTCAGTTAAATTAATCCTTATGTTTCAACATAAATTGAGGCAGAACAAGTTCCCACTTCAGCAATTCTCACTAAATTTTGTTTCAGTTTTATTTCCAACTGAATTTAATAATCAAAAGCCTCTTGTGGTTAGGAATAGTGTTTGAGACTTTGGTAGAATCTAATTATTTTTGAACTTTTTAAAGCCTTAAAAAGTGAAATGTAAAGCCATAGTAAAATTTTCTGATAGCTTTCATAGTCTATTAGTTCAATGTTGCTTATTTTAGAGGGGACAGTATCTAAATTGAAATGTGTATTCATTATAGTTGTAATGGTCTCTTTCAACTCTTTTAAAAATCAGTTTATTTAGCTACAAAGGGAAAATAAAAAAAATTTAAAAGGCTAATAAGCATAGGGCATGTGAGCCTGTTCCTGTTTCTTAACCTGGAGTTTAGTTAAAAAAAAAAAAAAAAGAGAGAGAGCACTGCCCATAAACTCTGTGTGCGCACACGCGTGTATTTGAGGAGCTAGCGGGGGTCTGCTCATTTGTTTGCCCATTGTGAGGCTGTCCAGCACCTTTGTGGGGTTTTTTTGTAACGTGGTGAAGGCCCTGAATGGAAGCCTTGTGCCCTACTTGATTTGAAATCCTCTATGTTAATCTAAAGGAACCTGCAGGGCACCCAGCGGGAAGTCTGTGTGACAAGTGGAGGTCTGGGATCCGGAAGAAATGGTGCTGGGGGGCAGGGGGGCAGTGAGAGTGGTAATAATCTTTCAGCCTTCAGCTTTTGTCCCTTGCAGCCTAATTGTTACCCTCTGCTGGCAGCCAGATTGAAGGGCTACCCTTTTGGGTGTCCTGGGTTGCATGTGCTTACTGAGGCCTCACCTAACTGTTACCAGATTAAAACCTGGACAACTGGGATTTAACTCTCTTACAAAAGCATGGTACTGACTGGGCATTATGCATTCCTTTTAGAGGTTAGATATTTTGATTAATTGTGTGTGTGTGTGTGTGTGTGTGTAGCTTTACTTAAAGGATAAAAGGGTTGCTCGGGAAATGCTGTATTGTTGGCATGCTCTTTATTACAGAGCCTGTTTAAAACCAGCACTTGGCTAGTTAAATCTAGTTTGTACAGTTTGTGTACTTTGTAGTACTAGCTATTGGTCCAAAGTTTCTTGGCTTAAGAAGCCATGTAATTTTAAGTGTATACTGTGTGAGAAAGGGGTGGGGCAATAGGAGCTTTTTATAGGGCTTCACCTAATAAACATTAATTTTTAATGTAATATTTTGAGAGTTTAACAGGAGAAGTAGAACTTGTGTATAATGTTTCTTTGATACTAACACTGACAGGGAAAAGGGGAGAATTTTATTTTTAAGTGATATTTTGTATTCGTTTTTTTTCTCTCCACTCAGAAACTGGTTCTCCAACTTTCAGGGCCAATTAAGACATGCTATAATAAGTATTTTATATTCTGTCCTGCTGTTTGACTTTGAGTGTAAATGGTGATAGAATGTTTAGTAGCTGAGCATACATAGTTAAACAGCTAGAGATTGGGTATATAGTAAGTTTGGTGTGGTGTGGTATTTGGTTTATATAATAGTATTTCAGCATAATACTGAAACCATGCAGAATACCTCCTGGAAAAGTGTTCAACAGGATGCCAGAAAGGCCATGTTAATGATAAGTTTCTCATACCTCAGCAGGTTTTTTGGGCGTGTTTTGTTTCCCTACTGCTGTTTTATTCTTTATTGTGGTTCTCTGGAAACTATGCCACGTGAACATATGGAATTCTATACGTGAATGTTTATTGGTTTTGTAGAAACCCCAGGATACTGTGAGCATAATAACTATGTTGTTTTGTGGGTTATCAAGGAGACATACAAAAAGTCAGTTGTTAATAAAGTTTTCATTAAGTATTTTGACATTTTAAAGGTAATATTAAAGGCAGCTCAACAAAAATCAGAATTAAACAATAACATGAGCTTCTGGTTTGCTCTGGTTTAAAATAGAGTTTGATTACAGGTGACCTCCTTTCTTTTCTTTTATTGACTGTTACCTTACTGCAAAACTCAAATATGCTCTTTAGTTTGTATGGTCTCATAATAAATTTAGTTGTGTGTGTGTGTGTGTATACATATATATATTTTAAAAAATATGTGTTTTTTCTCTTGATGATTCACTGCTTAGTTTTTTGTTTCTAGTTTCGATAAAGTGTTAAATAATAGCCATATAACATTTGTATATCTGCTCAACTGTAATATGTTGATAGTTTGTGATAAGCCTTTGTTTTTGTTACAACTCACTGAGATATTTATGAAGTGCTTTATATTTGTGTTTGTTTAGGACATGTCTCAGGAAGGCTATGGAACTAGGTCTCAACCTCCTTTGGCTCCTGGAAAACCTAACCATGAAGACTTGAACTTAATACAACAAGAAAGACCATCAAGTTTACCAGTAAGACATTAATGTGCTGATTTGGAAATGTAATGAGTTAAAACTTTTTAAAAAGAGATGTTGTTTTTGTTTGTTCTACTTTATATTAAGACTTGGGGGAGAAGTTTCTAAATCAGATATATTTGTGATTTATCAAATTTTTAGGGCTTTATTCTTAAGAACTGTGTAGGCTTGGATAAGTGTCGTTCATTTGTAGTTATCTCTTAGTCCAATTGGGAGGCTTATTCGGTGGATAGGTTTTGTGGCAGAAAAGTGTACAGTTGTACAGTTGTGCTATGCTTAACCTGTTGCTTTCTGGAGTGATAAAGACCAGAGGTGTACTATTTAAGAGTTAAATGTAAAGAAATTCCCACTTGGCAAAGGATATAAATGATGAATGAGATAAAGAATCCAGCAGTAGTTTGAATTTCTTCAGGGACTTTATGTAATGAGAAATCACCAATCCTTTTCTACCTAAAAGGAAATATTTTAGTTTAAATTTGGAGAAAGCAGCTTATAAGTATTTCCACTAGTGAATACTGTGTTGTGTTTAGGAGATATGTTGAGTAGAGTAGTGGCTATATTAAAGGGAGTCATATTGAGGCTCATAAAGTAGTTCATCTGTTTTTTTTTTTTTTAATGAGCAGCCTAATTTAAATGAGGTTTTCCTTAAAAACTAAAAGAATACATCTGTGCAAATAAATTTTTATGTTTATTTTCTTGTTAAAATATTTTGATTTGAAGAATTATTATTCCTTAATCTTTATTAAGTTTCATTTAAGGTGGGAGTTCAGGCTAACAATGATTTTAATTTGAATTTCAAATTTTTTACATTTAATAAGATTTATTATTTCTGAATATTTGAGAACCAGCATTTGTAGTGAATGTTTTCCATGACATTTGGCATGCATACTGTATCCATTTTTAAGTTATGTCTAGCCTTAGAGAAGAAGGTAAGTCATGGCTACAGGGTGTATAGTATCTTTGAAGCTGATGCACATGTTTTTGACATCCTAATTTGTTAGCTTTTATTTCTGGGGTGGGTGATGGGTGAAATTTATTGTGATCATTTTGTTAGTCACATTGGAGTGTTTATTGTCTAGTTACTTGGTTTTTTGAAGGAATGAAAGAAGTGATGAATTATGCATTTTGTTCTGTAAGCTTTTTTCTTTAGTGGGTGATTCACAGCTTGGTAAGCATGCAGTTTGTGTGTGCATGAGTATGCAGGTGAGCACTGTTGATACATGTAACAATTGCTGAATATTTGGAAATTGGCTTGTGGATTTAGGAAATTTAAATTGACTCATGGGAAGCAGATAAATGATGAGTTCCACTTTTTTCCCCACCAGATTTGTATTGTTTTTAGAGAAACCCAACTTCGTAGATGTGCCATTGGCTAGTGAAATGTACTGTTATACATGTTGGAAAATTTCTTATAAATTGATAGAGATTTTTTATGCAGCCATAGGAATAGCTTGCGATGTGCTGCTTTCCTCATATCCACTTGAACTTTGGAGTCCTCACTAGGCTGTGTTTCTTTTCATGGCTCTGCACTGAAATGGGTGGTTGATGTTCAGCTAGCTCTACAGCACAGTTAGGTAAGGAGGAAAATATGGTAGTCCTAGAAAACTGATCGAAGAGTTCTGCTCGGGGATGGTGCTTTTTAAGTTGATTATTGAAAAGGAGGCTAAAAGCATTTTAGGAAGCGAACTGATATATTCATCAATAGTTTAAGTTTTTTTGAGTGGTTCTGTTTGTATACATATAATGGCTTGCTTTCTTCCTTAATCTTTACCATACCTAATTCCCAAGAGGATTTAAGGTTGTTCATGACATAAATTTTCTTATGAGCTAAAAACAAAACAACGCAACAGTGCCCCAGTTGGTATTTTCTTTCTGTTTTTGCAAGTCACAGGTAAATAACATGATGATTGACTTATTAATACCATTTCAATATTTTTTTAGAGAGCAGAATTTCCAGGTTTTGTGGTGAGTATATGGGAGTATCAGTTACTGAATAAAGAACAAACCATAGATCAACTGGTTATACCTACCCCCCCCCCCCCAATCTGTTAAGATGAAAATTGGCTTTATTTAAATGAATTTTAGCATGGCAGTTTTCTTTCAACAGGCTTAATTTGTCTAGAAAGTTTCTGTACAGGGTATACTAATATATATTTTTAGCTCTGTGGATGCTGCATCAATATGTTGTTATACACAATTAAGATAATCACAATTTTGGGGAAAAATTTGTTGGTATTCTACATGGCTATACTATCATATTTTTAATGTTACTTCTATTAAATATTTTAGTTCTCCAACTTGGCTAAGTTGATACTGTAGATATTATGAAACTATAGGCAGTCCATCACATTTCAACCTCTAGTTTATAATTTGGAACTAGGGAAATTGTGGGTGTTAGCTTTACATTTTAAATAATTGTGGTATAGTGATTCTAATGTATGATTTTGAAGTCTTTATTCATTGTATATGTGAACTATGAAGAAGGTAGCTTCTCCAATAGTTATTTCTTAATCTCTTTAATTATATGGAGATAGATTTTGTAATATTTTTTGCACATGTAATATTTTCTTCATCATGTTTGTTACATGGTTAAATTTCTATTACAGGAAATCAAGATATTTTCAGTATCTTTATGTTAGATCTATAATTTGATCTTTCAGTAAGTTATCAGCTCATCGTTGTTTGAACTATTGTCTGTCTATATTTGCATGTCATTAAATTCTTAGTGATCTGCAGTAGCTAAAGCAGTTATGTTTTCCAGCTGACTTACATCTTCAGATCATTCATAGTAAAGCAAATAACTGATAAATTAATATTTGTCCTCTTGTTGTCTTGGGGCCATGACCAGTAATATTTACTTATCACTTGATTCACTCAGACCTAAGCTTAGAACAAATCTTTCTTAGTAATATCTACTTATTGTTATAGCTCATAATCGTATAGCTTTTCCCCCATTGAGATAACATTAGCTTACATACCCTTGATATTACCATTTTTAGCAAATTTTACCATATAGCAGGTATTAAAAGTAGCTTGAAGAACTCTATCTCCTTGGAATAATATCACTTAAATTTCGAGCATATTCTGTATAGTTTTTTCTACCTCTATTATTGATATGAAATGAAGCCAGCATTTAAGCAAAATACACTGGAGTTCCCCCTCCCCCCAGTGCTACAACTTATTAACTCTTTATCTTATAAACATTGAGTATATCTCAATTTCTATTTTAAGGTAACTCCTCAAGTATTATTTTTTTTTCAAATATTATTTAGTATATTTTTTTGGTTGGGTTTTTTGTTATATTTTCATTGCTTATGCCATTTACTGTTTATCTTTTTATTACATTTACTTTGATAGCTGTCTTGACTCCCCTGTTAGTCTAGTATCTTTTCAGAATATTTATTATGATTTATTTGGTAAATATTTTCCTAATAGGTTTTGTGTAAAAAGTTTTAAACACATTCTTCCTCCAGTTTCAGAATTTTCTTTTCATTACTTGAGGGATTTTTTTCCCCACGGTCTTGGCTTGATAGCAGTAGAACCTGTGTTTTCCAGTGCTACGAGATACAGAAGGATTATAATCTCTGCATCAGCAGGGTGAGATTTGTGCCAAAACCACTTCCTTTATTATAAAATGACATTTGAGTTTTACCTGGTAGCCTTAAGCTTCCATAGCAAAAGTGGGCACTTTTGGATAATTAAGCTATAAGTAGCATGAAAAACATTCTTTTCTTAGTAGTGTGAAAACATTCTTTTAATTGTAAAAGTAAATAAATTGACAGGAACAATAATGATACTTGCAGTAAATATGGCACAGATATGTTGTTAATAAAATATTTATAAACATGTATACAAGGATGTAAACAAACAAAAGGTTTGATTTTCTTCCTTGATCTAAGCACATGCACATAGTGCTTTCTCCTCCAGGGATGTGAAGAGCCCTTGGTTTTCCTCAGGTTATAGCAATCACCTGTCTGCTTTATTCTTCCAGGAGGCCTTGCCACCAGTCTGTATTTCAGATAGTAAGCCCATTATTCTGTTTACCTTAGACACAGAATATGATCAGTCACATTCTAATAACCTTTGAGAAGCCCTGATTCAGGTCATTAAAATCCTCCTCCTGACCCTTTCTCCTCTAAATAGGAAATACCTAAAGAGATCAACAGAAAAAGTGATTTTATCTTTCTGAGTTTAGTAAAAAACCCTAAATGTTATATAGAATAGTACTTATGGTACTTCTGTTGAGTTAACAATTAGAAGGGAATATTGAGGTTTAGATAAAACATACGTTTTTTTGGCCCTTTGTGAAAGGAAGGAGGTAGTAAATGCGGATTGTTCTTTGAAATAGAGGGTGTTAAACAGGATATTGGAAGCCTGAAAGAGGATGGTTGGAAAACTGTTATTACCAAGAATATTCTTTGGGGGTTAGGTATTAGCAACAGAGCCTACAATGATTTGCCTTTCCTGAAAAAGAGTACTCTGTGTGTGTTTGTTTTTTTAACCTTTTTTTTTTTTTTAAGATTTTATTTTTTTATGAGAGAGAGAGAGAGAGAGAGAGAGAGAGAGAGAGAGAGGGGCAGAGACACAGGCAGAGGGAGAAGCAGGCTCCCTGCAGGGAGCCCAATGTGGGACTCGATCCCGGGACCCCAGGATCACGCTCAGGGCCGAAGGCAGACGCTAAACCGCTGAGCGACCCAGGGATCCGTATGTGTGTTTATTTTTAAATCTTTAATGACACTTACATTGGATAGTGGTAAAAGGTCATGTACTTTGGAAGCATATATGAATATTGATGATATGTTAATAGGGACATTTTAAGTTTGTAGATTTGTTAATACAGTTCCTGTGAACAATTGGAAACTATTGGAAAAAGCTAGGTGAAGCGTTTTTTAACTGTGTTTTGATGTTTACTAAGTTCTCAACCCAACTGAAAATATAAATTGTTAAAATGATCTCAACCTCTTAGGTGGCAGGTTTTCACAAAAGTTGAAATCTGCCAGGTAAAAATTATATGTGTGGCTGCTGAATGTATTCTTCCCAAACTTTTTTGTTTGTTTTTTGTATCTTGAATTTGATTTAAATGGTTTTCAGTGAAAGGTTAAGAATGTAGCTGTCTTCTGTTGCTTGATCCTTCTCAAACCATTCTGAACATTTAAAAAATCTAAGTTAATAAAAAATCTCATCTGTTGTCACTTTTTCTCAGTGTCCAGCACTGATGATTCCTGTGTGCAGCTGATGACATAAGCTGTTTATGAGTCTTCTTCTCTAAATGTTACTAGAGTACATTCCGTTGGGAGTTACAGATGTTGTTGAAAGGGAGCATCTCATGAAAGGGAGCAGGAGGTTCTTTAAAGGATGGGTGGAGAGTATCTGCACATCGAGTTCATCAGTGGCATGGTTTTGAAACTGAAGGTGCAGACACATTTTGGTATCTTGGCAAAGTTTTAAATGGAACACGTAATAGTTGGGTTTCTTACCTAGGATTTACCATATTCTCAGATGTAATTTTAGTAAGTGGTCTAATCCATGTGGGGACATCAATTCTTTTTTGGGTTAAGATTGAGAGCAGGGGCAGCCCTGGTGGCTCAGCAGTTTAGCACCGCCTTCAGCCCAGGGCCTGATCCTGGAGACCTTAGATCGAGTCCCATGTCAGGCTCCCTGCATGGAGCCTGCTTCTCCCTCTGCCTGTGTCTCTGCCTCTCTCTCTCTCTCTCTCTCTCTCTCTCTCTCTGTGTCTCTCATGAATAAATAAATAAAATCTTAAAAAAAAAAAAAAAGATTGAGAGCAACATGTAATGACCTTACTTAAAAGTCCTAATTTAGGAAAAGTGATAGTAACTTTGACAAATGTTATTTTCCAACATGGGTTATTTCTTTAAGATGTGATGTTCTTTAATTTTATTCCCTAGAGTTATTTTTGTGATACTGGTAGTCATTTTGAAAATAGAGGAGAATTCTTGAACTTGAAACAAGGTAAGAGGTAGTAGGAAGTGGGAAAGTAGGTTTCTCCTTTCAAAATAATCTTCCACTTAAATGTTTGTTCTGTAAATGAATACTCAGTAAAACCCCACCAGTTTGGATTTCATCCAGGTAAAAGCAGGCTAAATATATGGAAAGTTTGAATAAATTAATATTTAAAAAGAACTGGAGTTTGCTTTTAAATAACTGAAATGTTTGTGTGCAAAGTGTTTCTAAATTGAGATCTTCAGTCCTGTTGAAATAAATGGATAATTCTAAATTTATTATAGCTGCGATATTTGCTTAGTGACAAAATGTTATTTTTAAAAATTCGTTTAACTTTTAAAAGCATTTTAAGCATATCCCCTGCAACTTTTTCACATAATATTCTAAAGATTTCCATTTAAAATATGGGGGAAATGAATTTTAACCCATTTTATGGGACTGTCAATTCTAAAAAAATTAATGGAGTATTATAAAAAATAGACACTAGACAAAATTGGAGATGAAGAGAGGCTGAAACATAACTGATTTGCAGGATATTGGTTTTGATAATAGAAGGATAACTATGATCTATAGTTGATAAATGAGGCTCATTAAGTTAGGGATGAAAAATGCAGATATTCCTGGCTGATAGAAAAGTTAGCATACAGATTGTGCCATAACAAATTGTGGATGGGAAGGTTTTGAACCAGCTTGCAGCTCTTCCGAGGGGCTGTGGGAGCCAGTGGAGCCTCCTCTGTGGCCCTACCAGCTAGGCACAGGCAGTTCCCAGATCTGTGTGCAGAGCCGCAGAACCACACCTGGCCCCGGGGGCGTCTCTGACCAAGGAGCTATCCCTGTGCAAAAGGAAGAGCAGTAGGGTCTGTCCTTAGTTTGAAGCCTAGAAAGAAATTCTTGCATGGGTGCTTGGGTAGGTGAGTTTGTCAAGCAGCTTAGCTCCTTCACGTTTTAATTTTATATTTTTACGCTAGGACGAAAAAAACGACAGATGTTCCAAGGTACCTCTTCTCATTCGAACCTGTTCTTTCTACAAAAGGCAGTTCTTGGCACGTTGAGCTAGAAAGCCTTCTTCCTCCTCTCTTCAGCGTGCCCTCCCGTTCAGGTATCTGGATGGGGGGCTTCCCCGCCCCACCCCAGAATACACAGGCATGGCCCTTGTAAGGGATTGAATGCATTTTACTTTGTATTGCCCAAGTTAGGTGGGAAATAGATTGTAATTTACAAATTCCCACTTTATAGGCAACTGAAGGCAGACATCTATGTTGTATGTTACATAAGAGATACATAACCAGCAGGAGCTCATAGTAACATTTGTGGACTGATTACCTGCTTTTATTTTTCTTTTGGACTGGAAGTGACTATTTTTGATATTAACTGTCAGTTTAGGAGAGGAAATAAATATATGTAGAGAGCAAAATATT